>NC_138767.1:17878196-18416815 GCF_965113315.1 Podarcis vaucheri
TTTAAAATGCTACAGGTGAATCTTGTGATCATTGCACTCCCTGACCATTGTGCGTGACTTTACACTTGCTTACACTTAAGCTTATTTGGCATTTTAATGTTTCCCAAATTTGAAGAAATTCCTTTGGAGCTCTTCGCTGCCCATTTTTGCTGTCATCCACAAACTTGACCACTTCACTACTCACCCACTTCACTGGGGCACCCATTGATTACAGTCCTCCATTATGAGAACTATACATTTTTTCTTACTCTTTCTGCTTCTTGTTCCTTATCCATAATAGCACTCCACTCAACCCATGACTACTGAGTGTACTCAGGAATTTTGGTGAAGATGTGTGTCAGAATCGAAGATAATTTGGGTAAGGGTAGTGAAAAAATGTCAAAATCTGCAAGACGGGAGGGAAATCCCTACCTTGTCTTGCCTATAGTGAAATCTGAGGAAAATCTGGAGACCCCTACTCTGTCAAAACATTCAAGAATTTATCAGAGGAAATATTTCTCCTTTCCCACATGCCTACCTAATTACATGTAAGGAATATTATCAGTAGTCCAATATTATTATCTATAAATCTTCCATACTTTATCAACATTTGTGTCAACTGATCTGCGCCAAATATTTGATGAAGATAGGTTGGTATATATATTTTTGCATATGATTCTATGTATATAATTTTATCTTTCTTGCATACCATTGATGGGAGAGCATCATCTGCTGCATCTGAGGGCAGCAGGCTAGCTTCAGAGGTACAGGGCAGGCTTTGTGAGCATCCACTGCCCTTCACACAATCCTCTGCCTGAGTCAGCCACTTCACTCTGACTAATGCAAGAGCTGGCCCTGCGTGCATGTACAAGTTATATTCTAGAGGACAGTTTAGATAGTTAAAGGGACTATGAAGATGCATCTCTCTCTTCCTTTCCCCTGCTTTGTGCATGTTCTATTTTTCTTCCAGTGCCTTTCAACTCTTCCAAAGTAATGTGGGCTGGAGGCCGTTAAGTTTGTTGTGGATGGAGCAACTACAAACAAACAGTGTGCTGAGGCAGCAAACTGTTCAGTTTCATGTGAGGTGCGCAGTGATAGATAGCAAGAATTAGCCTGCTAAGTGTCGCCTACTGACAGCATTCAGAATGGCAGGGCCTGGAAAAACACCTGAGGCCTTCTTGTGCATCTCCCGCTGTGCTCAGTGCAAGAGGGCTGATAAGAACGAATTTAGTAATTACTTCTGCAGGTATCTTATTAAAGCGAGAGACTCACTTTCAACCTAATTGCTCAGACTGTAGGGTTTTTTACATGCAGAATGTGGGTCTTTCAGAGCAAACACCACTGTGATGTAGCTTAGTTCCCACTTAAAAGGCTACTTATGCTTGCTATAATTGGCTGGGATTAGCTACATCACCCATTCCAAATGATTTTTTTTAAAAAAAAATCTGCTTTGCTTAATCATTAAGTACAAGTCACTTTAAACAGTTGCTATAGCGCTTCCTCTAATAGCAACCTCAGGAGGTGTGTGCCAACAAGTAAAGCTCAAATGGGACTCTTCGGAAGCTGGGACAGGGTGGAACCCTGAGGCTTGCAGAAGTATAATTTAAAAACAAAGGTGAAGAGGCAACCATCCCCAATCAATTTAATGAGGACTGGGCATGCTCAGTGGCTGCCAGAAGAAGGAAAACGGAAAGCTGCCGGTGGGGGAGGCATGAGAAGCCCTGATCCAACCCCTTAGAGTTTATACATTCTGATGGAGAGCAGAGCTGGCTGGAAACCTGAGCACGGTCTCTCCTATTTGGAGGTGACTTTTAGGCCACATTCACAGCACACATTTAAAACACCGCTCCAGTCATGGCTTCTCTCAAAGAATTCTGAGAGTTGTCATTTGTTAAGGGTGCTGAGAGTTGTTTGGTGACCCGTTCCAGAGTGACTGTTCCCAGAGTTTCCCGTGAAGAGGGATTGAAGAAGAAGAAGAGAAGAGTTTGGATTTGATATCCCGCTTTATCACTACCTGAAGGAGTCTCAAAGCGGCTAACAATCTCATTTTCCCTTCCTCCTCCACAACAAACACTCTGTGAGGTGAGTGGGGCTGAGAGACTTCAGAGAAGTGTGACTAGCCCAAGGTCACCCAGCAGCTGCATGTGGAGGAGCGGAGACGCGAACCCGGTTCACCAGATTACAAGTCTACCACTCTTAACCACTACACCACACTGGCTCTCTACTAAATGGCTCTGGGAATTGTAGCTCTGTGAGGGGCTACGCTCAGCATCCTTAACAAATGACAGCACCCAGAATTCTTTGGGGATTTTAAAGTGGTATCATAGTGTTTTAAATGTACGGTGTGGATGTGACCTTAGAATGCAATGTTTCGCTGCAGGCTCCATGACATTTATAACCTCTAATCGAAAGGTTTGTGGGTGGAAATTATAAACAGATCTACTATAGTCAGCTAAAGTTATTTAATGCTGGCAGCAAGCCCCTTTGAACATAAGGAAGTCCTTTCTGACTAAGCATCCATAGGGTGGTGCTATAGTTCTTTTTATGCCAGTAAACTCATTCTCTTTACCCCATAGGCAGTGTGTGTCATAATAATAATAATAATAATAATAATAATAATAATAATAATAATAATAATTTATAATAACTTATTATTTATACCCTGCCCATTTGGCTGGGCTTCCCCAGCCACTCTGGGTGGCTTCCAACAAGATATTAAAATACAGTAATGCATCAAACATTGAAAGCCTCCCTAAATAGGGCCGCCTTCAGA
Organism: Podarcis vaucheri; assembly: GCF_965113315.1. Lineage (NCBI taxonomy): Eukaryota > Metazoa > Chordata > Lepidosauria > Squamata > Lacertidae > Podarcis > Podarcis vaucheri. The sequence continues at coordinate 17,880,949 of NC_138767.1, forward strand.
TGTCTTCTAAAAGTCTGGTAGTTGTTGTTTGCTTTGACATCTGGTGGGAGGGCATTCCACAGGGTGGGTGCCACTACCGAGAAGGCCCTCTGCCTAGTTCCCTGTAACTTGGCTTCTTGCAGGGAGGGAACTGCCAAAAGGCCCTTGGTGCTGGACCTCAGTATCCGGGTAGAACGATGCGGAGATGCTCCTTCAGATATACTGGACCGACGCCGTTTAGGGCTTTAAAGGTCAGCACCAACACTGTGAATTGTGCTCGAAAACATACTGGGAGCCAATGTAGGTCTTTCAAGACCGGTGTTATGTGGTCTCGGTGGCCACTTCCAGTCACCAGTCTAGCTGCCGCATTCTGGATTAGTTGTAGTTGCCGGGTCACCTTCAAAGGTAGCCCCACATAGAGCACATTGCAGTAATCCAAGCGAGAGATAATCAGAGCATGCACCACTCAGGCAAGGCAGTCCGTGGGCAGGTAGGGTCTCAGCATGCATACCAGATGGAGCTGGTAAACAGCTGCCCTGGACACAGAATTGACCTGCGCTTCCATGGACAGCTGTGAGTCCAAAATGACTCCCAGGCTGTGCTCCTGGTGCTTCAGTGGCATAGTTACCCCATTCAGGACCAGGGAGTCCTCCACCCCACCCCACCAAGTCCCCCAAGAACAGTACCTCTGTCTTGACAGTATTCAACCTCAATCTGTTAGCCACCATCAATCCTCCAACTGCCCCCAGACACTCACATAGGACCTTCACCGCCTTCAGTGGTTCTGATTTGAAAGAGAGATAGAGCTGGGTACAGGGTTACGCCTTCACTCAGCCTTCCCCAGCCTGGTGTGTTCCAAACGTTGTGGGTTTATAAATGCCATGATCTGTAACCTTTAGCCATGCCAGCTGGGGCTGATGGGAGTTGTAGCCCAACCCCATCAGACTGGGGAAAGTGGCCTTAGCTTTTGCTTTTTTCTCTCTGCATTGTGCCAAACTAAGATCAGGTTGATATGGGTTGATGTATCGACAATGTTTTCATATAGACATCCTGCCTCTGTGTTGTGAAATGTGCTGGGTGATCTTCTGGCTCTCAGTCTACACCTATCTGCAGGAGCATTGATCTTTTTAAAAAAGAACACTAGATTTCTTAATAGGAAAAGAACTTGAATAAATTGGGCTGTTTATTCTCCATGAATATAGTGCCCATGCTCACTTAATTGGCATAATGGGCAGGTAGACTATTGTCATACCAGATGCAGCAACCTCCTACATCATTCTTAACAGTGACTTCAAACTAATAAACCAAATCATTAAACAGGAGGATCCAGAGGTGGAAGCATCTCTTTCCAGTTCTTTTTATTCTCTCTTCCACAATCCCCTGCTGTGATACGATTCTGTTTAGATGAGGCTCACAGGTTTTTGGAAGTTTCGCTAATGTATTTTCTCCCCCCACCTTTTTTTATCTTTGAACATTGATATTGCAGTAGCAAACCTCTTTTTCTTAATAAACCACATTACCTTTCCTTCGGAGCTAAAGCATAAGCAAGATTCTGTGCTCAGTTTCCTCAAAGAGCATCATAAGAAGTTCTTTGTGCTTTTCAAACTGTGAATACACCAGCCCTAACAGATTTGCCACACACTTTGATTTGTGGTAAATGTCAGAAATAATCCACAGAAAGGTTAAGATCAAATGAGTGTATTCATTAACTCAGTTTTATATAGACATTTCTGGATACAGGAAATAGAATATCTGCAGCACTCTATAACATAGAAAATGAATTATTGGAGTTTTTGGATGGTCTTGTTTTCTTGCAGAAAGTGGTACTTGATGTACTTTCATGTCTACAAGGGGAGAAAAGAAAATGAAGTTGACATACACATTGGGGCACATACATGCATAATACTCATAATCCATAACTTGCTTGCTTTATTCATGTTATAATTTTGCAGTGTCTACTGTCTTCCCATGGAGAAACATTTGCTTTAGCCCCATATTGATCCCATGCCAAGTGACAAATCCCCCAAGCAACCCTGAATGCACATATTAAATAATTGCAGGATACTGTTAATTGAGTTACAAGCTCCTAGTCCTAGTTTGCACTGTTGTTTCCAGTAGCCTTTAAGATTCTATTGCCCCGTATATTATGATGTATGATGGGGGAACTTATACTACGTTTCTCATAGAACTGTATTTAGATTTTCATCATATGAAATTTGATGCAGCCCTTGAAGAGTAGTGTGAATGTGTTTATGAAAAATACATTTCCCCTCACTCCAGCCTGAATTTTGAAATGTACATAAAAGATCTATTTTGGTGGGCTTAGAACAAATTCTTATTGTGCCTCAATTACACACCTCTGTAGCATTTTAATGTTAGTTCTGTAAGTACTTTCAGAGTGAATAGCTCAGCATAAAGTTTAAGGGGCTATTAAGATGATTGAAATTCTATTGTTTGCACCTGGAAGCCGTGTTTTTGCACATTGTTAGTTATAAAGTATTAATAAAAAAGGATAGTTTATTAGGTAATAATGAGGAAAATAGAAAGCATTTTAAAGGTAGCTTTAGTTTTGCTGGCAAATGCTCTGAAGAAGGGCATCAGAGTTCTTGAAGATCCTATCTGCATTCTGACGGCCAGCAGAATGTGCTCTGATGCACTCTCTGCACCATCTTTGACTGCTATCCATTGATCATAAAGGTAAGTGTAGTCTAGTGGTTAGAGTGTTGGTCTAGGACCTGGAAGATCAGGATTCAAATCCCAACTCAGCTACGAAACTCCCTGGGTGAATTTGGACCTGTCATTTTTCCTCAGCCTAATCTACCTTGTAGGGTCACTGAGAGGTTTTAAATGGAGATGGGGAGAATCTTCAATGTATTGTATGAAAGATGAGATATAAATGTAATAATAAATAAAATAATGGCAATATTTATAATATGGAATTATTCATTAATGATGGGAGTAAGTCAGAATTTGTGAGTCATGAACTGGTAGGACAACAGAGAGGAGGAAGAGGATCTTGGTGAGGGGTATAGCCAGGACTGGGACACACTGAGGCAAGCGGAGGATGAGGGAAGAGAGGTTGGTGTAGGAAGTACTCACGGAGTGACGGCAGATGTCAAAGAGATGGAGGTCAGTGCACAGGAACCCGAACAGCAGGACCCAGCACCAGAGCCAGAGGGGGCCCTGTCTGCATGAACAGGAAACTGAGGCAAGCAAGGGCCCAGAGCTCAGCTCCTTAGTTGGCCAGGTGGGACTCGCCAGCTTTGGGAGAAGGTTCTGATTCCTCAGCTGGAGCAGGTGAGGGTCACATGCCTCATCAAGCCCAGATGCTGCAATCAGCATGCAAAGCACAGGTGCTCTGTCTGCTCAGCTGCCCATGTTGAGGGACCTCAGCTTCAATGCTGCAGGATCTCTGCAGGACTGTGCTTCGGTTTGGACTTTGGACACATGGATTGACCCTGGACTGGGACCTTGACATACTGACTTGCTGCCAGGTAGGTCAGGGGTTCAGGATATCGTGTAGTGATTTGTGTAAAAGATGGGAGCTTTTTAAAATGTAAGCAGTTTCATTTATCCCTGGAGTTTTACTTTGCAATTACAGCTTTGAAGCATCCAGTCAGGTTTCTTGTACTTGTCATGAAATGAAGAAAGGCAAACTAAAAAACGGCCAAGGTTGTTGTGGCTGCAAGATAGTATCAGGTAAACAGCTACACTCCCTATAGCTCAGGTCAAGTTGGCCTGAGGTGCAATTCAATTAGGATAGTTGACTTGTTGCAGATATTAGGGATTAGTAGATTTTCCTCATTCTGTTACTTGTTTGTTTTGTGAGTTCCCTCTGCTGTGTATTTTGAATCTCCCAAATTCTGGTTAAAATATAATGATGGAATAAGAGCAACCCGCACCAAAACATTCAGATCCTTCATTTCTTTTCTATCTCCTCTTCATGTTAATGATTTCCATTGATAAAGCACCTCAAAACTACAGCCTTGATATGATTGTATGCACAAGGTTCTTTTTGTGCTGTGTTTTACTGATGGAAGTATGCATTAGTAAAACACGATACAAAAAGAACCTTGATTTACCAGACATGCAGTCAAATAATAATTCCCCAGTGCTTTGTCAGTTATACCTGCAAGCCAGTAATTTGCAGAAAGGAGGAAGATATGGATGTAGAAATAGAAGGCTATAGAAACATGTGAATACCTAGTGTTATCTGCAGAAACAAAAAGACAAGACAGTTGAGGACACCTGTTGCATTTTGGAAACAAAACCAGGTGATTCAGAATTCCAAAAACCAAGTAAAAGTTTAGAAAAGCAGAATTTCGGGAGTATCTCTTAATTCATTGCAGTGAATGATATTGCTTGGTGAATGATACCCACAAATGTGCTGCCAAGGTTGGTAAAGACTGGGTTTCTTAGATTTGCTGTACATTTCTTTGAATAATAGTTAACATTACTCAGGAATAATCAGTAAGGTGTAGAGAGGAAAGAGAACTTCCAGGTACCGCATCACATGAAAAGGCCGTGGCCCTAATGAATTCTGCATATTCTGAGTATCGTTCTACATTCTTATGGTTATTTCTGTCCGATTACTTCATTGTTTGTACATCATCTGTTGGTTTGTGCGTGTTTTTAGGAATTGGTTAATCATATAGTGGCCTGTAATTTTGCAGAAGTCCAGTGCTCCTTCCTGTCTAATGGGAAGGGATTTGACAAATTCTGCTGTGGCATATTAGGTACGATGCTAATTCATGCATATAAAATCTGTAATTACAGTGCACTTTTGGAAACTGATGAGTTTAAAAATAGATACAGCTTCTTTCACAGTACACCTTAACAATAGCAACGTCTGGGGACTACAATAACACAACCTCACATCCTTTATGCTTTTAATTAAATTCTGCCTTTTGACAAATGGCCATAGTATGTGAGAGCCACTTGGTTCTCCCATCTCACGAAATGTTCCAATATGTACAGCTGATGTTTCAGTGATGCATGATGGTGCACATCATTGCTCAGACACAATTTTGTATATTCTCTCGTCGAGCTTCTTCTAAGCAGGCTTGACTCTTCTGCGCCAACAATGTGAACATCAATGCAGATGGATATTTTTATTTTTATTTATTTCTATGCCACCCTTCATCTGAGGTATGCAGGGTGGTTTACAATATAAAAACACAAAAATACATACCACATGAACAAACAAAAACAATACACCCCCCCATGCACACACAGTTTAAAATCCCATAGACTGGTTAATTAGCAAAAGGCATGGGTGTTTCTGCCTGGTGTCTGAGACTGAAGTTACTGATCTTCTGTGGGTACTTGTTGTCAGGGTTCACCAAACTCGGAGGCCACCATTGTGTCATTTTACTGTGTGGCATTATCCATGAATATAGCAAAAGAAGTGTCTTAGCCAAGTTTCTGATGCATATGTCTATGATCATAAATCAAAAGGACTTGGGCATCTAGGATCAATGCTAGTTGTAAGATAGCTGGCAAGAGCCTGAGCATCAAAGAAGGAATGAAGGCAAAGTAAGAAATCAATAGTTCATGGTCTGCTCCTTACATTTACTTGATAAGTCACTGTTTTTCAAGAGCAACTGGGTCTAGACCTGGAAGCCAACCTCCCTCTATGCAGAACTGCCCTGTATGATGAGTTCCCAAGGCTATGGATTGAAGCATTTCCCAAGGGTAGTAAAGGGTTTCCAAGTGAATGACTCTGTCCACCAAGATTAGCTCCCCTGACTAGAAAAGCTTCCTGTTCAGGCTGGGACTTTCCTTTTTCTTTGGTTCTGAGCACTAGCTGACTTGACTTCCTCAGATTAGTCCCATCTCTTACCCCAGTGCTCAGATTTCAAGCGAATGGAGGGGTGGGGAGAGGCATGGTTTTGCTACAATGGGGAAAGATGGGACTTTTGGGTTTCATTAAGGACCCCTTACTTTTTTCCAGTAATTTGAGCCCTGTGCCACTCTTGACTCCCACTCAACAGCTGAACTGAGCTTGGACACTGATAGTGACACACTTCTTATTTTAACATGCATATGAGTGTGGCAAAAGTGTGATTCTGCCAAGCATGTAAGGGTCTTCTGAAGACCAGAAGCTGATAAATAAAAACCTTGGCATGCATTGCACTCCAGATCAAGGATTCTGGGATGCTCAAGAAAACCCCGTTGTTGTGAAATATAACAAAGGCTGTCTCTTATTTTGATGCTTTCAAAAAACTGCCAAGTATGATAATGTTGAGCTTCCAGATGGAGACATTTTCCAGGTCAGTGGTTTGAACTATCACTTCTGATGGACTAAGCACATCTACAGAACAAAATTGTGATTGATGGGAGGCTATCATTTATATATATATATATATATATATATGGTTAACTTATTTTTTTACCCCTCCCTCCAAAGCAACTGATTTTCTTTTCACAAATTCACTTGTATCTTGAACATTTTTTCCCAGTGCCTCCACTTGTGCTACTTGCCAGTGATTCCTTTTCTTCCAACATACTGATTATAGCAAATCATGAGTCCTCAAGATTGCCATTATGGTAGCTGTTGGCTGAGAAGCAAAAAGCCCATCGTTAAAGTGTACATCCACAGTTCATAAACTTAGCCATATTCTGCCTCGGGGAAAGAGGAAATCTAGCCCAAGCCTCTCAGTCTTAAATACCGTTAAGTGTGCCTTCAGAACTGATGCATCTGTTTAACTATGTACCAGATACACTTTCAGTGTTAAAGTCATCCTTTGACATTTTTACCTGATATCACTTTCCGTTTGAAAATAGAAAAACCTTCCACTTTGCAATCGGAAGTTCTGCCAATACTAATGCTTTCAGAAATATCTACAACCCAGTTGGCTCATTCATCTTTGTGGGAATGGGAGAGGAAGCTGGCCCCTCAATTTCCCATAGGTGAATAGAGTAAGGCTGGTTCTACCATGTAGCAGAGTGAGGGAGCTGCTTCAGGCAACATATGCTGATGGAAGAGGGGGCGGGAGTTTCAACAAGATGTTTGAAGACAGAGCTGTGTAACACACACCTCTGCCAGACAGCTGCTCTCAGGGGTAGTGGAGAATACTGTCCCAGCATAGAAGTAAGATTCAACTTCTGTACATGGAATGGAGCCATACTAAGGCTGAGCTAGAAGGTGTGAAGTTTGAATTAGGGGAAGCCACCCCTCTTTCTACCTAATGTTTGCTGCCACTGCCAAATTACTCCTTAAAAGTCCCTAAAATGCACTACACATGAATGTGCCTGGGGCAGCATGGAAGGGGAGATTTCATCATCCTTAGCCTTCTTAGCCAGTTCTCAGGGATTCTGGGAATTGCAGTCCGGTGACACTGGGGACCCCGGGCTTGAAGAACCCTGATTTGTGCCGTACCTTTGTAGACTTTGTTCAGATTTGGGCAAAAACATGGATTTTCAGGACAAGGCCACTGACTATCTTGCTTCCCCTTTCGTTAAGAACCTATTTTTTCAGTTATTTCAGCCCCCAAGGCTGAAATTTTAAAAAGTACAGAATAATTTGTGTCATTGCTAATTGTAACACCTGATGTTAAAATCTGGAGCAAAAACAAATTAATCCATAGCAGCAGGGTTTTGATCCAATGTCTGGTGAAATAGACTGGTCTTTGCTATTTGTCCAATGAGAGAGAGAGGTGGGGAGAGGGAGAGGCATCTAGGCATCCAAAACGAAGATGTCCCAATTTTTGGTGTCCCCAGGAGGAAAACGTTGTCCCATGTCAGCTCAACCTCTGAAGGTAAAGGGCAAAACTTTATAAGCCATGCCAAATGCACATTGATTTGTGAATGCTAAAATGTCTGTTATGGACTCAGTTGATTATGAAGCCAAGTATGTACAGGGACCTGTCCAAGTGAGGATCCTTGTTCTGTAAAATGATCCTAAAGGGATCCTGGATCCCATATGCTATGTCAGTTCACCATCATAAAACATGAAGGGCACTTCAGGCAGTTAGGCCATCAAGGAGAGGGTTAGGACTGGAGATGAATTCACAGAGCTTGCAAATATAATCATTTGCTGTAGTTAATGGATATTTCTTTAAAAGTGTATATTTTAAGTTACAGATGAGGGAGTTGGGAAGAAATTGTGTAGGCCTGATGTTCTAGAATCCTGTGAATATGAAGGGATAAAGAGTCTTTGGAGAGCCATCAGGCATGGGGTGGGTTGCCTGCCCTTGACTGTTAGAAGCACTGTGCTCCTTCAGTTTCTGCCGTCTGAAAAGTTTACCAGACATTACTATTAAAGCATAAGACATAAAATACGGCAATTCGCTGGTGAGGAGAAAAACCTAGGATCAGAACACTCTGTATGTCATTATACACTACATCTCTTGGTGTAGATTATGCCGTAGCCTGAAGTGCATCACTGGGACATGACAGTTGCCAGGTGTTCCTTCCCCGTTTGTTTTCAGACAAAGAAGGCCTATGAGGGACTATCTTAAATGAAGCAAAACTGATTCTGCCAGGATAAAAATTCCTGTTTAGAAAAGTAAATCCCAGCTGTTGTGTAGGTAAACTGGCTCAGTGCAGATTTAATGTGAAGCTGCTGAAATAAAAGAAGCAACCACCAAAGCAGGTGTGTGGCCTTTAATACCAGTGAGAATCTTGTAAAGTTCTAAAAATGAAGTCAGTTTCTGATTATAATAAGCAGGAAGTGGAGATATCGAGAAATAATTGAAGGGGCCACAACCAGGGCTGGATTTAGGTTTGATGAGGCCCTAAGCTACTGAAGGTAATGGGGCCCTTTATATGTCCAGCTGTCCTTTGTCAACAACAAATTGCCACTGTTTTTGTGTGTGTGTTGAATATCTGTTGATACCCTTAGTCTATGCTGCCTGATCATCAGTCTACAAGCACTCTTTAATATTAGATAACAGATAGAACAACTTGACGTACATTCAACTGTGCTGCACGGCAGTCTGCAGCTGCATGCTTCATGTTGCCATGCAACCATCCATGCAGAATGTAGGCACCCTATATAGAGAAATGAGCAAACCAGTGATAGTTTAGGGACCATTACTTACATCATAGGAGCCTACACAACACAAAACACTGTTGCTATATGTAGGTTTTATTTTATTTGTTTTTTATCTTATGTTTTGGAAATGGACATCCAGTTTTTTTCCTTTAATTTTTTTTGGGGGGCCGCAAGAGAGTGCTGCCCTAAGCTATAGCTTGTTTAGCTTATATGTAAATCCGGCACTGGCCACAACTCTGTGAATAGCAAGATGCAGGTTCCAGGTTCTATCCACAGCATCCTCACTGCAAGGGGTCTTGGGAAAGAGCCCAGTCTGATAGCCTGGAGACCTGCTGTCAGTCAAAGTAGAAAATAGTACATGGAGCAATGTCTTGATTAAGGGACCCTCCAGATACCTTTCTTATTGTGCATTCATGATGATTTGTGCACATGATTGTATTGGTATGTGTATTTCAGCTCGTTGCTGAAATCCTGTAAGTTTTTATACCACAAATGTTCTGGAAGCACTTTTGTCATGCTTTAACACAAAAATCCACCCTGCCCTCTGTAATTAAGGATTTTAATTGGGCTAATTGGTTTTTTCATGCTACTTCACTTATATCTATTGTTGTGATTTGATGGTTTTACTGGCCTGAGCATTGATGTTACTGGTTATTGTTATGGCAATGTTCTGATTTTAAAATTATTACTGATTAAATGAAAGTTATCTTGGAAGAGTTTGAGCCTAAAAGATGATCCATGCATTGTTTAAATAAATAAATGTGTTAAATATAAACAAGAGCAAATAAAAATAGCATAGCAGAATCATTTCCAGCGAAAATATAGTTTCTTCATTTTTCGGAAGAAGCCCTGTTAAAATGGATGATATCACTCCCAGTGGGTGTGTTTCTGGGACAGGTATACTAACTGAGCTTTGATATATGTAAGATCCAGTAACACAATCTGAGCTGGTTAAATATTGGAGTCCATGTTTTTTCCTCCATTGCTGCCCACGGGCAAAATTCAGCTCCTGACCTCTCCTGAACTGCTCTCGTCTGTCTCGTGCTTTTCCTGTGTTTGAAAGCAAACTTGTCCTAAGGCCAGAAGCATTTCTAGTTTTAGCATTCTTCACACTTCTCTGTTTATTGCTACTTACTTTGAGAAAGATATTTCTAAGAATTCTTTTTGAACGAAACTGTGCTAAGCTTCATATAAAGGCAGATGAAACAGAAAGATGCAATTTATTAGGGAATCTCTGTTTTGAGAGAAGTCAGTTTGGGTTGAGAAAGTGTGAATAAATATTTGTGTCACTGAGTATGTTTAGATTTGTGCATCTGCAGCAGTATCAACCAAAAATATTTGAAGGTGGTGCCATTTTCTCACCACTGACTTGATTGGCCTTACCTTCCAATGGGCAATTAATTAATTGGGTAGGAACAAGTCAGGTCCTGTGTTGCTGCAGGATCATGTCCACGGGAAAGAAAACACTGCCTCATTGGGACATAGGTAGCAGTTTGGGTGATCCAGGAGCTGTGGGATCAGCCAGTTTTCATAACCAAAGAATAAGTCAACTCTGGAAGACAAACCAAGAGGTAATATCAAAGAGCCAGCCAAGAATCAGGACTGAAGATGAAGTCAGGATGAAAGGTCAAACTAGGAGGCAGAACCAAATAATGATGATGCTGGAGCATCCCAGGGCTCAGAAAGACCTTGATGCCCAACCAACTGCCCTTCCATGAACCTTCCTGTCCAGGGAAATACAGTAGCTGAGTGGAGTCAGACTAGGATCTGAAGGTTCTTTGTGGAGAATCTGCCACCTGCGATTCGGTGGTTCATCACATGGGGCAATGCACATGGGCCCAGCAGTTCCTGAAACTGGGCATGGCCAAAAACAGGCTAACACCCATCAGGAAATGATGGCAAATCAAGGATGAAAGCAAAGGACAGAGGGTAGGTGTCCAGGTATGCAAGATGTTAAACAGTTAACTCATTAGGAAGGCAGAGGACTCAGCTATACAGCTGCAAATAATACATTTTAAGTGTGTTTTAAGTGCAATATACAATGTGACAAGTAGATAAATAGGTACTGCTGTGGTGGGAAGGTAAACAGTGTTTCCGTGCGCTCTGGTTTCAGTCACAGTGTCCTTGTGCGCCAGAAGTAGTTTAGTCATGCTGGCCACATGACCCGGAAAGATTTCTGTGGACAAACGCTGGCTCCCTTTGCCTGAAAGTGAGATGAGCGGCGCAACCCCATAGTTGCCTTTGTCTAGACTTAAATGTCCAGGGGTCCTTTACCTTTACGTTTTTTACAATGTGACGCTAGATGGCGATGGTGTGCCTTGTGGAAAATTCTATGTATTTTTAAAAACGCTTCTTTAAAAAAGCATTTTCAGAACGTTTTTTTAAATATGTGTGTAGATTCCACCAGGTTCAGTACTAACTTAGGCCCTGCTGAGAAAGTAGATTCTGGGACCAAAGAGCATGATCAAGCAATGGGTTTTAAGTTCATGCCATTGGTTTCTGAGTCTCATGACCAACTAAGTCAGCTTGGACATGGCCAAAAGGAAAATTATTAATTGTCTTACTTGGTAATGCTCCAGAAATTGAAGAGTTGGCAGGCTGTATCTGCAGCTCCATCTTTCGGCCAGCTGTCCCAGCGCCATAAGTAGCTAGGACCTGGCTGCTGGGGCCATCGGTTTTAATCCCAGGGTGTGTAACATTCAGGGATAACAACTGAGTTAGGCAACATCAACAGAATTTCAATGAATACTGTAGCATCCTGAATACCAACTAGTTTATTGATGCATATGCGATATGTTGCTAAGTTTTAGGGGGATATTATTTCATGCATAGTGCACTGTGATTATAGTCTCTAGTTATGTATGCCCACATGGAATCACAGGGCTTTTCTGAACCTAAGTGTTGCCTTTTCTTATAAAGACATGGGACTAGTCAATGCATATATATATATATATATATATATATATATATATATATATATATATATATGCTTTCGTAGATTTTCACGGGTACAGGAATGCAGGTTTTGGTGTCTTCGGGTGTCTTCCCGTGTAAGAGTCGGGGTGTCTGTGCGACGTTTCGACGAGGTCTCACTCGTCATCTTCAGGCTGGTGCTTTCGGCTTCTTGAAGAAGCCGAAAGCACCAGCCTGAAGATGACGAGTGAGACCTCGTCGAAACGTCGCACAGACACCCCGACTCTTACACGGGAAGACACCCGAAGACACCAAAACCTGCATATATATATATATATATATATATATATATATATATTTGCTTTCGTAGATTTTCACGGGTATAGGAATGCAGGTTTTGGTGTCTTCGGGTGTCTTCCCGTGTAAGAGTCGGGGTGTCTGTGCGACGTTTCGACGAGGTCTCACTCGTCATCTTCAGGCTGGTGTTTTCGGCTTCTTGTTACTGGAACAGAGCTGTTACTGTTACTGTTCCAGTAACAAGAAGCCGAAAACACCAGCCTGAAGATGACGAGTGAGACCTCGTCGAAACGTCGCACAGACACCCCGACTCTTACACGGGAAGACACCCGAAGACACCAAAACCTGCATATATATATATATATATATATATATATATATATATATATATTTGCTTTCGTAGATTTTCACGGGTACAGGAATGCAGGTTTTGGTGTCTTCGGGTGTATTCCCGTGTAAGAGTTGGGGTGTCTGGGCGACGTTTCGACGAGGTCTCACTCGTCATCTTCAGGCTGGTGCTTTCGGCTTCTTGTTACTGGAACAGAGCAGGATCTTAGTGTTTGAGTTCCTATAAATACTGTTGAGGGGGTGTGGTGTATAGCCTCCAACGTTCTGGGCAGAGAGGAAGTTCCTAGATTAGTGTGCCTTTTCTTCTTTTGTTCCTTAATTACTTGAGGGATATCTTGAGTGATTTCATGAGTGATATTCTGAATACCACTTAGGTGGGTCATTAAGTGTGGATTAGTTGCTAAAGCTTTTGTGTCTTGACCTCTTGAGCTTGTGAAGAGTTTTTCGAAGATGGCTGTGCTGCATTTAGTTGTGCTCTGGCTTGGCTACGTGTATAGGGGCGAGCTGTGGTTTTGTGCCCTGTGCCAGCCAGATCTGTGTAGGGATTGCAGGGGGGTGCAGCATCCGGAGGTGCCACTATAGTTTGGCTACTGGATGGAGTTTGTAATTTATCTGTGGAGAGGGTCTGGGTTTGGGTCTGGTGTGGTTGATTGGTGACGGCGTTCTGTGTGCCTCTGGTTCTGGTGTCGGTTTTTGTGGGGAGGGCTAATTTCCAGATGTCTGGCAGGCGGGACGTGTCGTCACGCTTGTTCATGTTGTGAGGGTGTTTCTCTATCTCGATGGCTTCCATGATTATTCTCTTGTGGTGATGTTCCATGTTAAAGAGCAATTTGGAATCTGCAAAATTAATTTCGTGTCCTGTTTCTTTCATGTGTTGGAAAAGAGAGGAAGTTTTTTCTTCTTTTTTGACGGCATTCTTGTGTTCTGCGATACGTGCATTTATTCGTCTGTTTGTTTGTCCAATGTACGTGGCTGGGCAGACTTTGCAGGGTATTTCATAGACCCCTTGGTTTTCCAACTGGATTTTGTCTTTGGGGTTTCTGAGGATATTGGCTATTTTTTGGTTGGTGCAGAAGGCTGTTTTGATATTGTGTTTATGGAGGATTTTGCTAATTTTATCTGTAGTGCCCTTGATATAAGGAAGGAGGGCCATGCCATTGTTTTCTTCTGTGTCTTGGTTTTTGGGGGGTGTTTCTTTTTGGATTAGCTTGGTAACCCTGTTTTGCTGGTATCCATTGGCGATTAACACATTAGAGAGATTCTGTAACTCAGTTGTCAAGTGGTCTTTGTCAGCCAGGCGTTTGGTTCTGGAGATGAGAGTCTTGGCTACGGAGTTTATTTGTGCAGGGTGGTGGTGTGATTGTGCATGTAAGTAGCGGTTGGTGTGTGTTTTTTTCCGGTAGATAGTGTGTCCTAGGGAGCCATCAGGTTTTTTGTAGATTAGGACGTCAAGGAAGGGGAGTTGGTTGTTGTCTTCTATTTCCATAGTGAATTGTATTTTGGGGTGTAGGCTGTTGAGATGTGTGAGGAAGCTATCTAGTTTTTCTTTCCCGTGTGGCCAAATTACAAAGGTGTCGTCAACATATCTGAGCCAAAGTTTGGGTTTGTGTTCTGACTTATCTAAAGCATTGGTTTCAAAGTGTTCCATGTACAAATTTGCGATGACAGGTGAGAGGGGTGATCCCATAGGTGCTCCTTCTATCTGTTTGTATCTTTGTCCATTGTGGATGAAGTACGTGTTGGTTAGGCAGTGGTTGGTCAGGTCCAGGATGTATTCGGGGGGATTGTATTTGTTTTGAATGGCTGTCAAGGCTTCATTAATGGGCACTTGAGTGAAGAGAGATACAACATCGAAGCTCACAAGTAGGTCATCGGGATGTAGGTTTTGCTTCTTTATTGTTTCTATGAACTGGAAGGAGTTAGTAACGTGTGAAGTGGTATTCAGAATATCACTCATGAAATCACTCAAGATATCCCTCAAGTAATTAAGGAACAAAAGAAGAAAAGGCACACTAATCTAGGAACTTCCTCTCTGCCCAGAACGTTGGAGGCTATACACCACACCCCCTCAACAGTATTTATAGGAACTCAAACACTAAGATCCTGCTCTGTTCCAGTAACAAGAAGCCGAAAGCACCAGCCTGAAGATGACGAGTGAGACCTCGTCGAAACGTCGCCCAGACACCCCAACTCTTACACGGGAATACACCCGAAGACACCAAAACCTGCATATATATATATATATATATATATATATATATATATATATATATATATAAAGACATGAATATGAACAGCAAAACTTTTATATATATATATATATATATATATATATATATATATATATATATATATATAAAAGTTTTGCTGTTCATATTCATGTCTTAAGGGGAGACGTCTCCTTTCAACTGGTTGCTTTTATTGCTCTCTTTACAGTAGAATAACATTTTGTGAATTTAAGCTGTACATCATCTTACCATTGTTGAAAGGAATAGGTGGTGGTACAGAAGCAGGGTTGGGTGCACTGTGCCCTGTTTTTTTGGAAACAGACCACTAGTCTTGAGCATGTTCTTGATTGCTTAAGATTGGCTGCTCTTAACAAGGTCTTAAATAAAATGCACTGGTGAGATTTATAATTTCCCAATACCATCCCTCTTTAAATTTATTAGGACTATTACCATGAGATTATTAAAATACATTAGTGCATTCACTGAAATTGCAATCCTTTGTGGTAGTTTAAATACAATAAATGTTTCTAATTAACTAATGCTCAAATAGCATGTAAATTTTTCTTATATCTTCTATTTTATATTAAATGAATTGGTTGTCTTGTTAACTATCATTATAAAATATATATTAAGGGTTAACAGCTATATTCTGGCTGCCCATTTATTAGCTAATTTCACAGTCTGTGTGAGTAATTTAATTTATACTGCAGAAGGAAACTCTGATTTAGAAAACTCTACTGGTTCCCATGCTGCACAGTGCTGTCTAAAGGAATGTATAGACGGCAGCTCAGAGGAGCCCAGTTCATTTACACTCAAGTAGGTTTACATGCACAGACAGTGCTGCATAGAAGTATGTTTTTTTCCCCAACTTGGGCTGCATTGGGTGTGCCATTTCCATTTTTGAGCAGCATAGTGGGAGATTGTGTATCCTGCACTTAACAGGATTGCAAGCAGAGAGCATGGTCCACTTGTAAATGCAAAGGCTTCCCAATGAATTTTAGTGGGGAGAAGGGAGACCAGTCTGAAGTCCCCACTCAGCCATGAAACTCGGTGTGATCCACCTCACAATTTCCACATGGGAATAAAACTGGTATAAAAGTAAAGGGGAAGTGAACCATGCATCCAATCCAAAGAAACATGGAGAAAAGTTGGATAGGAATATAAAAATTAATTATGGTGGCGATGATGATAAAGAACAGTAATGCTCAGCTCCCTTCTCTTAAGCTGTCCTGATTCCATAATAAAACGCCTGACTTGCAATATCTCTCTTCGGGAATCCCGTCTGCATGCACAAAGGGATGAGTGGGAATGCATGGGATGAACCCTGCCCGCTTGACAACATACTGCTTGTAGTGATTGGTGTTAGTCTGAAGGGAGCTGCCTTCCTTATACATAGCATAGGAACCCTGGTCAATCAGGCAATGTACAAAATGGAATAAAAAAGCCAAAAGACCCAAAAGATGTGGGAGCCATGAAGTCATGGCAAAGGCTTGTAGCGCCACCTGGTGCCTCGCTGACCTCGGTGACCTGCATGTCCGTGCCTTGCAGTGTATTAAGTGCATAACCTTATATGGGAATGGGTGGGTAAAAGCCATGACCGGATGTAGGTAACGTGGCAAACGGCCATGCGAGAGGAGAAAACAATGGATAATAAAAGATACCAGAGAGGAGAGAAGTTCGAAAGGAGCTGCTCATACCATCCTGAAAATATTGCTGGCTCTCTGTGTCTTTATTTTATGCTAAACTGCACCATTTGTGACGGCTGGCTTCCGTCAAAAAGCAAAACAGTGTGGGGGGGGGAGGAAATAACAGAAGCATATAATTGTAGAGTTGGAAGGGGCCACAAGGATCCAACCCCCTGCAATGCAGGAATCTTTTGCCGACTGTGGGGCTTGAACCCACAACCCTGAGATTAAGGGTCCCATGTTTACTGACTGAGCTATCCCTCCAGTTTAAAAGCAAAAACACCTTCCTTACAGCCAGTGCACAGGACCACAGCGCCTGCCAGCTTTCTCGTCCTTAATCTCAGTGTTGCCGCTTGTGGAATTCAGTAGGGGAAAGGATAGGGATAACATTAGAATTGGTTGACTCTGCCTGCCATTGGCCCTGGCTCCACCTTTTGCCAGTCTTCCTGCCTCCCCACTTCATGTATTCCTGCTTCTACCTGAAGATGGTTGATGTGGAAAATGTAACCCTGAACACACCTTTGTTCTTTGTTGGCCCAATGTTTTGCCATGAATTGTTCAGTTGAGAAGGAGCCAGAGCACTGCATTCGCAAGAGTTCCAGATTCAAATCTTGTCATCTTTGTAGGTTGTTGCTTCCTGCTTACAGCACCCTAGCATTGCCTACTCTAAGCTCACACTTGGGCCAGTGTTGACCCAACACTGCCTTGTTCTTGCAAGTTCCTCAGCACAACACAATAATTTTGCAAATAAATAAATAAAACAATTTCAAGGTCAGCACTCTTTTCAGAAGCTTTATTCATTTATTCATTGCAGAATTCTTATGTAAGCTCATTTCGCAGTGAAGACTTGAGCTGAGTCCGTGGTTTGACTGTTTTACAGCTAAATACTAAAATTTTCTACCACGTCCAGCTCGCTTAGCATAATATTAAAAATTACAGATGAATGTTACCAAGTTTCTGACATTTTTTGCAATGTATTTATTAAGGATGGTCGAAGAATAAAATCTGTGAGTTCTAATATGAACTGGTTGGACCTGCAGTTTCAGGACTAATGTATCGATCAAAAAGTAGTTGCCCACCAGCTTTCATGCTTTATGGATGTTCTGACACTATTCTCGACTGCAAAATACATCAAAGTATGTATCGAAACATTTGTTCTGAGAGAAAACACATATAGATGTGGATTTTGAAAGAAAATAGTTCACAGCCACATATTTGGGGAGAGAATATATTTAAAGGCCCTTGTGGTCTAGTCCAACTCTATGATTCTATGATTCTATGAAATACATATTTTAATGCAAATGTGAATGCAACATTTTAAAATCCTTAGATTAATGCAGAAACAAGACCAAATGGACTTGTGAATGACAGACTTGAAAAAGTCACATAGAATAAAATGTGCTTCAGCAGTTCAGTTGCTCCTTTGCCCTCTTAGGCTGCCCCTCCCATATTAGAATGCACATTCATGCATGTGGTAAAATGCTCCCCACCTAAACTGGCTTCCCAAGGTTTATGTAGTAAGAAGACTGACCTGCCCATCACAGAGGATTTATACAGTCACACAATTCTCATTGACTATTTCCCCTGCCTTTCTTTCCTAATGTCACTTACGGTTAGTACTGTAAGCATTAATCAGTTTGATCAGTAAATGAATCAACTAAAGTGTCATTTGATTATCCGAGGAAGCCAGTTTTAATTATCGGACCTGTGAGATAACAGCATCCTTGCTTATTTCTGAAGCCTTTATGTAAGTAAACTGCTGCTGCAGATGAAGAACAAACTACAAAAGATGGTCTTTCTTTCTAAGAAGCAGTCACATCTCATTATTAAACTACAAATGTCCTTGCTCTTTCCTCAGTGTCTCACAAATGAACTTGTGTTGAGGATTTCGTAATGCACACATCTCTTTAAACCTGGCTTAAATCAGTCAAAATATCTGTCAAGATACGCAACTGGTTAACAGTTCTGCTTTTGTTAACCATAGTATAAATTATTAAATCTCACTCTGTTTTTCCCCTCCCAAGTTTCTTACCACATATAAGAGATTAGCGGAATCTCTTCCATAACATAATGAGCCTATGCATTATAAAGAAAAACTTTAATTAGGGCAGGTTGAACACAAATATTACCATTTTTAAAGCCAAATTCATTTCTGGGCTTGTCCACTTGCTGCAGATTCTGCAGTCAAAGATTAGAGGATTTTCTTTTACAGATCCATTATATCCCTCCCAAGATGCATGCAAGGGCCTAAGGTTACGTGCATAGTGTTAAAGGGAAATTATTATATCAGTGTTATGAAACCTTAATAGGATAAGGATGACAGGTTCACATTCAGGGATCAAAGGAGCTCCATCTCTCAGCAAGTCAGTCTCCAAACCTGGAAGGCAAAGAGAGAGAGGGGGAGAGATCAGACACACTTTTCTTTAAACAAAAGTTAATTCGCTTAGATCTTGGATAAATTTAGGTCAGAAAAATGTGTTCACTTTGGCGTTACTATTTGCTTACCCATTGCCAAGAGGTGTGTGATGGAAAGCTATCAATCACCCAGGCATAGAACAAGCAAAGCTTTTTAAAAAACAAACATTGAATATAATCCTTACCTCTTGGGATACAAGCTGGAAGTCTTACGTTTCTTCTTTTTTCAAACACTGCCCCCCCCCATGCTTTTCAAACTGCTAATGTTGAGCTAGGATTGAGAATGCACTCAGTGTTGTGCACACAGAATGGCAGGGCTGTTTAAATCAGGTGTGAGGACACTTTGACCCTCCAGATGTTGTTGAACTGCAACTTCCACCATCCCTGGCCACTGGCCATGCTGTGGGAATTGTTGTTGTTGTTTAGCCGTTTAGTCGTGTCCGACTCTTCGTGACCCCATGGACCAGAGCACGCCAGGCACTCCTGTCTTCCACTGCCTCCCGCAGTTTGGTCAAATTCATGCTGGTAGCTTTGAGAACACTGTCCAACCAACTCGTCCTCTTCTCCTTGTGCCCTCCATCTTTCCCAACATCAGGGTCTTTTCCAGGGAATCTTCTCTTCTCATGAGGTGGCCAAAGTATTGGAGCCTCAGCTTCAGGATCTGTCCTTCTACTGAGCACTCAGGGCTGATTTCCTTCAGAATGGATAGGTTTGATCTTCTTGCAGTCCATGGGACTCTCAAGAGTCTCCTCCAGCACCATAATTCAAAAGCATCAATTCTTTGGCAATCCGCCTTCTTTATGGTCCAGCTGTGGGAATTACAGGCCAGCAAAGTTTAAAGGCCAAAGATTCACCACACCTAGTTTAAATTGTGAGAAGGCTTCATTTTTTTTATTTTGGTGTGTTGTCTATCTATACTGATGCCCTGTTTAGGGTATTTAAGCAGATCAGGGGGAGCACTTTGTGTGGCAGGCGAAGTTGCCAGCATCTTTTGTGGTGTGCAGACTTTTCAATATAGCACAACTCCCAAGGAGGGGTCCTCCAGCATGTGTGACAGGCTGTGGAGTTGCATAATGTGATGAGTTACAGATGGGTAGCCGTGTTGGTCTGCCATAGTCAAAATAAAAAAAATTCCTTCCTGTAGCACCTTAAAGACCAACTAAGTTAGTTCTTGGTATAAGCTTTCGTGTGCATGCACACTTCTTCAGATACACATCTGAAGAAGTGTGCATGCACACGAAAGCTTATACCAAGAACTAACTTAGTTGGTCTTTAAGGTGCTACAGGAAGGAATTTTTTTTATAATGTGATGACTCTCCTTTGTGTCTCCCTAAAATTCTCACATATCTTAGCAAGAAACTAATTATTTGAAAGTCTGAGTAGATTGCAACAGCCAAATGGTCTCACAGTTAGCGGCCAAGTATATAAATTAAAAAGAGAGCACACGGGGCCTGCAGGGGTTTGCCTGCCCTCTTTTTGCCAGACAGGTTTATTCCCTGAATGTCAGATAACAACTAAAGGACCTAAAGTTGGTGAAGTGTGGAGGGCAAACTAAAGAGAATAACTTGCCTAACTGTGTCACTCTTTATCATGTCAAGGTAGACGGGATAAGGAAAAAGCTCTCCTCTCGGATATCCTGAACGGCCTAGACACATATTTCATGTTTAGGGTGCATCTGCACTATAGATTTAAAGCAAGATCATACTACTTTAAACAGTCATGGCTTTCCCGAAAGAATTCTGGGAAGTGTAGTCTGTGATAGGAGGTGCTCACCTGTGTTCTTTGAGTCTTGCTTGATTCAAATAGAAGGCAGATGGCAGTAAATCTAGGTCTATTATAAACTCTCTTGAAACTACATAGTTCCTTCCTTTCTACTAGATATTTAAGTAACATCTAAGTAAGTTTATATATATAAGATATATATAATATATATATATATATATATATATATATATATATATATATATGCAGGTTTTGGTGTCTTCGGGTGTCTTCCCGTGTAAGAGTCGGGGTGTCTGTGCGACGTTTCGACGAGGTCTCACTCGTCATCTTCAGGCTTGTGCTTTCGGCTTCTTGTTACTGGAACAGAGCAGAGTCTGGTGTTTGAGTTCCTAAAAATACTGTTGAGGGGTGTGGTGTATAGCCTCCAACGTTCTGGGCAAAGAGGGAGTTCCTAGATTAGTGTGCCTTTTCTTCTTTTGTTCCTTAATTACTTGAGGGATATCTTGGGTGATTTCATGAGTGATATTCAGAATATCACTGGGTGGGTCATTAAGTGTAGATTAGTTGCTAAAGCTTTCGTGTCTTGACCTCTTGAGCTTGTGAAGAGTTTTTCTGAGAAGCAATTTACACAAAGAAGAACAGAAAGCACTCACCAACCTGAGGAAAGACAACAACATAATCATTCTCCCAGCAGACAAAGGCAACGCCACTGTTGTGATGAACACATCGGACTACCAAGCAAAACTATCAAATCTACTCCAAGACCCTACCTACCAACCTATAAAAACAGATCCCACCACCTATCTGGAAAAAACCACCAAATCCAAAATAAAAGCCTCTCCTATCAGTGAAGAAATCCAGCTAAGAATCATCCCCAGAGAAAAATCATCCAGATGCCCCAAACTCTACGGTCTCCCCAAGATACACAAAGAAGGAACACCACTCAGACCAATAGTCAGCTCCATAGGCTCACCTCTACAAAATCTCGCTAAATTTCTCGCTAAGCAACTTCAGCCCTATGCAGAATCCATCGCTTCACACGTTACTAACTCCTTCCAGTTCATAGAAACAATAAAGAAACAATACCTACATCCCGATGACCTACTTGTGAGCTTCGATGTTGTATCTCTCTTCACTCAAGTGCCCATTAATGAAGCCTTGACAGCCATTCAAAACAAATACAACCCCCCCAAATACATCCTGGACCTGACCAACCACTGCCTAACCAACACGTACTTCATCCACAATGGACAAAGATACAAACAGATAGAAGGAGCACCTATGGGATCACCCCTCTCACCGGTCATCGCAAATTTGTACATGGAACACTTTGAAACCAATGCTTTAGACAAGTCAGAACACAAACCCAAACTTTGGCTCAGATATGTTGACGACACCTTTGTAATTTGGCCACACGGGAAAGAAAAACTAGATAGCTTCCTCACACATCTCAACAGCCTACACCCCAAAATACAATTCACTATGGAAATAGAAGACAACAACCAACTCCCCTTTCTTGACGTCCTAATCTACAAAAAACCTGATGGCTCCCTAGGACACACTATCTACCGGAAAAAAACACACACCAACCGCTACTTACATGCACAATCACACCACCACCCTGCACAAATAAACTCCGTAGCCAAGACTCTCATCTCCAGAACCAAACGCCTGGCTGACAAAGACCACTTGACAACTGAGTTACAGAATCTCTCAAATGTGTTAATCGCCAATGGATACCAGAAAAACAGGGTTACGAAGCTAATCCAAAAAGAAACACCCCCCAAAAACCAAGACACAGAAGAAAACAATGGCATGGCCCTCCTTCCTTATATCAAGGGCACTACAGACAAAATCAGCAAAATCCTCCATAAACACAATATCAAAACAGCCTTCTGCACCAACCAAAAAATAGCCAATATCCTCAGAAACCCAAAAGACAAAATCCAGCTGGAAAACCAAGGGGTCTATGAAATACCCTGCAAAGTCTGCCCAGCCACGTACATTGGACAAACAAACAGACGAATAAATGCACGTATCGCAGAACACAAGAATGCCGTCAAAAAAGAAGAAAAAACTTCCTCTCTTTTCCAACACATGAAAGAAACAGGACATGAAATTAATTTTGCAGATTCCAAATTGCTCTTTAACATGGAACATCACCACAAGAGAATAATCATGGAAGCCATCGAGATAGAGAAACACCCTCACAACATGAACAAGCGTGACGACACGTCCCGCCTGCCAGACATCTGGAAATTAGCCCTCCCCACAAAAACCGACACCAGAACCAGAGGCACACAGAACGCCGTCACCAATCAACCACACCAGACCCAAACCCAGACCCTCTCCACAGACATATTACAGACTCCATCCAGTAGCCAAACTATAGTGGCACCTCCGGATGCTGCACCCCCCTGCAATCCCTACACAGATCTGGCTGGCACAAGGCACAAAACCATAGCTCGCCCCTATACACGAAGCCAAGCCAGAGCACAACTAAATGCAGCACAGCCATCTTCTCAGAAAAACTCTTCACAAGCTCAAGAGGTCAAGACACGAAAGCTTTAGCAACTAATCTACACTTAATGACCCACCCAGTGATATTCTGAATATCACTCATGAAATCACCCAAGATATCCCTCAAGTAATTAAGGAACAAAAGAAGAAAAGGCACACTAATCTAGGAACTCCCTCTTTGCCCAGAACGTTGGAGGCTATACACCACACCCCTCAACAGTATTTTTAGGAACTCAAACACCAGACTCTGCTCTGTTCCAGTAACAAGAAGCCGAAAGCACCAGCCTGAAGATGACGAGTGAGACCTCGTCGAAACGTCGCACAGACACCCCGACTCTTACACGGGAAGACACCCGAAGACACCAAAACCTGCATTCCTGTACCCGTGAAAATCTACGAAAGCATATATATATATATATATATATATATGTAACATTATATATATATATATTTATATATATATATATATATATATGCTTTCGTAGATTTTCACGGGTACAGGAATGCAGGTTTTGGTGTCTTCGGGTGTCTTCCCGTGTAAGAGTCGGGGTGTCTGGGCGACGTTTCGACGAGGTCTCACTCGTCATCTTCAGGCTGGTGCTTTCGGCTTCTTGTTACTGGAACAGAGCAGAGTCTGGTGTTTGAGTTCCTATAAATACTGTTGAGGGGTGTGGTGTATAGCCTCCAACGTTCTGGGCAGAGAGGAAGTTCCTAGATTAGTGTGCCTTTTCTTCTTTTGTTCCTTAATTACTTGAGGGATATCTTGGGTGATTTCATGAGTGATATTCCCAGTGGTATTCAGAATATCACTCATGAAATCACCCAAGATATCCCTCAAGTAATTAAGGAACAAAAGAAGAAAAGGCACACTAATCTAGGAACTTCCTCTCTGCCCAGAACGTTGGAGGCTATACACCACACCCCTCAACAGTATTTATAGGAACTCAAACACCAGACTCTGCTCTGTTCCAGTAACAAGAAGCCGAAAGCACCAGCCTGAAGATGACGAGTGAGACCTCGTCGAAACGTCGCCCAGACACCCCGACTCTTACACGGGAAGACACCCGAAGACACCAAAACCTGCATATATATATATATATATATATATATATATATATATATATATGAATGAATTTTTGTCATCTTAATTTACAAGGTCCATGTTCTTATTACTTCTTACTGCTCTACATTGGCTGGTGGGTAGGGGTGGGGGAGAAATTTGAATCAGTTCCCATCTAAAAGTGAAACCCACAAATCTACACTTTCCAAACAATATGGCAACCAAAACATAGCCATCTTTTGAAATTTGTACTTCTCTGAATGTTGCAGTGTAGTTCTTCAGCCAAATAGCATGTACAAAAATGCATACAGTAGACTGAAGTGTGTTTAAAAATGCACGGGTTCATGAACGTAACGTGCAAAATGCACCCTATTAGAGGGAATTGCTTTGCAAAAGGTGTCTTGGGCAAAATTGCATATGAAAAACTGCAAATTAGGAGAAAATCACACTGAAATGTTGATGAATTTTAACGAGGAATTTAAAAAAAAAATCACAAACTGGTGTGAAAATGTGGAAGGCTGATCTTAAGATTGGAAAAAGGGGAAACTGAGAGACAGTGAAATTGACAGATTCGCCCACCCCTAGAGGTATAAATGGAAGGGTGTTTTTTGGTTTTTTTGCTGGCCCATCTAGATGCTAATGGAGCAGAAACAGCATGGTAGTAATTGTGGGCCTCAACAGAGCGCTTTCCTTCCTGAAAGGTATCTTTCTGTGATTCTGTGCAGGGTGTTTTACCTCGAAGGCTGTGGTAATTGCTGCATACGCCTCAGACAGCTCAGCTGTGCTCCTTTTGAACACAGGTTGCCACAGCAACAGCTAGCAGCGGAGAAAGGTCTATTTGGCAAGCATTTCACAGCAGTGTTTGCTGTATAAAGCTGTTTACCAAGGAATTAGCAAGCTCTTAACACTGCAAATAGAAAGCAATCACCTGGCCTTTCCCTGCTCTTCTGCCCTCCATGCTAACCTCTGCTACTGGATATGGTATTCTATAGGTGGGTTAGAATCTCCTAAGGAAGAGCTTAGTTGTTTCCAGAGGAAACCTGTGAAAATTGTTTGAAGACTTCATTGTCATTTGCACTCATTGCCCTATGCAACATGTCCAGTTTTCTTCATAGGAGGGAGGCTTTGTCATTCCTACGTAAAAAGAGTCCTGCTAGATCAGATGTCAATCTAGTTCAGGGGTGGAGAACCTCAGGCCTGGGAGCCCAGTGCAGCCCTCTAGGCCTTTGAAAGTGGCTTTGCAGGCACCAACAAAAACTATTTTGGCTGGGACAGGTTTTAGGGCAGGTGGGGTGTGACTTGGTTAAAATGGCCTTGGGGGAGCCCTGGTAGAACTAATTCCCTGAGATGGGCTGGAGGTTCCTCACTCCTCTTACATTTCATCTCTGTTGAACTGCTGCAACCAAAGGATGCTAAAGTTGACCAAAGGATGCTAAAGTTTTTTTCTGTATACAGTATAGCTCTTTGTGATATATGCATTGCTACAATGGTTTTAAGATACTAGTCAGTGCTCAGTAAGCATGGAGACATTGAAGGATATTGAAAATATAATAATCCTTTTCCTGTTAGAATAGGAAAGAGTTCCCATTAATGATTTTCCTCTTTTTCTTCCTTCCTTAAATACACACATAGCCATTATTAAATGAAATGCACTTGTGTTACATTAACGTGCAGCTCTAATGGAACCCTAAATGTATATTCTTCCATATTCTGATCAGGTTCTTTTCCTCGGCTCATTTTTACCTTTTAAAAAAGCTTTTACAGTAATTTTTTATTCGCCGTTTATTCGCAACCCTCCTCCAGCTCTATAGCCATTACAAACTCTCCATATTTCCTTGCTGAGTTCATCCATTATCCACATTGATGCTTGCTACCTGAATGCTCTAGCAAAACTGTCACTGGAAGTCAGTCTCCACACACACACTCATGCACTGTGTGTGTGTGTGTGTGTGTGTGTGTGTGTGTGTGTATGAGAGAGAGAGAGAGAGAGAGAGAGAGAGAGAGAGAGAGAGAGAGATTTTCAAGTAGCAAAATCTGTTCATGGCTGACATGTTGAATTTTTCATATTACTTGTAGAAGAAAGAGTGGTTGGGAGACTTACACAAAGAGAAGGCTGTTAACGTTCATGCTATGGTTCAGCAGGTGACAAGGCTTCTGTTTTGGCTTAAAAAACCAAAAAAACCACATGTTACAAGGCTAGCATTAGGAAGGGCTCTGTGTTCTTTCCAATCAGTTACATCTACATTAGTGCGCCTTTGCTCAGTAACAGTCAAAGTTAGAGCTTCTCAGAGGTAGTGCTTTTGACTCATTGCCTGTTACAGATCTATGGAATACAAGCAAATGGGAATCTTTTTGTGATTCATCTGCCAAGCCACGAGGGCCATAGGCAGCAGGTATGCAGGTACAGCTGGTGCAGTTCCAACAGCCATTTTCACCTTGCATTATTAGATTCTTTTTTCCATAGTGACGTGAGTTTCCGAAGTGAGAGAAGGAGATGCAGCTTACATTAAAATTCGGCGTTTGTCAGTGTGTCCTCATAAACAGAAGTCAATTCACACATTGCAAGTCTTTGACAGGTTATTTATGCACTTGCTCTGGATTACAGATACAGCAGGACTCCCTGTACTTCCATATTTTAACACCCTTGGTTCCTTATAGAATCTACTGAAAGGATATTCCATTTAGGGAGTAGCTGTAGTTGAGTGACAGAGCTCGTATTTTTCAAACAGAAGCAGCAGTGACCAGTGGGGTGGGGCTCATAGCATCATTGCTGCGTACACATCCAGAGCAACATGGTGACAAGATCAGGGCTGTGTGGGCACAGCAGCTGGAGCTGCGCATTGGCTGCATCAGTGCTCCCGGCATCTCACAGTAGGGGCCAGAAAGACTCCCACGTGAACACTCTGGAGAGCTGCTGATTATGCTGCCATTTAGATAATAAGACACCCAATGATTCAAAATTATTTAAAAGCAAAAACATCCTACTACAAGAACTTGTCGTTCCACCACAGCTACTTGTGTGACTTAACAAAAGGCTTCGCACCTAAAGTGAAAAATTCCCACCTCTGCTTTCACTTGTTGGCAGAGGGTCTTGGTTCTGGATTTTCCATAGTGGTTGCATGCAGGACATAAGGGACAGAGGCAATCAGGTGGGGCGGCTCCAGAGAGGCAATCTCCCAACAGCAGTGCTTAGCAGGTCAGGGCTGGGGAGGTAGGTGGTCAGATCAGGGCAGGGCAAGTGTACCAGTAGAGTCAATCCTGTGCTCTTTCCAGTGCACCTGTGCTACCCTGACCTTGCATCCATCTTAACTTTTATCAGAAAGCAGCAGTGACATAGCTGTTGGGAGGTTGGCTCCATGGCTCTCCCACTGGCTACTATTTGAAACCATCACAGTGCATGGACAATCAAGAAGTGCCACCAGGTGAGAAAATCCAATGGGCCTTAAACCAGGTTCTACTGAATCAAGTCTCTTCTACAGAGAATCTGCTAAGCTTATTTTCACACTGACTGGATTTGAATCTAAAGCTCCAGAACACTCAGCATGATGAAATTCTATTGATCACCATGGGACTTCATGATGACTAAGCGTGCTTAAGACTGTGTGTTTAATTGGAATATACCAAATATGTTTAAGGTAGTGGAAGTAATAACCTTTGATTACCGAGGAAAGCTTTTACGTAAAGGGAAAGACAGATCCTATAACAAGAGCAGGTATGGTATGGTAACAAAGCTGACATGAAAGAAAAGAATATATTTTGTTACTGTGTTATAGAATCCCTTTTCTATTTCTATACCTTAGAGAACTTGAGCCTTTTATTTTATGTCAGTAGGTAATTTAAATGAGATTAAAGGATTATTCCAGATAGGCTTCAGTGGGGAGTTGATAAAATTAGACCTGCTAAGTGCTTCTGAGATATTGCTGAGTTCCCCCAATTTGCACTAAAGATTGAGCTGTTTCTCAAAGGTGTAGATATTAGTTTTTCAGGTGTAAAAAAAATTATACACCCGAGAAATCTGCTAAATCAGTCTATTAAGCAATAAAAGAATAACAGTCAAAACTGTGCAGATGTAAAGCGTGTAATCGTAGTATCGATAAACAGAAAAGAGAGAGAATTCATTGAATTCAGACCACTGAATTAGATATTCTGAATTCTTCAATATATAATGCTGTTTTATATTCAGTGAGCAATTCTTCAATATATAAGGCTGGTTTATATTCAGTGTGCAATTACATTGTATCTATGGGCCATTGCACATGCTTTGCTATCCTGTTAATCTCCCAGTTCTGCTTCCTGAAATCATTTAACTCAGGGATGGACAACTTGCAATCCTCCGCTGGACTACAACTCTCCATCATCCTTGACCATTGGGCATGCTGGACATGGCTCTAGTTCAGCAATAGATGGAGGGCCATAAACTCCCCATCTCTGCTTTAACTTGATATGTTTAGCAAGCAGAAGCTTACAGTCATAACATGTGCTCTATCGTCAAGCTGTAACCCTTCCCCAAAACGTGCTAAAGGAAAGGCTGCTTAAAACTGCTTCATGTGGCAGTTATCACCATGTGAATGAGATTGTTTTAGTTAATACATTGCAGAGATTGTTTTAATTATTACATTTAGAGGAGTGTGGTTGGTTTGGTCACACTTGGCACGGAGCCTCAGGGATGCTGCAAGGGGATGCCTCAACTATTATTTAGAATGGAGCACAAGGGGGACGGACTGTATTTTGGTATCACATAGGGTGCCACTGGAATTTGAGGGCCCCACCAACATTTATACACACACCCAACCTCTAAGCACTCCAGGGCTCCCAGTGGTTACTCAGGGCTCAGTTTCCTTGGAACGAAGGTCAGTAGAGACTGTGGTGTCTATGGGGTATATGAATTTATTTCCACATATGTATACAACCTGAGCATAGGATGGAGGGGCTCACAGCATCCATTAGGTTTCCAGGGAGCTCCTCGAACCTTAGATTTGGGTCATGCACTGAGCAAGGCAAGACAAGCCTATGTGTTTTTCAATTTCAGCCAAGAACTCACATTCTGACTATTGTCCTTCTACTTTATGAGGTGATATTGTTTCCAACTAGGTAAGGATGGTTATTCCCATTTTCCTCTATAGCAACAGGGTAACCTCTTTGGGTATGTAAATGACTGTGCCTAACTGGACAGCTAAGGCCATTACCTAAACAAACAAACTGGTTTGTGTGGTTCAGCAGGTTTCTTCTTCTAGATTCCAACCTTACAGATAGAGGATCAGGGATTTGAAAGGGACACACAGATATTATTCAGACTGCCCTGTCCCCCTAAAAGAAACCTTTATAACAGCAACTCTCCACAGACACCCCCAGGGGGAATGTAATTCATTTACATTGTTAAGCAGCCTAGATTTCTTCTTCTTCTTTGTTACAAGTGAGTCCTTCCCACCTGACCAAAGGGAGTCTCTGTTCCCTCCAACATATCCTAGCTTTTCATGTACACCTATGCTAGCTTTTCAGTTACTCTGAGAAATGTAGCCTTTCTCTATCTACTGATGCCCAGGGGATGGCAACATAGTTTGGAAGCTGACTTAGCAACAGATTTGGGGGTGGGGTGGGGGCTGTGATAATATCTTTTGAGAGGAGTTTTTTTCATTCCTTGAAAGCATTTTTTTCATGGCCTTGAGGGCAAAGGTTTTATACTGGTCTAATAAGTACAGTAATTATGGACGTACTTTCCCCTCCCCCAATTGGGAAGGTTGATACCCTGATCAGTTGGCTGATCAGTAGTGTGGTCAGTTAGATAGACCTTTGGTCCGTACTGTTACACCCTGTAGATGGGGGGGGGGCAACTAGCACCCATTTATAGATCCAACAGGGCTTTTCTTGTTATTAAATATCTCGGTACTCCACATGCTTGGAGGCATGTGTTTGTTGAATGAGATAGACTCACCACCTGGCTGTGTGGGGAGACTCTACTATTGCAGAGGTCTCTGCTCCACCCATTGGAAGTATGGGCAGGTAGAAGTTGTTACCAGCTGTATCTATGCTGGCAGAAGGGATAGAGCTGTGAGATAAGCCAGCCAAGGATCTACTGGATCCTAAATATCAAGTTGCCCAATCCAGACCAGTTTGTTGTGTTATCCTGAGCTGCAGCAGCAAACAACCAGCCTTTTCCGGCCTTCCTAATTCTGCCCTGGTCGGATGTGACAACTGGGACTTTAGGTGCAATAATGATTCTGCTGCTCTGTTAAACCCATCAGTGGTTAGGACTGCACCCTTCCATTGAATTTAATCCATTCCTGTCTTACAAACAACTGTCTGTTAACAAAGCAGTGACATTGAGCATGTGTGCTTGTCCACTGCAGCAGCACATTGTTAACTTTTGGGTGTCTTGACACTGATTTTGATTAATTTGCATGGATTCAAAGGAAGTTCTTTCCGTCTTCAAGTTTTGCTCATACTTGAACTGGCACATTAAAAGCCTGTTTTCATGAACTTTGCTTGTATTTTTCTTTACAATTATTTCGTTTCTTACGGAGGCTGCTGGTAATGAGGGGAGCATGTCTTTCCCATTGACGCACTTCAAGAGGTGTTTTTCTCCTAATTTGTACAGCAGGAGTGACAGTGCTCCATATCTATCCATCAGGTGTAGAGCAGAAGGACTGAAAGTGATAGGGATCTTCACAGAAATGACTTTGTTGACAGCCTACTTGCATAACTAGAATATTCTTTACCAGCACAAATGCTTGGTTGGTGGCTAATTAGCATACCAGGTATGATTCCACTGGAAAATGGAAAAAGAGAGTCAAAATATAGGCCCTTTTCCAGGTTTGGGCCAAAACAAGCAAGTCAGCCAACCTATTAGCTGCTAATATTTTGAGATACTGTTTGGAACTGATAGAGTAAGCCCTACCTCATTCAGTTAGTTTTATGACTGAACATAGAAAAATTGAACTGTTCCCCCCACACTTAGTCCAGTCCAGCATCCTGTTTCTCACAATGTCCACTCAGAATCCATTGCCTGAGTCAGCCATCTTGTTCTAGCCATGATGGCTATGTTCTACTGGCGGTGGCAATATGCTACTGAATACAGTGGCTGGGAATCATAAGCAGGTAGAATCCTATTGCACTCAAGTCCTGCTTGTGACCTTACTGTGAGAACAAGCTGCTACATTACATGCATCTTCGTCCTGATCTGCCAGGCTCTTATTTATTATTTCTTTAATTTATTCTGCCTAATGGTGAGGCTGTCCTTTATAACTATAGTATCCAATTTAAAAGTTGGTCCTTTCCGTACTTTTAAAATGCTCATGTACTACCCAAACTACTTTATTCTCAAAATTATTTCCCGTCCTCAAGCCAAGGCTAATGTCTTAGAATGTGATGAAGTCTGAATACGCAGAGCTTAGTTGTAGTGATTGCTTGTTATAATGGACTCATTTGCTGCACTTCAAACGGGATATTTCCCATTGGGCATCCCTATGGATGTTCTTTAGTGTTTATTATTGAATGTTGATAATAAAGCAGTGCCCTGTGTCAAGGGAAAAAACCACACATATATGCCATTTAATTACTGGAGGTAATGACAATGTCTGGAGTTGGTTGGCAGATATAGGGCGTTTAGCAAACTAGTAAATTCTATCAGAAAAAAAATAATTGCTTGAGTTGGGTGGCAAACTTTGAATATTGCATGCCAAATAAATGAAGAAAAGATTAAAATATAATTTGATTTCTTTAAAAAGGACCAGAGGTTGGGTCCTTAATATTAATTTTAAATAAAATCAAATGACATTTGTTTAACGCCATATACAGAATAATCGTAACTTTGTCATTGCGTAAGGTGTCACTGAATTTCAGGGACTGTTATGCAGACGTTGATCATAGTCTTGAGTACCTTAAAATATAGGGTGCTTACTGAATCAAGTTTCCTTTAACTTTGTGGAAAGGCTTGTTAATACCTAGAGGCCTTCATTGTTTTCTTTTAAAAAGCAAACCTACCCATGACAAACCACAACTTGCTGTTTATTGCATTCATGTTATTCTTCACTTTTCTCTCTCCCTCAACTTTTATATTGGTGACTGAACCACCCTGTGTACTGCCCTGAGACCTCTGGGTATAGGGCGGTAAATGTGCACTCTGGTTTCTGTCACCATATTCCATTGCGCCAGAAGCGGTTTAGTCATGCTGGCCACATGATCTGGAAACCTGTCTGTGGACAAATGCCGGCTCACTTGGCCTGAAAGCGAGATGAGCACCACAATAGTCGCCTTTGACTGGATGTAACTGTCCAGGAGTCCTTTACCTATACAGTGGTACCTCGGGTTAAGTATTTAATTCATTCTGGAGGTCTGTTCTTAACCTGAAACTGTTCTTAACCTGAAGCACCTCTTTAGCTAATGGGGCCTCCCGCTGCCGCCACGCTGCCAGAGCACGATTTCTGTTCTCATCCTGAAGTAAAGTTCTTAACCCGAGGTACTATTTCTGGATTAGTGGAGTCTGTAACCTGAAGTGTATATAACCTGAGGTACCACTGTAAATTCAAACAACAACGAAGAGTTGTATATCTCAGTGGAAAAGCATAGTCCAGAGAATGTCCCAGGTTTATTCCCTGGAGAATGGCTGCCGGACATTATGGGCAGTCCTTAGTCTGATGGGTCAACAGTGTGAAGACATAAGGCAGCTTTGCATGTTCCTGAAGTTTAAGGCATACTACTACTGTGTGTGTGTGTTTGTGTGTTGTACACCCTTCACCATAAGATTCTAGGGCAGGTTCTATAATATACAGTTCTTAAAATGAATAAAACTGTGTGGTTGCCCAACAGGGCTGCCTTTTTTTAGAAACAGTTCAGGCAAACTCGGGCATGACCACCTTTATTTAAGGAGAATAGACAGGGAGCCCTCCTTAGCCTCCAGGTACATACTGGCTTCCTCTTGCTGCTTACTTCTGCAGGAAGTTCCCTCTCCAAGTGCTTCCACTTTTATTCTCTCTCAGATGCAAGAGTTCTGTTCTTACTGATCACCAGTTGGTGACATGTACAGGATCTGTGCTTGCTAATGAGGCATCTCTTCCAAATGCAGAAACAATATAGTACAGTTCCTTCTGTCTTGGATGGCCCAGTTTCCAGTCTATGTGGGTGGGACCAATTGTTCTGCACATTCATCTGAGAGGTGTGGGTCAGGTCAGTTCAAAGTATCTGAAATTCTTCAAACGTCCCAAGCTGATAGTGCCTTGCTAGCAAGTATTGCTCTTTAATCTGCTCTGCATGCCTATCTTCTTTTGCCAAAAGCTGGGAGGTACACAACAGGGAAATATTTTTGCTTGATATTTCAATATTGGTAAAATGGTTTTTCTTCTTCTTTTTTTAAGGGAAGATTTGGGGTAGAAACTGTTAGCAACTTCCAGTGCTTACAATCCCGGCACTTTGGAGTTAACTTCTAGGAACTGTTCAGTGTGCCAGATTGTGTGTGAGATGGGCATGCTGCTGCTGCTGCTGCTGCTGCACAATTTAAAACCGGAATCCTCCTGGGGCCTTGTCCTTCCCATACCTCTGCCAGGTGAACAAGAGCAAAGTTTGCCTTTAGCTAAATCAGTGGGGATTCTGCATGGCCAGTTCTGGAAGTTACTTTGCATATCTCACTGTAATCACAGGAGGATAATTGAAAAGGGGAATGTTCTTTTGGACATTTAGAAAAAGGGTAAGAGAGGTATTTGGAAATACTTGATCTTTGGAACTTTGGTTGCTAAATAGACTGTACTGTGCAATGGATTGCTCTGGTGTCCCAGTTTAAAATGAGACCAGGAAGTCTCCCCCATCCATTCACAATATAGTCTCATGCTTTCTGAAGTCCTGTTCAGAAGATTTAGTCACGCGTTAGACTAATGTGCGAGCAGGGCTGAACTAAGTAGTCATGCCCCTGATGTTATGCATGCTGACTAGCCCTACACTGCATGATACACCCAAGAACATCTGCGGAGAGGGAGCCTTCATGAGGACAAAGACTTCCACATGTTCTGGAGTCCCGATTGTACAGAGCTCCAGATTTCCTGCACAATCTGTGCAAAGGCTCCATCCCTGCAGACATTCGTGACATTCATGCTGTACTCTTAGGCACAAAGAGTTAGGGCTAGGCAATGCATGTGTGTGACACTGGGATGTGTAGCTACATAGCACAACCCCACTATTGTGTCGGTCAAGTGCAAGGAGACGGCAGTAACAATGAATAGATTTTTGTGTGGCCAGGACTCTGAATTGCCATCCTGGGCTGCTTGGACAAAAGTCTGGGGTATAAATCCAATGAATAATAATAGCTTCATCTGCTTTTTTGAAACGAATTCTTGCACTCAGCAGGTCCTCAAAGGCACCATATTCCTTATTGACCTGGTTCCATTTGCTCTATACTAAGGTTCTAGGAAAACATAATAGATTCTGCAAGCCTAAAGTCTGTTCTCCCCTGAACCTCACACTATTTCTGACATTCCCCACTATGTGTCATCTGTTCTGAAATACACGGTGCTCTTTGACTTTCTAAGTGTGTCATTTTGGTTTAAATATTCTATTTATATATTTTAGAAGTTTGACCAGTTTTAGGCACTGATTCCTGAAGAACTGACCTCAAAAGGTGTTTCATAAAAATGTGAATAAGTACACCAAGGACTTTTTAAAGTTCAAATATCTGATTCATTGAAAACCCTCTGAGGAAATTCAGACCTCAATAGCCACTTAGGAAATTAGAAGTATTTCTGATGAATGCCAGAGGGATAGAGAGAATGAGTGAGTTGTGGAGGAGTTGGGGATGTCATAAAAATAGTTATTAAACCAATTACCCTGCTCTCCTAAAAGTGTTACCATGTGGGAGTTGAATTTCAGTAGCAATCTCAGTAGGCTAGGTAGAAAGACACAAGCTGCCATTGAATTAGATAGTGTTCTATATCCTACCATTCTACTTCTGACTTTTTGAGCTGGAAACATTGAGTGGGCAGATACTACCCATCTAAATGTTTTGGACTCCATTTCTCATCAGAGCCAGACAACATCTCCAGTGCTCAGGGATGATGGCAATTGCAGGTCAACAACACCTAGAAAGCGCAGGTTGTGGAAGGCCAGTCTATTGGATGAGAGAGCCTATTCCTAACAGGAAGTAACAATACAGTTCTACGCACACTCTACCTGGAAGTAAGCCCCATTAAATTCAGTGAGGCTTATTTCTGATTAGAGGTGCATAGGATTACTTTATGGATGCGGAAATCAAGCTTTTGAGTAAAATGTATCCACTGGATACAAAGGGGAGAAGTGATTACCAGATTCTATAAGCCACTTTACATATTCCACAGAAGTTACTCATGTGTCTTTCCCCCTTCATTTCTGGGTCCCATAGAAAGCGGAAGGTGCATATTTTTCCAATACAGGGACAAAGTATTTGTCTCCCCAGAAAGGACCATTGAAAAGTGGGGGGCAACCAAAAGTGGAGGAGAGGAGGTGCAAGTTGCTCATACTTACTCCTTGTTCCTTCTATGGATTCTACAAGGAAGCTGCATGTTTATTTGATCAAGCACATGCTGAAGAAAAGGATTTGAGTTACAAAAGGCCCTCCAGAGTCAATGCTATAAATGAGCTATATATGTTTCCTTTAGGAAT
This sequence comes from Podarcis vaucheri, assembly GCF_965113315.1. NCBI lineage: Eukaryota > Metazoa > Chordata > Lepidosauria > Squamata > Lacertidae > Podarcis > Podarcis vaucheri. The sequence continues at coordinate 17,916,733 of NC_138767.1, forward strand.
ATAACCATCAAAAGCCAACTCATTTGTAAGTACCTGGAGGGAAATGGAATGATTGACAGCAGTCAGTATAGCTTTATAAAGACAAATCATGCCAGACCAACCTAGTTTCCTTTTTTCTTGATAGTGTTAACATGCATGCTTAACCAGAGGAATGCAATTGGATTCTGGCAAGTTCTTTGACTAGTCTCACAGTTCAGTATAAAAACTCAGTGATTATGGAATAGAAGAAGGCTCCCTAAGGTTGTTTAAGCCATTACTTGGGCAATCTTATGTAAAGAAAAAGAAGAAAAGGGTATTGTAGAGTTTAAAAATCAGATTCTTTTTCTTCCCTTGAATATTTTCAATCAAAAGTTGAGTAAAGTGTGTTTGATACTTTGTGATTATAGACCCCCATTGGATGATTTGGAATGGAGAAATGGCTGGGAAAGGGTCAAGCTCCACTTCCTGCTACGTATCTTAATTAGTCTCCCTCCCTAAGACATAGTATTTTATTTTATTTTTTAAAAAATGGCATTAGGAGGACCAAAAGAAGCAGCTTTATACAGAGTCAGACCAGTATTGTCCCAGTACCATCTAGACCGATATTGTCCACACTGACTGACAGCAGCTCCCCAGGGTGTCAGCAGGATGTCATTCCCCAGCCCTAACTGGAGATGTCAGAATTTGAACCTGGTACCTTCTGCACCCAATGCAGAGGCTCTACCACTGAGCTGTGGTAATAGAGGAGTCAAATTGCTTTCAATTATTGCAAGGTGGCCATTCAGATGTCCCAAATAGGACACTAGCAACATGTTTACTTTGTTATTGGATTTTCTATAAAAAGGGTACGTTCAAATGAAATGTGGGAAAATACAGGCTGGCATGTATGAGAAGCATCGATCCCACAACAAACAGTTGCCTGGAATCACCCTCTGTTATATACACTTGACTATAACATTACCTCTTAGTTGTTACATTTTGTAAAAAAAGAAATAGATAATGAAGGCACCAGGTCAGCCTCCCTGGGGAGAGCGTTCCACAAACAGAGAGTCTCTGCAGAAAAGGCCTGTTCTTGTGTTACCACCCTCTGGACCTCTAGTGGAATAGGCACACAAATAAGAGCCTCGGATGAGAATTGCAGGGTTTGGGTCAGTTCATACAGGGAGTTAGGAATGTTTATCAGTGTGATTTCCACTCATTGGCTCTAGTTATACCCATTGGAGTGGCAGAGAATCAGTCTGATCCATCTTCTGGCCTTCAGGTATTTGAAGACTGCTGACATGTCTCTCCATCCCACCCCCCGCCTTAATGGCCTCTTCTCCTTGCTAAATGTACCCCATTCTTCCAGCAGTTCATCACAAGACTTGGTTTCCAAACTCCATCCTTTTTGCCCTCTTCTATATATGCTCCAGTTGGGCAATGTTATTCTTAATATGGGGTGCCTAGAAATAGAGATGGCGATCCATGTGTAGTCTGACTACAGCAGAAGAGAGTGGAACTATTGCTTCTCCTGATCCGGAAGCCATGCTCCTGTTTATGCAGGCTAAAGCTACGTTTTTACTTTCCATTGTAACTGCTGTTTTACATTGTTGGCTCAATTTCAGCTTATAATCAATGAAGACACCTTTGTAGCCCTGGTTTCCTCCACCCAATGGCAAATTGCCAGAAATAGCCTGTGTTTAGGAAAATGATTCTCGGTTCGATTGCTAAGAGATATGTAGGCCAACCCTCAAAACCACAGGTTAGTATTCAAAGCGATGCTTTCTTCTTCTTGCATCCTGCTGTTAAAAAATAAATAAATGCATTTCATTACTAAGGTAGTGGTTATTTTTTATATACAGTTATAATATTATAAATTAATGTGTGTTTGTAGATAGTTATCGACCCTGAGCCTTTGGGAATAGGATGGGTTTTTTAAAAAATCTCAAGAACTCATACAGAAATGCAAAAAAAGGGTTCTCTGCCTTACAGTTCTTGTTTGTTTGTTTGTTTGTTTGTTTGGTTGGTTGGTTGGTTGGTTTTTACATGATGAATCCCTGGGCATAAGAAATAAATGCCAAATTCATTTAATTGATTTTTAGTGGTTATATCCAGACTTAGGGCTTGTCAATACTTCTGCTTGTCTCGTACCAAGAAAGCATGGGTCCAAGTGGTTTTCTGTTTGTCTCTTGTTTTCTAGGCATGGATCTGAGCCCTACCACTTTCCCCTGGAAAACCCTCTCTTTAGCACTAAATCAGAACAAATTGTGGCAAACTTGATTTCTGTTGGTTCTAATTCAGTGCTAAACCATGATGAATGATGGTTTAGCAGGGAGCAAATAGAATGGTTTCCCAGGGAGCAAATGGAAGTGTGGAAGAGCTTAGTTTTGTTTAGAGTGGGTGACCTGAAATCAGTGGATCTAAAGTTAGACATTAATTTATCCTGTTGATTTCAGTGGGTCTACGCTAAGCATGACAGTGTCTAGCCCTAATTATTCTGAAGGCAACTGAACCTCAGCCTAAAACTTGTGTTTCCAAACTACTCCATTTTCTGTCCATAAAGAACCCCATTTCTCATTAAATTTTCCAAAGGCCTCTTTCCTTTTCGTCTTACATATCATTAAGAAGAATCGACTCTGCTTAGTGGATTAGCCAAGGGAACATGTATTCCATCTTCTTCATCTCCTCTCATTAGCAGAGTGAGAAACTCAGGATTTTTTAGTCTCCCTCCACGATAAATGCAGACTGAAGAAATTTCACTTACAACTTCTCATATCTCACAATCAATCAAATGATTGTCTGTTATTTTATTTCCCCACCCCCATCCCTGATGCATGGCAAGGGAGACACTTCACTTGATGTTAGCATGAGAAAAAGTTGATGTGTAAACAGATTTCCTGTTGGTGTGTTTTGAAGAATTAAAAATCAATATTCTATTTCTGATAGAATTGATAGGTATGGGCGTGTCCCCCTGCATAACACAGAGTGGTTCCAAGCTTAAAGGAAACTGCACTCTCTGTAAATGAAGAAATAGCAAAGAATGACCATATGGACAAATAGTGTCCTCTGCAGTCCACAAACGGCTAATAGGAGACATAGCTATTGTCAACAGCATGGGTATGATGTCTGGAGGAAAGCACCATATTTTCAGATTTAGGTCCCATAAATTAGTCCTAAATCTTCATGCACTTGAGTAAAAAATGTACTAATAATGGAAATGATGCACATCCAAGATGAGGCAAAATGCACACATAATAGGTTTTTATGTGTTTGCCCGGAATCACGAAAAGTATAGATATTTCTAATGCAGGTTACTGGGTAATGAAGAAATATGTGTACACCAGCACATTCAGTAATCTAATGAATTTAGCATTCTTTTGGAAAATATATGTGTCACATTAAGGCAGGGTTGGCCAACCTGGAGCCTCTCAGATGTTGCTGAATTACAAATCCTATCACCCTTAACTGGTGGCCAGGCTAACTGGGTCTAATGGGAGTTGTAGTCCAACAACGTTTGGATGACACCACACTGGCTACCCCTGATGTAAGGGGCTCCCAGAGGCCATCTATCCACATTCACATCAGGTCCATACTGCCTTAGGTTCAGCCATTCCATAGAATCAGGTGTTCTCAAACCATCTAGAGGGCCCCATAAAGCATGGCTCTAGATAGCTCAGTTGGTTAGGGCATGGTGCTGATAATGCCAAGGTTTCAGGTTTGATCCCCGTATGGGACAACTGCATATTCCTGCACTGCAGGAGGTTGGACTAGATGATCCTAAGGGTCCCTTCCAACTCTACAATTCTATGATTCTACTTCTCTGATTCTATCTTTTGAAGCTGGAAATTAACAATGTTCTTTAATGAAACGGGGGAAGAAATTCTTTAATCTGACTGGCACTAGTATCTTTTCAGTAATTAATGTTCAACATCACTGTTGGGACTTATGTCATGGTGCCCATGGCCATGATATTTAGTGATTTGATAAAAGCTCTTCTCTGACCCTGCCTCAGATATTGATGCCATGGTAATGCCCTGACATCTTTAATAAAAAAAGGAAAGTGTCAGAAATAGGTTAGTGCTTGAAATTCAGTCCACTGAAGCTTTCAACACAAGGCAGCGATTCTCCCTTTCATCAGTACTGTGGGAGGCCTGAGAGTGTGGTCCCTGCCTGCTGAAAAACCTGAATCATACACTTTTCAGCCGTGTCCCCAAAGAGCTGCAGTCAAAGGAAGTCAAGGAGCATTTTGGCGAAGTGCCGTGAGGGTCAGTGGCGGGGCAGATCTTCGCGCAGAAGCTACCTCTCAAAGGGGGCGAAAGTTCAGGTGAAAAAATGCTCATTACCCTTGTGAATTCCAATAGGGCGTTTTGATTCATCGTGCTTCTGCAGATAGGGCAATAAACGGACCTTGGCAACTGCCACCACTTTCTCGCTGGATTGTTTCACTCTGCACCGGGACCTCCAGAAATGCGAGCCCCGAAAGAGAGTAGTCATTCATCATGCATGAAAGAATGATCTATTGCCTGGTTTTAAAAGCTTATTGAAGACAATGGGAGGCTTTTTATTGCCTTCAACTCTTTTTGGTTTCCTAGGCTTAGGTTACTCTCTAATTGTCAAATGCCTGGAGGGCCAATTTCTTTTGTTGGAGTAATTTAAAATAAAAATCCAGTACTACTTGGCTGTAAAAGAGCAAATGGGATCCCCACTAACTGGCAGCACTGGGTTGTGCATGGAAACCATTTGCAGTGGGGCATTCCTGGATGGACCACAGCCCAACAGATTCAGCAACAGGTGTTGCAGGAGAGCTCTGGGTGCATCACTCTCCTTTCCTACTTTATTATACCAGGTGAATAATTCCACTAGTGCGGCGGGGGGCATGCGGAGTACATTTTAACAAGATCCCTTTGAGCAACTCTTTCCTACTCATATTTCTTCAGACAAGAAATTTCTTGGAGCAAATCGTTCTTCTGGTATTGTCAGCCTGTGACTAATTGCTCTGACTTTTGGCTTTTTCGATGTGGTTTCTTTCAGGGAATACTGGTGAGCTGTGGCCAGCGGCAGCTGTTAATTAGGACCAGGCGAGGAAGTGTTGTTGTTTATCTTGCGAGAAACAGTTTACAAACCGTTTACGTTGTTTTTTTAAATACACCTTTATTCTTCCAGTTGCACAGAAATCATAAAACCAATAAAAACAATGAAGAAACAAGCAAAAAAAAAACAACAAAAAAAAAACCCCAAGCCACTAGGAATAAAAGGTGATAGGATGGAATAGAAAGGGTGGCGGCGATGAGATGGAAAGCCATATCGTGTACAAGTATTGATGTGTGAAATTATATTGTGAGGAGAAACAGATTAAATTTAAGCATTTATTTAGTTCCTAATGGAACACAGGCCACATCTGCACCATATACTGAAAGCCGTATTATTCCACTTCAAATAGTCATGGTTTCTTCCAAAGAATTCTGGAAACTGTAGCTTGTTCAGGGTGCTGAGTTAGGACACCCCTATAGGTACCGCTTACCAGCGGGAAGGTAAACGGCGTTCCGTGTGCTGCGCTGGCTCGCCAGATGCAGCTTTGTCACGCTGGCCACGTGACCCGGAAGTGTCTCCGGACAGCGCTGGCCCCCGGCCTCTTGAGTGAGATGGGCGCACAAACCCCAGAGTCTGTCAAGACTGGCCCGTTCGGGCAGGGGTACCTTTACCTTTACCTTTATTCCTCTCACAGAGCTGCAGTTTCCAGAGTCGTTTATCTGTCAGTCCTGGGTTCTTCCCAGGAACCTGTATCTGAGGTGTCAAAAGGCCCAGGGTGTGTCTTCAGCATATGACAAAAGCTGTACAATGAAGGAACCAGATGCATCTCTGTGGGGAGGAAAATCCATATCCTTATGGGTTTGCCACAGAGGAATACCCTCTCCTGGATTAATACCCTCCCAAACTTCTGAGGGTGGTGGAATTACCAAGGGAGGCCCCTCTGTGAATCTCTGGGGAAAGAAAGTGCTCTTTCGTGTGGCTTCACTTTTCCTCTTTCACAACTGGGATCGCACAAGGGTGAATCCCCACGCAGGTCTTTTCGGTTTTCAGAAACTGCATGTTGCCTTATTGGGTCCTCATATCAGCCCCTTATGCTATTCTTAGCTATACAGATTTCTCTTCTTGACTGAGGAGAGTGTGTCAACATGTTAGGTGCATAATCCATCTCACCTGCCACTTGGTAAAGTGGCAATAATCACTTCAGTGTTTGTTCTCTTCTGGTGTTTGCACTCACTTGGTCATTAAGCATTCATGCCATTTTGTTAGGGTGCCTAAGTGATGAGAAAGCTTAACTACCCAAAAATGTAGGCTAGGGTGAAGGCAAGGGGTGTGCAGGTGCTTGAAAAGGGCAGGATGGGTCAATATCTAGACCAACCATCCTTGAAAATATATTAATTAGCCATTAGCAGTCTTCATTGGGAAGTTTGCAACACCTATTATGTAAATAGGGTTTTAATAGCATTCTTACGTGATAAAAATGGAAACCAAGTCAACAGTGTCAATTGCAGCTAAGCCATGTGTGACAGTATGTTAAAATGTTTGATTGCATTTCTATGCCACTTTTCATTCTAATGAATCTCAAAGCAGCTTCCAAACAATAAATAGCAAAAACATAATAAAGTGTAATAGAACATTTACAGTCATTTAAAATAATTGATAAATCATCAATAAAGCTATTGTAATCTATAAAACACTTAACAAAACAGCAACTAAAAATAAGCTAAACATCACAATTACAGCAAAAGTCATATTATTTGATTAACAAATCAATACTGCATGTATAATCTATAAAGCAATAGTATACAATACAATACAAATACCTTTATTGGCATTACACGTTAAGACATTTCAAATCACTGGGATAAGTTTAAAAAGGACAAGAGTGAGGCTGTTGAGGGTCACAAGGCACTCAATTGTTCTGCTCCACCCTGCCTATTCCCTAGGGATGATTCATTAAGAACCCTTTTAGGTAAGATGGAGATTAAAAAAGAAGCCACCAAGGCAGTAATGTCCTTGTCCCTCTCCACTAGGAGGAACCATATTTGGGTTTCTCTCGGAGCCATGGGTTGCATGTTGCTTAGCATCTGTTTGCAGAGTCTTCTGTGCAAAGGGCAGTCCAAGAGAACATGGTCCAGTGAGTCTGGTACTTCCTGATTGCAGGCACACAGGCGGGCTTGATAAGGAATTTGCGAATATCTACCTGTGGCCACTATGGAGGGGAAAGCATTTAGTCTTGTGACCATAAAAGCTCTTTGTTGGGAAGGAAGTAGTAGGTCTTTTAGCTAATTGGCACAAAATCCTTAAGAAGAAGTTATGCCTAAGGCCTCTGGAGAACACTGTCTCAGAGTGTGAGGAGACAAACACTGTTTTTCATGGTCATAAAGCCACTGCTTATAAAGCAATACAGTGGGTACCTCTGGTTACGTACTTAATTCATTCCGGAGGCCCGTTCTTAACCTGAAACTGTTCTTAACCTTTAGCTAATGGGGCCTCCCGCTGCTGCTGCGCCGCCACCACCGCACGATTTCTGTTCTCATCCTGAAGCAAAGTTCTTAACCCGAGGTACTATTTCTGGGTTAGCGGAGTCTGTAACCTGAAGCGAATGTAACCTGAAGTGTATGTAACCCGAGGTACCACTGTCTTAACATTAACAGAATAGCAACTAAGCAGTGCCCCATTTTGGCACAGATGCTCCCACATGTGTACTAATGTGTTATACAATCAAGCATTTTGGTTGAGATGACAAGACTGCTTTCAGCTCTTTTCTGTAACTCTCCGCTAAATACCAACAAATCAGTACGCTGTCAACACAGTGTTTTGCACATTTACTCAGAAGTGAGCCATATTCTGTCCAAAGGGACTTAGCTCACTAATAGCTCTCTTAAGTATTCAGAATTGCACACCTATGTTAGTTTGAGGATTAAAATTGTGTAAATAGAAGTTTTGAAAAATAATAATAGCAGATTTGAATTTCTCACTCCCCCCCCCCCAAATTAAAGACTCCTCACTGAAGAAATTTGCCGAAATTAATTTTCACCCCTTAAAATGATACACCCTAGCAGGATATACATTTCATAAAAGCTCAATGAAATATGCAGATGCAGCATTCCAGCAGTGAAATCAAGGATATATTGGACTCTGAGCAAAAAAATGCAGAAAAGAAAATGGGTCTTGGATTATAATGAATCATTAAGGAGTACAGAAAGAATGGAATAGCAAATAGGAACTGGTTGAAATCTGAATCTGGCAATGGGCTTTTTAAAAAGACACCGGCTGCTTTGGGTCTGCGGAAATAGAACTGGAAAACATCCAGCGAGTGCTGCATGTAAGATAGCTGTGTCATATCAGATCCAAAAGCCCAGGTGTTGTGTCACCCTCACTCCTGGTCCTTCATTACTAAATTTCCATTTCATTTAATGACTGTTACAACCTAGATTATGGACCTTAGGCTCACACTGGCCTTCCAGTAGCTCTCTTTCCTGCCAGGTGATCTCCAAGGGCTAATGGATCCTTCACCCATGCTGCCCCAACCATCTGCGGAACATTGTGCCTAATTAATTCATTGACTGTTTCAGGAGCTCATCTTATGACCCTGCCTAAACTCTGACATCAGACACTATCTCTGAAGAAATCAAATCCTGTTCCCCAAGGCTGTAGACCTGCAAAGTTTAGCAACTGGCCACAGAATTCAGTACACTGCCCTGGCATCGCTCTCTGCAAAATAACATCTGAGCGGAATGCAAATCTTGACCTGGTTGCCACTCACTTGAGTTTTGTAATTAAATGCTGCAGGTTATAGACCTGTGCACCATTTAGAAGAGGTACTCTACACATTAAGTACTTGATTCACAGCTTAAGGCTGAATGGACCACATAGCAATCAGTTGGCCCATCTATAAGGAAGGAAGTTTCCGTTTGGTGGGCCAGAGATTTTTGTTTGTTTAGAGAAAATAATTTTATTTCTTTAAAATGAAAAAATGTCATATTACTCTTTATTCGACTTGGGTCTTGAGTTAACTTAAGGAAGTTTACAGAACTTTCTCCCCCGCAGTCATCTCCATTCCCCCAAGAATCTCTCTCAAGGGTTCATGGGTCCTTCTAAACAATGTAAAAGCAAGAGGCAGGTGGCTGCAAGGCAGGAGAAAGGAAGTGAGCGGAAAGCATATAAAACAAAGGTCCAGGAGTGACAAATGTGTGAGTGAAAGATAAGTTAAGAAAGAACAGTCCAAGATGAGAAAGAAAATGGAAAGAAATGGACAAAGAGCTCACGTAGCTAGGAATGAATTGATCTGAAATGACCAACACAACGTTAGGCTGTAGTGCAAAAGATAAAAACAACAAACTTATTTTTGCAAATATTGTTATTTCTATGCTACCTTTCATCCAAAAGGGCCCCCAAAGTTCTCACACAAATACAAAATTCAAGTAATAAGGGAGAAAATAGAACGTATAAAAATGTCAGGCAACAAGTCCCTACTTTTTTTTTTTTAAGCCTGAAAGCTAAATAGATCCATGGTCCTGCCAAAACACATAAGAGAGTTTCCCCCCAAAAATGGCAGAGAGAGCAGGAGCAAATCCGTAGGCAGCAGCTTTTCTGTATAATTGTCTTGGGTGGGGAAGCAGGGCAGGTGGAAATCCTTGCTGCTTGATGGTCCAGTAAGGAAAGCCTATCCTCTTCAACTGTGTGTGTGATATTTGTGTGTGTGTGCACATGTCTGTGCACCGGGGAGCTAGAGTTGATGGCAGTTCTCTGTCTAGGGTTTTCATTCTGTGTACTTTGGCTCCTTTGGCAGGAACATGGGATATCATTTTATTAATAATTTAAAAATGCACTTGGATTGATGCCAAGTGTGAAACATCCATTTCTGAGGGTGGGGTCTTTAATAGTGATTTAGATGCTAAAATGTTTCAACATACATGGCTGGGATCTCCATTTCAATTTTTACAGGTTGCAGTACAACATTGTCTACTAAAGGCTGCCTGGGGGTGTCAGGGAGCATATAATATCTGTACTAAATAAATAAATAGAATTCTTCAAGTCCTAATTTGTGCCCCTGGATCTCCATTTCTCATTTCATCTAGAACTCTCTCTCTCTCTCTCTCTCTCTCTCTCTCTCTCCTGTATTATATCTGGGAGAGGTATGTCTGTTTTGCATCTAAAATAAACCCAGTGTACATAAAACGACATCAAAATCCTGCTATTGTAAATGAATTCAGGTCAGTAAGTATGTGCAAGAGCCAATGCGTGTGACACCTACCCATCCTGAGGTTACTGTTCTTCTGGGTGGGGGGTGGGGTATCAGTTTTATGTGCACCAAAACCGAACACACTTTAATTTATTTTCAAATTGCAGCCCTTCCATAAGACATCACGCTTTCATTTTTGAGTAAGGAAAGCATGCCATAGAATGTAAAATGGGGAGCTGGCGCCATTCTCAAATTGCAGCAGTCCCTTGCGTTTGAGAGGGGAAGGAAACCTAATTCATTTTCGCTATATGAATGAAAGTGTGGCCAGTGAGATTTCGGCACCCCAGCGTCTGCAAGCTGTAGAAGGCATAACCATGTCTTATCATTGGCATCAACTTCCCAATCCAATAAGCCCTTAAAAAATGTAGGTCATCCAATTTGTGCACAATAGGCACAATGTGTTTAGAATGCCTATTACAGAGTGGAAATGCAAAGGACCGTAGTCTTTAGGAAGGATTTCTGCCAGTGGATTTCAACACTCGGGTAACCCTTTCATGGCTAATTGGTTTGCTGATGAAATCCTACTCATTGACCTACACCCGGAGTACTCAACGTGGTGCCCTCCAGAATGCATCCTAAGAGGCTTGCTCAAATGAACAATCAGCATAACCATTAATATTCAAAACAAATCTAAATGTAGTTTCAATAAGTACAAAAAATATAAAAATCCATGCAACATTGTGTAAAATAGTTACAAGTGAGCTAACCTAACTTAAGAGCATAAACAAAATAACATTTTATAAAACAATACAAATAAGGGAAAGGATCCCTGACCGTTAAGTCCAGTCGCGAATGACTCTGGGGTTGCGGCGCTCATCTCGCTTTAGTGGCTGAGAGAGACGACGTTTGTCCGCAGACAGTTTTTCCACGTCATGTGGCCAGCATGGCTAAGCCGCTTCTGGCGAAACTAGAGCAGCGCACGGAAACACCGTTTACCTTCCCACCGGAGCGGTACCTATTTATCTACTTGCACTTTGAGGTGCTTTCGAACTGCTAGGTTGGCAGGAGCAGGGACCGCGCAACGGCAGCTCACCCTGTCGCGGGGATTCGAAACGGCGACCTTCTGATCGGCAAGCCCAAGGCTCAGTGGTTTACACCACAGCGCCACCCGCATCCCAACAATACAAATAAGCAACCACAATTATCTATCTGAAGCTAAGCAGAAGAGGAAATGACACCAGTACAAAACCAAAGAGCAGTGCACAGAACATCGTTGCCTTATGCCACCGTTATCATTGCCTCTCACCCCACACAGCAGCCAATACCTTTCCTTCCACACTCTCCCAGTAAACATACACCAAACCAGACTGGGGACCATCAGCAAGGTCTCAGAGTAGTGCCTCACCCTTGTGATGATACCTGAAACACCAATCTCCAAATGGATTTTCAGTGTAGGGATACTGCCACAATGCCAGCACTACTCTACTTCCACGAACTAGTTCTGTTTGTAAACAAACAGATACTAAGTAATGTATGTAAATTATGGAGACAGAAACACGGGGGGTGGGGTGGACAGAGGGAAATGAGGATGTTTATGCAGATAATGTATCAAAATCTAAATCTGGAGCGCTATTCAGACAAGATTTCTCTTTAGAAACAATGGATGCAAATGGAAATTTGATTAAAATACCAAACAAAGTGAGATATAACTGCAGTAGAATCATACAGTATAGTGCAGGGGTCAGCAACCTTTTTCAGCCGTGGGCTGGTCCACTGTCCCTCAGACCATGTGGTGGGCTGGACTATATTGGGGGGGGGGGTGAACGAATTCCTATGCCCCACGAATAGCCCAGAGATGCATTTTAAATAAAAGCACACATTCTACTCATGTAAAAACACATTGATTCCCGGGCTGTCCACGGGCTGGATTTAGAAGGCATTTGAGTTGGATCCGGCCTCCGGGCCTTAGGTTGCCAACACCTGGTAGTGTATCTTGAATAACTCATGTACGGAAGCTGCTCTTTAATGAAACGTTGCATACTGGTGCTGCTATGTTCATGGTTACTGTTGATGAGAATTTTGCTTTTGCCAAGAAGAGCAGTTTTTCCCAGTGGTTTTTGATATTTATTTTTGATGCATCTCTTCATCATCCCCTTGTCTTACCACAGTTCTAAGGGGTAGTGTGACTATAGATAAAATACTGTACTGGTGGGAAGAAAAAGACTTGGCCACTAACTTAAGTAATGATTCCCAAGCGATCAGGCATGGTCTTAATGTCTTCAATTTTTTGCAGAAACAGTAGCAGAAACAACTAATAATTCCAATTATATTTTTTTTAGAAAAAGCTATATTTTAAAATATATATTTATGAAATAATAGGTCAGAAGTGATTTTTTAAAAAATAAATAATAATAATCACATAATAATAATTTATTATTTATACCCCACCCATCTTGCTGAGTTTCCCCAGCCACTCCGGGCAGCTCCTAACAAAATATTAAAAACATGATAAAACATCAGTCATTAAAAACTTCCCTAAAACGGGTTGCTTTCAGATGTCTTCTAAAAGTCAGATAGTTGTTTATTTCCTTGACATCTGATGGGAGGGCGTTCCACAGGGCGGGTGCCACTACCGAGAAGGCCCTCTGCCTGGCTCCCTGTAACCTCACTTCTCACAGTGAGGGAACCACCAGAAGGCCCTCGGAGCTGGACCTCAGTGTCCGGGCTGAAAGATGTGCAAGAAGAAGTGGAACCACGAAACCATTCCTGCTCTTTGTTTCTGTCTCTAACATTGATATGGGCCAGATGTCTCATTGTCTCAGACAGATTTTCCTCCTTGGAGTGGCCTTTCACGTGCTAATTTATGTGCTTCCAGAAATAAGTAACGTATGGTAGTTCACAAAGATGAACGTAATGTACCAGCAAACCGTAAGAGAAAAGTCAGGAGAGAAAATTACAAAGCATTCTTTTCCCATTTATTTCCTCTGTGTACTTGTAGGATTACATCAAAACAGCTTTAAAAAGGAAGGGGATCAATTCCCCTTCATTATTTAAAGAACTAAGAATATGTTCCTCTTCATTTGTTATTCTTGTCACCTGTACTGTGTTTACGATTCTGTTCTTTGTTGTTTGAATAGAAAGGGGGGGGGGGAGGGAAAATCAAATACCACCTGGAAGGTGGAGGCAGAGGTACACTGGAATGCTAAAATACATTGGATTTATTATAAGGCTGTTTTCAAACAGTTCTGGTTTACCATGCCTTGTTCAAACCCAGCATAATTACTATAGTACATCTTAACAAGTCAGTTAAGTTAAGTGATTCAGGTCTCATTTGAAGCCAAACCTTTCAAATTTGCACTTTTCTAAACAAATTGCCAGCCAAAACAGAGCGATCCTTTGAAATTCATACATTCAAATTTTGCTATGCAGTTCGCCAACTAAAACATGCATATATTTTTTTTGGGGGGGGTGATGTCATCAGGGAAGTTGGTGGGTATTGCTCTGACCCCCAACTACCCCTTCTAAAAGCAATGGGAATTCAAGCTAACATCCATCTCCCTGTTGCATTTGGTGCAGAATGATCGCCGCTTTGTCTGGGGCGAAAAAAAGTTTATGGAAAGCTATTTCAGCATATAAAAGAACCCCAAAGGGACCCTGGACAATGGAGATACAGGGCCAACTATGATCCAGAAATCCATGGTCCTCTCCAAGCTGGAGTTGATACTGGCAAGCTGGAACATGTGCAGAAGAGGGTGACCAAGATGACAAAGGGTCTTATGAAGTTGGGCATGTTTCGACTGGAGAAGAGAAGATTGAGAGGTGATATGATAGGCATCTTCAAATATCTGAAGGGCTGTCACATGGAAGGTGGAGCAAGCTTCTTCTGCTCCAGAGGATAGGACCTGAAGCAATGGATTCAAGTTACAAGAAAGGAGATTCTGAATAAACATTAGGAAGAACATTCTGATCAACAGTGGAATGGACTACCTCAGAAGGTGATGAACTCTCCTTCATTGGAGGCTTTTAAACAGAGCTTGGATGGTCATCTGTCAGGGATGCTGGGGGTCCCTTCAAACTCTATACAGTGGTACCTCGGGTTACATATGCTTCAGGTTACATATGCTTCAGGTTAAACACTCCGCTAACCCAGAAATAGTGCTTCAGGTTAAGAACCTTGCTTCAGGATAAGAACAGAAATTGGGCTCTGGCAGTGCAGTGGCAGCAGGAGGCTGCTTCAGGTTAAGAACAGTTTCAGGTTAAGAATGGACCTCTGGAACAAATTAAGTACTTAACCCGAGGTACCACTGTAGTGCTATCGTTCTAGAAGTCTCCTCCCAGAGCTATAATTCTCAGAGTGGTAAAAATAAGCCCCTCTTCCCAGAGAACTCTGTGAGGGGAATATGGTCTCCTAACACATTGGGCATGCAAAGAAATACATTCCTAGCACGCCTATTTCTGGGTAATGATACCCCCCAAAACTATTCAATCTGTGCATAGATTTCTTTTTAAATCCTGGTGAAATCTGTTTCACATACTAAAACTTTTTGAAGACTTTAATTGTGAATGGTTGCTGATTTTCAGTCTGCTGCTGTTTTGCCTCAGTACCTGCGCTGTGTTTTACATTGGCTTTATTCGTAGTCAAGCTGCCTTGAACTACCATTTAAAGGAAGGGCAGGGTAAAAAAAAAAAAGAGAGAACTACAAAACTGAAGTAGACCAAGCTTCTTTGATTAGGGTTGCCAGTGCCTCTCAAATGCAATCTGGAGTGACTTTCTCTTCCATCCCTACTCAACACCACCCAGTCCCAACCAGGGATCACAGTGTCAGAAGCACATCTGCACAGGCTGCCACTGGTGCTCCTTTCCACCGTCACCACCCCATTATGAGTACTAAGCAGTGTGGAAGCCAATGTCCTTGCAACTACCTATCACACTTCAAGGACCCTGACATCAGTATACCTGAAGGAGTGTCTCCAGCCCCATTGTTCTGCCCAGACACAGAACAATGATCCAGCTCTGAGGGCCTTCT
This sequence comes from Podarcis vaucheri, assembly GCF_965113315.1. Classification (NCBI taxonomy): domain Eukaryota; kingdom Metazoa; phylum Chordata; class Lepidosauria; order Squamata; family Lacertidae; genus Podarcis; species Podarcis vaucheri. Next base: position 17,931,934 of record NC_138767.1, read on the forward strand.
GGCAGTTCTCTCACTGCGAGAAGTGAGGTTACAGGAAACCAGGCAGAGGGCCTTCTCAGTAGTGGCACCCGCCATGTGGAACGCCCTCCCATCAGATGTAAAGGAAATAAACAACTATCTGACTTTTAGAAGACATCTGAAACAGCCCTGATTAGGGAAGTTTTTAATGTCTGATGCTTTATCATGTTTTAAATAGTCTGTTGGGAGCCGCCCAGGTTGGCTGGGGAAACCCAGCCAGATGGGCAGGGTATAAATAATAAATTATTATTATTATTACATGACTTATTTTTCAGTGGATTTTTTTTTAACACACACCTTTGAATAATGATTAAAGTCATTAGGCATGAGATATGGGAGGCTGAAAAAGATAATGACCAAAGTGCTGGCATCAATTGATGCTGCATTCATAATCTGGTGCAAATGTGTGTTATTTAAAACATCCGGGTGAAACATGCCAAGTTTCTTTCCTTTTCTTGAGGGAAACCCATTGGGCTTTTAGCGCACTGAAATATGGGGAAGCATCAAGTAAACACAGGAAGATGCTAAGTGGCTCTTGAGAGACAGGGAGAACACTTCAGTTCTTGTTGACTACATCTAGGTGTTGAGAAGTGATCAGCTGCTCACCAGAAACATTCGGTGCTTTATGCAGGATGAGAGTTTAAATGCCCTTTAAAATAATCCCAGTGGAAACATTTAAATGCAGAGGTAGCCTTGAGTTGTGGCAAGCAGAGAAAGAAAGAAAAAAACATCTCCCTTCCAAATGCTCTGGCGTCCTAAAATAGACACACTTGAGAGACAAGATTTTAAAATGGAAGAATGTGGCTCTTACATTGTTATTGATTGTGGGTATTTGAGTTAGCATAAAATCCAATAACCAGCTTTTGTACAAAGCAATTTGTGTGCAGCGATAGGGAAAAAATGCTTTAAAAATGGTACCAGTGTAGGTAAAATTCAGTGCACTTCCATATGCCTTCTTTTATATGGTAAAGAGGGAATCTGCATTGCCCAGCGACAATCCTCAGTCCATTTTCCACTTCTTTTTTTTCTGCAACAGGAAATCTGTAAGCACTTTGAAATGAATAAATTTGGAACTCACTCAGGAATTAGGGGGGGAAATGAAGATGGGTGATGCATGCTAATGCATTTAGTACACTTAGATATAAGTTCCCAGAAATCAGACAGAAAATGTTCTGTACTAGAAATGGAGTGTGTGTGTGGAGAGAGAGAACTCTTAACCAGGTCAAGGTACTCTCTGTAGCATTCTTCCAAGTTAGAGAAGTGCTTTCCCATGCCATCTTAAATAAAAATAAATCTGCCAAAGTCTGGAACAAAAAGGAACCTGTGCATTTTGGTAGAGTGCCCCCCCCCCAAAAAAATTATGAAGTTAAGTTCTGAAAATAAAATAGAAGTTGGTCTAAGTACAGTAAGCTATCTGATGCAATAGCCAATGAGTCTTTAAAATAAGTGTTTCCCAAACTGCTCCAGCTTCTCTGATGCCATGAAGTTACTCTAAGCCATACATATTTATTTTGGGGCAGTAGGGATGATTGAAGAATTTGATCTTTGTGGATTCTGATTCTTAACTCCTGGACTAATGCCAGGAGCTATCAGAAGATAGCTGTCCATCCGATTTTGCACTTCTCCACATGTTGCAACACATTTTTTTAAAAAAATGCATTTTCTAGAAAATACATATGTTTTGCAATCCCTGAATCAATTTTGCAATCACAGAAGCAATAAGAAGCATTGTGGAGAGAGCTCCAACTTTGGAGATAGAGATCCAGTGTCAGCTTTACATGCCTACCAAGGTCAGAGCTTCAGCATCGCTGTGGCTGAGAAAGGGTCGTGCTGGGCTGGACTGGGGGTATGGGATGGCTTGGGTCTAAGGATCCTTCCCAGCCCTCTGATGTGCCCCCAAACAAATGGGGAAACTACAACAAATCATGAGATGGCCTAGTTTCCTCCCCTACCAATTTTCTCAGGGGAGTGAAATTGTAAAACAAAATAAAGGGAAAGGATGGGGAAATACAACTGTGCCTCCTTTGCCTTCATTTCTGCCCTGCCAGTAAGAAGCTTTCAGTCCATTCCCCTCCACCTTGATTTTTACCTGTTAGAAATGTATATTAAGTAAAAAATGTTCAAATTAATACAGAAACAGGGGGGACTGCACTAAATGAACAGATGCATGCAAAAGAGTCCTGGACCAGAAATAGATTGATTCATCCTTAAAGGGCAAATTCATGCTCAAAATGATGAGCTCGCCACTCCGTGATTGCAGCATCAAGTGATGATTTTTCTATGTGAACACAGCCATCTCACATCAGCCACCTTAGACTGTGTCTCCATATCACCTCAGATATAGTAGTTTTTCAGTGGAAGAAGTTCATACATTCAGCTGCAAGTCACTGAGTGATAAGACACTAATTGATGTACCTATATGCATGATTCAGGCCTTAAGCAGATCTTTGAACAGTTCCTAGTCATAAAGAAAGTGTTTGAGGAAGCGTGTCTCTAAATGATTTAGCAGTCCAGAAAATACATTGACTTCAGAATCACATCTTGTCTGCTTACTTTGGGTAAATAAGACTAACACAAAGCTTAGAGAAAGTGACAGAACTTGTCATTACAGGGTGCAAATTCTGCACTGAAGATGCTTTGAATGACATTTCTATTCTAATTTCCAGTGCATGCATTTCAGAAGTGAAGCACAGATCCTGCTAATGCAAATCCTTAAAAAAGAAAAGAAAAAGAGAGTTTGGAATGTCCATATATTAAGTTTGATTCGCCATTAGAAAAATTCATACAGTATTTCATTGTTGTAATATTTCAAACTGTGTGACTTCTTTTTTCTCTGCCAGTAGATTTCCCTGACTCAGAACTGCCTGTCTCATAATGAACTTGACAATGTGTAAACTGACAAATGCAGACTTAAATCTTTTCACAAATTAAGTTCCTGCCATCTGAATTCTCTTGGTTGTTTTCTTGCCGACTCAGCTTCACTGTGAATGTCGGGTTATTAGAGGAAAAGTAAATCATAAAGGAAGAAAATGTGGACTTTGGGGCTTGAGAGTTCTCCTTCATTATAAATCTGACTACAATAACAATGTTGGTGTTAAAACCAACCTTCCCTAACTTGGTCCCTCCAGATGTTTCATACCACAATGGGGAAGTTAAGTACTTAATTCATTCCAGAGGTCCGTACTTAACCTGAAACTGTTCTTAACCTGAAGCACCACTTTAGCTAATGGGGCCTCCTGCTGCTGCCGCGCCACCGGAGCCCAATTTCTGTTCTCATCCTGAAGCAAAGTTCTTAACCTGAAGCACTATTTCTGGGTTAGCGGAGTCTGTAACCTGAAGCATATGCAACCTGAAGCGTATGTAACCTGAGGTACCACTGTACACATTTCTGTGCACATTTTTCTTTTTTTAAAAACCCCCTGAAGCTGCCTAGTAAACTTCAAAAAAGTGCAAATCAGGTGCATATAAATATGAGACCGGAAAATTAGGTTGGTTTACTGACTGACAGATTGCAAAATGAATGAAATTATCTTCCATCCTTATTTGCATGGCAGCAACCCAGTGGGCAAGAGCTATACTCTGTGGGGCATTTGCAGCCTCTGCTCGATAAACATGAGCCAAGTAGGAGAGTGCCCCATGTTTCAAAGAAAGCAAATGCTGTCCTCTCAAAGTTCACCCAGAGTTTACTTTGTAAAAGGAAAGCCGTTCTGATTCTGACAGTTTTCCTCTCCCGCTCCCACCAACACCGCCTTGGCATTTAGCACTTCCATGTTCAGGTCCAAAGCCATCTAGCAGACTAAAAGATATTTCACATTGTCTGCAAGCATTTATTTACTTATTTATCAGAAAATCTGTATTCGTCTCACTTTCCGCTTGTTTGAGTGTCCCCTGAAGCATCGCCCAATAAAGTGGTTCAAATTATTAAAGATGAACAGAGGAAAACCAACACAAACAATAACACAAACCAGTCGGCGAAAACCACATTGCATAGCGAGCTCACTGTCAAAGGGAACAGGAAGAAAACATTGTCCAGCAGGGTAACTGAACAAGATGGAATTGAAATACATTGGCAAATCCCCTAAGGGTGCACAAAGAGGCAGTTTACCAAACTTCCACAACTTTGGTGCCAAAGGTAACAGCACCATACTGTGGAAGCTCACCAAATGGGCCCAGCTAGCAAGGAAGCTGTCTCATATCAGGTGCCCAAATGCCAATGATCAAGGTGATAGAGTGACTACTAGCCATGAGGGATGTGGTAATGCTTCTGAATACCACTTGCTGCAGATCAGAGGATGGGAGAGAGCTCTTGTGTTCGATTCCTGCTTGCAAGTCTCCCAAAGGCGCTGTGAGAAGAGGATGCTGGACTAGATGGACCATTGTCCTGATCTAGCAGACTCTTATGATGTTCTCAGTTGCTGAGTAGAAGAGATAATTTCGGTAGGAGTAAGAAGGAAGAGAGTTATACTTGCTGAAATTTGTCCATCTGCGCAACTGTTAAATGTGCCAGGAGCTCTGATCTCTTTTGTATCAAGCTATGCTAATCTTCGGGACGCAGGTGGCGCTGTGGGTTAAACCACAGAGCCTAGGACTTGCTGATCAGAAGGTTGGCAGTTCAAATCCCCGCGACGGGGTGAGCTCCCGTTGCTCCCTGCTCCTGCCAACCTAGCAGTTCGAAAGCATGTCAAAGTGCAAGTAGATAAATAGGTACCACTCTGGTGGGAAGGTAAACGGCGTTTCCGTGCGCTGCTCTGGTTCGCCAGAAGCGGCTTAGTCATGCTGGCCACATGACCCAGAAGCTGTACGCCGGCTCCCTCGGCCAATAAAGCAAGATGAGCGCTGCAACCCCAGAGTCGGTCATGCCTGGACCTAATGGTCAGTCCTTTAGCTTTACCTATGCTAATCTTCAACAAGGATCTTCACTCTCTTCTTCGTTGCGTGTGAATCTCCATTTGATTTATCCTCAAAACCCACTGAGAGAGTATAGAAGTTCTACATTACTAATTTTACAGAGCCATATTGTTATATACCCTCCACAACTAAAGGTATTTGAGTTTGATTCCCCCCACCCCCAAAGATGGCTTGTATTTAATAGCTCACTTCAGTCTGTGATTAGAAACTGATATACAAGTTAACTTTGTAATGAGCTCCTATGAAATAGAAGTGTATTTAAAATGAAATAATAGTTTGGGTAAAATAGTGGGGTGGGGGTGATCAGAGTTTTGCTTGCATTGCGCTCATGCATGAGTCTTTGGTATAGTTCACTTTTCTTTTGAAAAGTAAAACTGTTAAAACACAAGGGCAAGATAATAGCTGTGACAAAAAGAGGGGGGGCACACCATTTATGCCTAGCAGGTCAATGGTGAATATTAACATACATTCCCCTTGAAAGCTTGATGATAACTGCTTGGGTGGCGGGAATACCAAGGTAGAGGGAAGGTTATGCTACTGAAAATTACTTGAGACAGCTTTTCATCAATTATCTGGTGAGAATTTCAGGCAATTGTGCTAAGGCACTTCATGGGTCAAGTAATAGGAGAAGTAAGAAATTAAGAAAGAAGGAAAGGAGCAGAAAGAAAGCAGTGGGATGTTGGGTCACCTATTGTGGACAGGGTGAGGGGAAAGAAGTTATCGCTTTGCTCACAGGGGTGAAGAAAAAGGCATTAGAAAAACTATAGGCCATATTTCTCCTCTCCAGGAAGATCCGGCCTAGAAGTCTGGTATCCCTAAACAAATATATCTGGAAGTTATAAGTTGAAGAGGAGAACAGTAGGCTTGGACGTGCCTTTTCATTAGCTCACCTGTGCTCATGTACACACATGCAACATATCTCACAAGCATCAGGTGTCCTTCTGTCCTCATTATTGCTCACTACTTATGCATGTGTGTCTATAGATCAAAGGTAGCCAATGTCATGCTCTCCAGATATCGTGGGCTGCTGCTCCCATTAGCCTCAGCCAGCATGGCCAATAGCAAGGGATGATGGGAATAGTGGTCCACAATATCTGGAACACTCTCCCATCAATGAGATGTCAATGAGATAATAACGATAAACTTTTAGAAGACATATGAAGGCAGCCCTGTAATGGGGAGTTTTTAATGTTTGATGTTTTGTTATGTTTTTATATGTTTTGGAAGCTGCCTAGCATGGCTGGGGCAGCCCAGCCTAATGGCGGGGTATAAATAATAGAAAATACTACTACTGCTACACTATTACTACTATTACCTCTGAGATAGAGGGTATAATATCTTTAACAGTGAACTCAGGTAGTGAGTCCAGAAAGGACTGGGGCCAAGACAGAGACACTAAGAGACAGGAGAGTGTGAAGCATACTCAGAAGGACCCCAAGATTTGAAGTTATACACAAAAGTTTAGAAACAAGAAAGAGGCAGTCCCCTCAACCAAGGGTTGGTCAAGTTGACCACCATAAAGGGTGTAGGCCCAGGTCTCCTCTTCTGCTCTGGGCAGCCAAGCAAGGTGATCAGGCTCCTCTGGGTGCCTCATGAAGGAATCTGATGAAGCACGAAAGGCAATGACAAGGCACCCCCACAGTTCCTTGCCAAGGGCACAAGGGAACTTAGGTACACCTCAGCCCTCAACCCAGTGAGGGATGAGCATGTTTTATAGCCTCAAAATGTCTGGCCTCAGGTGGAAAGGGAAAAGGAAACTGGCTTGGGGGGAAATAATGGAGATCCTTGCTTGAAGAGAACGGCTGGAATTCTGAATAGGTGCAATCCTTTCTTGTTAGGAATGAAAGCACCCTGTAACATTTTGTTGTAGGTCCCACTTGTGTATGTGTGTAGATCTAGCTGTGATGATCCAACTGGGGAAAAAAAATATTGTTATTCAAGCATGTATACTGTGGGTCAGTGTTGATATCACTGTCTACTGCCCAAAAGAAGATTGCACCTGAAATAATTTAATATGCACCGTTAAGATTGTACTGCATAACTAACAGTGACTACCACTATTTATATTGTGCCATCAATGCGTATGGCATTTTGCTGCCTAATGTAAGAGAAGAAAAAGAAGGCGACAAAGGTGCTTGTCTCCAGGAGCTTACAAAAGTTTACAATAAGGGAAGCAACTAGAGAGGAGGACAAGATGCCCTGAGAAGAAACTGTGTCCTTCTGTGATGAGTGCATTGGTGGGCAGGTACGGTTAACCCCATCCCACAAAGCTGGTAACAGGAATAAATCATGATATAGTTCTGAAGAAGCATTGTCTACAAAACTAACCTATAGTTGGCTGAACTGGTGTTTGCACTGGGGAATGTCACTTTTAAGAGTTGACATGATGAAGCACAAAATTCAGATTGTTTGCCTTCCCCTGGGTTTACGACATCAGCACTAACAGTCGGAAGTAACTCAGCAGAATAAACAAAAATGTACTTGCAGTTCTCTTTGCATGCCTCTATTTCTAGCCTGTAATACTCTCGTACTAAATAATACAGGATGAACACTTGGCATCTGATTGTTCAAGTGCCCCTGTTCTTCTTTTAGCAAACATTTGAATCAAAACATCTTTATCTTCCCACTCTTAGCATTACATAAACCACTAGACTGAAATGTCTTTCAGGGAGGTCAAAGCCGAGCATTGCACTCTGGTACAACATGCCATAATATTTTCTTTAACCTGTAATAACTGTCTTGAGCTGATCCGGCTTATCGTGATGAAATGGGCTCAGACAGCCCCATTACACCTCCATATTGCTGTGCATTAGTAAAATGCTTGCAAGGATGGCCTCGTAAATAAACCACAACGGTAGTTACAAGTGAAAAGTTCAGGGAGCGTCTTCTAGGAAAACGTATGCTGGGATTCTGCTGTAAAAACAAGTCTCTGTACTTGGAAATTTAGTCTGGCATGGATGAGGGAACAGAAGCAGGAGGCAGATGTGACTATAATGTCACAAGACTTGCAAGCGATCCAAGGCATCCAGCGTTTTCTGGGTGTGACATTTTCAAATTGCAGTTCTCCAAGAAGTCCTTTAAGTGCAGTGCATATATTTATGTCCCCAGTTAAAATTTCCGTGTGTGGCAGAAGGCATGAATGGTTGTATGTGTGCATTCCAGATTATCATATTTGTAAGTTCCCTCTCAGAGCACGATAGGCGTTGACATTGGTAAATTTGTGCAAGTCATTAAGGAGCAGTGCTAATGAAAGGCAAATCCTGGTGCTGGTTTTGCTTTCCAGTACTGTCAGCCAAAGGCTGAGGTGAGGCCGAAGCGTTTATTTTTGCAGCTGCTTCAAATTGTTGCTGGAGTGAAAGCTCACATTCTATTAATGTTATCACGCTGCCAGCAGATGGTAAGGTTTCAAAGCAGCTAGTCAGGATCCCTCCCTCCCTCCTTCCCTTGGAAGTTCCACATGTATCTGAACATCTCCAGTTTGCTATTCATGATTTTTAATGTTTGCAATTTATTTTTAAAATGTGGCATGTAGCAAGGAGAGTGACTGTGGTAGCGGAGAGGAGAATAATGGTAGCGTAGAGAATAATAAAATATGGTCCTCGGCTATAGAGCATTACTAAATATTCCTCAGATTCAGGGATGACCCTACTATTAGGTAGAGTGAGGCATCTGCCTCAGGCGGCTAATGTTGGGGAGCAGGCAGTGGCAGAGACAGAAGGGCAGAACTGTGGTTTCACATGACCTGCCCTGAGTCCCCTAAGCTAACCTGCTGCTGGTAGTGAGGACATTGTCCCATTGGCAGGATTGATCTCATTGTAATTTTGAATTTTGTATACCACCTTGCTATATTTTTATGAAAGTGGAGTCTATACACAGAGAAACAGTAACATTTAACTGCCAGACTGGTAAAAATTTGGAGGAGGGCCTGCATACTATCTTCAGAGACCCTCCCCACTATATGAAAGTCTAGGAAGCCACACAAAAAAGAAACCAAGTTTTTAAAAATACATTTTTTTACAAACACTATGTACCAGTATGTGATGCTGCAGATACCAATAAACACTGTTTTCTGGCTATTTCCCCCCTACTAGGGATGTTGGAAGAATTGGATATTTACGTAATCTTGTCCAAAGTGACCAAATCTTGCTTGACCAATGTGTGGGTCAGAACATGGTCATCCACCAACTCTCACACTTCCTAAACATTTCCACGCGTTTGCACATTTTAGGGAAACTGATGTGCCAAAAATGCATTTTATTAGGGGAAATTTGCACAGAAATGCTGACAAATTTTCATGGGGATATTATATACAACACACACACACACACACTGCTGTGGAAATGTGGAGAAATGAATTGAAGATGGAAAAGAATGAGAAATAATTAGTTCATCCCTACTACTGAGCAAGGCAGTCACAGATTTTCTGTGTAAACTGATTAATACCTGCAGCCTGTTTCAATCCTTCACAAAACAGGCTGAAGGAAAAATAGTAGAGGTGTGCGGTTTGAGAGCTTTAATGCATTCATTGTGTAAAATGCCGCTTTTGTCAAGAGGTTTAATGCTGTTCTTCACAGAACTAGGCTTTTAAGTGAAGAGGCATTTCAATGTTTCCTAGCTGCACCACATCACAGGAAAAAGTTAACAAGCAGCAATACCCCTTTTCCCAAAAAAGGCTTCGTGTTGTAGACTTGAACTTGGCAGTAAGGGTGGGTTCCTTCAAGCAGAGTGAAATTTGTTGTTATACTTTGTAAAGGAATGCTTTTTGATCAGTTCTTTTGAAACCATGTGTGTTGGTGAGTCATCCGCTGCATTTGGCTGTGTTGGCATTGCATTGCTGTTTTGACATGCTTTGTCCTTAGGGATATTTGGTGTTGCCAAAGAAATATCAAATATTTTCCCAGAAGGTAGAAGATGACACAGACAGAGAAAAAAGTATTAGTAGTTGCAATGGTGTCAGAACAGAGAGTCAGTGCAGCATATTATTTAAAACGCTGGATGAAGGCCAGGATGACCTGGGTTCAAACTTCAATTCTGCCATGAATATCACTTAAGTGAACTTGGGCCAGTTGTTCTCTCCCTGCATAACCTATCTGCTAGGGTTCTTGTGAGATCATTCTTATTTTGCCATCCTGAGTTCTTTGGAGGAAGTTCCTTTATCTACAAATAGGCTAGATAAAGATATATAAATAAATAATGTTGGAAGAGTCTTTGGAAGATATATTTCACTCACATTTTCCATTCCTTCATGGTATTGACAGAATCATAATATCATAGAATTGTAGAGTTGGATCATCAAACTAGTCCAATTCAGGAATCACAGCTAATGAATCTCTGACAGATGGCCATCCAACCTCAGTTTAAAAACCTCCAACAGCTCATACCATCAGAAAGTTCCTCCAAATGTTAACATTAGGAACATGTTAACATTATCTATTAGAGATTTTTCTTATGTGCTCTGGATAACCACTTGTCTGTAACCTTTTGTTGTCATGTTTGTATTTCTTCTGCGGTAGCCTGATGAGGCACATGAGGATACCACTTTACTGAAGCTAAGCACATCTGGGGGTGGTCAGGTCCAGATTGGTCACTTCCTGAGGATAACATGTACAATGCCTTTGATTCTGTGGTGGAAGAAGGGCATTATATAGAAATCCAGAAGACGTCTCCTCTTGATGCGATTTCTAGGTGTACCTTATGTTGTGATGGTAGTTGGTTGACCCCAGTATATGACATCAATGATGAATTTCTACATCCTGTTTCATGACTCAGGACACAAGACCAAACCCATGTTGATTACTTTCAGGCTCCTGAACCTTTATGGAAGGGGAGTGAAGGAGGTTGTTGGAATAAAGAGTCCTAGCCCTTGAAGTAGGTGCCTTGCTCTTAAACAACCAGCTGTAAATGAGTAGACAGAACTAGAATCTATAGAATCATAGAACTGTGGAATTGGATGGAACCCTGAGGACAATCTAGTCCAACCCCCTGCAATGCAAGAATATGCAGTCGGACCAAACAGGGATCGAACCTGCAACTTTGGTGTTATCAGCATCCCTCTAACCAGTTGAACTATAGATGCCTGGAAGTTGTGGAAGCAGCAGCCTTTTCCCTCTTACAGCTGCCCTCTTCGTTTACACGCTCACTTTCACAGAGTTTTAGAACAAAGAAACTAGCCACCACCCTTCCAAGATGGCAAATATGCAATTCAATGCTTCTCACATGGTCTAAGGTTAAACACTCACATGTTAGCTGCTAGAGAACAATAATCAGTTAATTATCAACCGGTTAAAGCTCAGAGAGAGCTCTTCTTGCTATTCTTTAGTTACAGTGGAATTTTCCAGTTGAACTCTTTCACCAATATATACAGTGGTACCTCAGGTTACAGACACTTCAGGTTACAGACACTTCAGGTTACAGACTCCACTAACCCAGAAATAGTATCTCGGGTTAAGAACTTTGCACAGAAATTGTGCGGTGGTGGCGCAGTGAAAGGCTCCATTAGCTAAAGTGGTACCTCAGGTTAAGAACAGTTTCAGGTTAAGAACGGACCTCTAGAACAAATTAAGTTCTTAACCCGAGGTACCACTGTATAGCCATTTCCATTTCAGTGTCAATTAAACGAATTTTACTTAATACCTAACACCAGGACTAGAACGTTTTCTAGCTTAAAATAATGTTTGGCCATCTTTTTGCCAAAGCATGGCCACGGTTCAGCATTTTATCCAATGATATTAAATGTATAAAGGAGAGATATATCCACCTGCCTGGATATCCTGATACCATTGATTTTGATGGTTCATGTGTTCTTGAGACATTCAAAAGGAAAGTCACCTAAGATGAATCCTATTTTGTTACATTTTATCATATTTCTATTGCTAGGTGCCTTGCTAGGTTCCAATTAGTGGAACAGTGGCATACAGATAAACAAAACAACAACAAAAAAGCATTTTCACTTCCTTGTAGGAATAGGCATTATAAGATAAAAGGCAGCCTTCCCTGTTGGAAATGGAAGGATAATTTCGCAGCATAATATTAAGTGTATTTTCTTGGAACTTAATCCAAATTTAACAGGTTTAACTTCCTTAAATCCTTAACTGCTTAAATTTCAGACACTTAGATCCTGAACACAGTTCACTTAAATTTTGATGCAAAGCTCTTTCTAAATACATTTTAATGTTGCTCCAGCATGCAATTGTGCCTATGTAGAAGCTTTACTTGTCATATTCACCGTGTAGCACAGGAAACAGAAAAATCAAAACGATTATAGCATTTGCTCTTAAATTAAATATTGGGTAAAAATATATTTAACTGCTTTGGTCGATACCTCTGCTCTTTGAAGAAACCTGAAGTATTTTGATTTAATTATCTCTCACTTTTGCACATGTAAAAGAGAGACACATTTTCAGAGCCAAACGTCTATTTGTTGTGATGATTACCTCCATCATGTCATATTTCAGCCAATACTTTAATATCCGAAAGGTCATCTAGCAAGCACGGATTTCCAAATAGACTTGCTGTACTTTGAAATGCAATCTACTTAAGCTCCCAAATTGTCTAAACATCAAGTAGGATTTCATTCAACAGGTGTGTGGTGGTTCATTTATATTTATATCTCAATTTATATGGTAATGTCACAAGCCATACTTAGCACCTCATGAGAGCCAAGTCCCCTTTGAATTAGGCTGGTCTTTTTCAGCATATGTAACATTTAGTGCAAATGAAATGTCAAGTCAGATGGGGCATGGTACGGATCCTAGCCTTGGGTCATTGTCCCACTCAGGTAATTTTTTGCTCTTTGAGATGAGTATCCCTATCACTCTAAGATTAAAATACCTGCTTGTAATTTTCTTAAAAGGTAAGCCTAACTTTTCCATTATTCCTGTACCTTATTTCAGGAAGATAATAAAGTAAGCTTGCTGGATAGAGCAGAATAATCTTCAGCGTAACTTAGATAAGGAATTGGAGTTCCATAAAGAATGAATTTGGCTCTCTCTGGTTCAATATTCTGTAACACTGCATGGGGAACACAGTGGAATGGAAACAATCCATTTCTTCCTCCAGACACTCAAAACTGTGTAGCTGAAGGTCTGTTTATTCTTGATTCAGAGAATCTGAAAAATGCACAGACTTCACAGGAGGAATGCTAAAACATTTATATGCCTTTGCTACATGCAGCCATTTTCAGTGCCCTCTAATCCTCTTCTGTGAAAACCGTCCTGTGTGTCCGGTATAAACAAAAAAGGATATTGTTGACAGTTGATATTGAAGGATGATATTGGAGGATGCTCAGGTGAAAAAGCTCTTGATGGTTGGCTGATGCCATGGGCTCCAGTAATAGTGTTGCTAGAGTAGATTTAAAGTATGGTTGACACTTAAGTCTATTATAGGGCTTGACCCCTAGGTCACTGGTTGCATAGAGCCATTGAGCAGCACACAGTTGCTCCTGAATAGCTTTCAGGTTGTGGACAAAGGAAAATGACAACGCCCATCATCCCTGACCCTTTGCCCTACTGGCTGGGACTGATCGCATTTGGACTCCCAGCAACCTATGGGGCTCTCTGTCTTGGGCACAGAAGGACAAACCTCCTCTGAAGACAGGCATGACAGGGTTGCAATTTGCCAGTGATGCCAAGTTTAGTGTGCATATAACAAACACCACAGACAGCTCAGTAGTAGAGAGTATGATCTGCATGCAGAAGATCCCAAATTCAATATTCAGCAGTTCCAGATGGACAGGCTTGAGCAAGATGGCCTTGCTGGGTGTAAGCCTGTTTCCTGCATCCTATGGCAGAGCTTTCATATCACCAACTCTTGGGTCAGCCTGCCTGTACAGTACATTTCACACATCACAGGTGGAATGGTCAAGAGGTAAGGCATGAGCTGATGTTCACACATGTGAGAATCAGCCTTAAGTCATCGTTTCCATGCCTTATTAAACAGAAATATTTTACTTGCAAAGTATCGTTGCGCAATGATAAAGAGTGCGGCAAAATTACAAATTAGCATTGGATCTTTCCCAGAGTCTGATTCAGTGGAGAGTGATAGGAAATGATTTGTTTAGTCTCTGTGGAGAAGCATGCCAGATGTCTCACTGTTTCAGCTGTCCCAGGCAATTAGAATGTGCAATGGTACTATTTCCAGCATTTGTTAAAGAAGTTGTACTCCTGCCCCCACTTGCCATAATGCACACAGGTACTTATGTCCTAAAAGTGTCATTGTGATCAAAATGTAGGTGGTAGCAAAGGGTAAATATGCTCTTAAAACTAGGCATTCCGTTTCTCATTTTCCCTACAGCCTGTGACATTTCTGCATCCATATATCACGGATATATGCATTTTTATGCGCACCTTTCTCTGATATCCTCATTTCTGTACACATTTTCTGGCTGGAGGACCTCAGCACAGAATCCTCAGCGTGGTTTAACAACCACTCTCCGCCCCCCCCCGCCCTGGGGAACACTGGGAATTGTACTTCTGTGAGGGCCAATAGGGGTCTCCTAACAACTCTATGCAGCCTTAACAAATAACATTTCCAAGAATTCTTTGGGGGAAGCCATGGCTGTTTTGAGAGGGGCGATACTGCTTTAAGTGTGCAGTGCAGATGGAGCCCAAATATTAGCTTTCTTTTCCAAGGGTTTTGCTTGTGCAGCCCAGTTGCTCTGTGCACACCTCATTGTTTACTTGTTTAATATTAAGTGGTGTTGCGTGTCACGTAGCAGTTAAAAACATGAGCTATAAACTGTGAAGTTCTAGTTCATTAGGTATGTGTAGCAGCATTTACTCATATTATCCCCCTTGCTGCCCCTCCTTCTGGTCCCCCCTCTCTCCCCCCTATTCATTTTTATGTTAATCAGGTTTTTTTATATGGCAGGTCATTTAGCCATGCAATCTTCCTGTCTGATGGCTGCAGAGGTATGACCCCAAAACAATTTTGGTTGACCAGGGCTATAAGATGGTAGCGATCCGTGACAAGTCACCACATGGTGGCTCAGGTTTTCAGGTCCTCAGGTGTTAATTATCATGCTACTGCAATGTTCCCTAAAAGGGTGAGCGATGCCAGGGTCAGAATTACCCAGGTTTGGCTTCCTGGGAAATGAAAGCACTAGAGACTTAAGAAGGCATTTTTGTATTGTTTGATTTTCTTATAAATATGCACGTGAAGCATAGCTGGAAGGAAGAAGCATTTGCACTCCTAGTGAGCAGCAGATCTGCCACCCCAGCTGCATCAGATCTGAGGAAGAAACATTCCTACGCTGCCTTCAGCCAAGTCTCAGCTCATGTGATAGGAATGGCTATAAATAATAATTTCTGTCAGTATCTTTTGTTCATTGAACATGAAAATGAAATGCGTGTTAAGTACTGAGCTGCAGGTTCTAATTAAGCAACCCAGTCCTTCTCTTCCTCTGACCTTTAGTTCTGCCCCAACTCAAAATGGACAGCCGTATCCTTTTCTAACAAGCCTTCCAGGCCCTCGCCTTCACCATGAACTTCATTGTCTTCTTCTAATCTAATCTAGGTTAGATTATTGCAGCACATTACACGTAGGGCTGTCTCTGAAGATGGCTCAGAAATTTCAGCTGGTGCAGAATTTGGCAGCCAGGTTGCTCAGCGGGACAAGATGGTTTGTGCATATTGCACAGATCCTGGCCCAACTGCAGTGGATGCCAATCCAAACTTCTCTATACAGGGCTGCCTTCAGATGTCTTCTAAAGGTTGTATCTTCTTTGCTCGGGGGATGCATAACTCCATACCTTCCAACATTTCTTTGATGAAAATAAGGATGTCCTAAGGAAAAGCAGGAGCTTTTTGAGATCAAACCAGAAACCGGGATGGCGTCTGTAAATCCAGGACTGTTCTTGAAAAACAGGGGCACTTGGAGGGTCTGAGAGTGGCAACACGAGAACAGGTCTTTTCTGTGGTGGTTCCCCTCTTTTGGAATGCTCTCCACATGAAGGCTCGCTAGGCGCCTTCATTAGATATCTTTAGGCACCAGGTTAAAACATTTCTTTTCAGCCAGGCCTTTGACTGATAATTAGCATCCTATGGCTTTTTACACGTGTTTGTGAAAAGGGGCTATTGTTTTGTTTTTGTTATGTTATGTATTTTGTGTTCTCATTTTGTGTTTTTATGTTGTGAGCTGCCTTGTGAGGTTTGGATGAGGGACACTATACAAATTTAATAAATAAATAAATATCCTGCATGGGGTTGGTGATTTGGAGCAGTTTGGGTTAATTTGCCACATTACTTTGGGCAGCGGGTAATTAGAGCATTGTGCCAGGTCTCTCTCTCCCCCCTTCATTCTGTTTAAGAAGTTAGAAGTGTGAAATGTTGTTTACACAATCAGTGCTAATTGTGTAGTGTAAATAATTTGCTCTGCAGACACTCCCTGCAGCCAGCTGTTGGCTGAATCTTAGAAAGCTTCTCATGTGTAGTCAGTGCAGATTAACAGGGAAATGCCACACCAACCCTATTTTACTTTTGTTTTTTTTTTAATTAGCGGGAGGAAATTGCTGAAGTATTAAGCCTCACTAGTTGGAGGATTGTCAGATAAATGTTAAGCCCCACTATTTAGATTATTGTCAGATAAACTAATAAAGCATGCAACTCATATATGAGAGGAGGAAAACAGACACAACTTGAATAACTTTGTCAAGAGCTGTCTGTCTTTTATTACTGTTTGCAATGACAATTGTATTTCAAGTGTAAAATATTTTTAATAAGTTAAGAAACTAATATATTTCAGATGGTTTTAAAACCAAACAATTCACCCAGCTCTGATCCTGTATGAACCTCCATTTATTTACTAGTAAGTCAACAATGGATGCATTGAACTCAAGGCTAATGTTCATATTTAGCTCCCTCTTGAGAAACATCCTGCTTAAGCTTCCTCTAAAGTTTGAGACTTGCTTTCCTCGATTTTTTTTAATATTTCCTTTTATGCATGTGTTTTTGAAACTTTAGTGGGAGAGATGTGTGTGCCTGGTGCCTTCTCTGACCATTGGTCATGACGGCTGTGGAAGGCAGGAGTTCTAGTCCAATAAGACCTGCAGGGCATGGTGCTGGCTGCCTCTGTTTTAGTGTGTAATTTATTTAGAAGGGTTGGGATGGAAAGAGCTTTTCTAGGGATGCAGAAAAAACCTGTAAAATAGTATTGCGTTTCTCCATTGAATTGCAGTCAGTGGCGTAGCGTGGGGGTGTAGGGGGGGGGCCCGGCCGCACCGGGCGCAACATCTGGGGGTTAGGGTTAGGGGGCGCAAATCCACAGGTTAGGGGGCACAAATCCATGGGTTAGGGGGCGCAAATTACTTGCCTTGCCCCGGGTGCTGACAACCCACGCTACGCCACTGATTGCAGTCTTATCCTCTCTAAACCACAAACTGCTTGTGAATCTCCCCTCTGTTGCACATGTATGCTGAGGATGAAGAGCTCTGCTATTTCAGAAATAGGGCTGGATCTCTAGAAAGAAGCGTTTCAGTTTAAAGCACTGTAAATTTAAACAGCGAAAACAGGTAGAGAAAAAGGGGATGCCACGTCGTCATCTGGTGGCACAATGTTATATTGCATATACAACGCATGTAAATCGATTTCTCTGGACCAGTCTAGTTGAGTCCCTTGCGTGTGTGAAATGGGTTGCATGGTTGAGTGGCCCTAAGCCACTCTTTTTTAGACTACTCTCCCTCCAAAGTGTTCAGGATGGTTTGCATTGAGTTATTTTTTATTTTATTTTCAGAGCAACCTTGTTGTGCAGGTTTAGGTGAGCTATAATGAATTCTCTCCAGGGCCCCCAAAATTTAACTTCACAGTAAGCATCTCTTCCCACCACCAACCCCAGCACTTGGGGAAATTTCTCTACATTAGCAGTGAATAAGTATCACAGTATTGCAGGGATTTGAAAAGGACTTCCCTGGTCCATATCCAGCCCAATGCACCACACTGTATCTTACCATGGCTTCCTTGAGTGGCCTTGGTCTTGTATCTGTCTTTAAACTCCATTTCCCCATCTGCCGAATAATAATATAGTACTAGTACAACTCACTGGGATATAGAGATCCCTCATCTATGGTGGAAATTCCTTCCAGTGAAGGATCCAATTCCATATGAACCCCCCTTCCTACAAATAAACAGCCTCTTCTGTTCTATAGAAGAAGAAGAAGAAAGTCACTAATCTTAAAAAGAGATATTTTGATGAGTATTGGATACTCCGTATTTTTTTTAAGCTTTTTGATACATCTAATTATTTTCAACCTAAGCCTCATAAAGTTTTCATGAAAGGAGAAGGAATGGGATTGCAACTAGAAATTGCATTTTAATAGAACATTGTCTTTTTGATCACTGGAACTCTAGTTATTTTCCTCTTTCTTCCGGTACCTCAGTGGCATTTGTATTATGGTTCTTAGCTTCAGTTCCTGCCAGGTCTTCATTTTCCTTAAAAAGTTAAAGAAAAATGTCTGTATGGGTGAGGGTAGAGAATTTAGGCAAAATTAAGAAAACTTATTTATTTTGCATGTAAGCTTGATTTGCATATTATGTTTTGATTGCAGGATTTTGATTTGCACAGAGCTTTCTGGGGTTTTCGGCAGGATCTTGGGAGACTGTGAACTGTAGGTCCATCCAGCTCAAAGCATATTCCAAACAGCTCTGTTCTGGGAGTACTTTGCAAACATCACTGAAGCAGCAAGTGGGTTTATGGATTTATTATGATGATGATTATTTAGGGCTGCCATACGTTCCGGATTTCAAAGGCGGAATTGGAGTCCTGGGGAAATTTCCGAAAGACGGCACTTTGTACTGTATCTTAGGAAGTCGATCAAAAAATCACGGCTGTTGGGGTTTTTTGCAGGTTTTTTGTTTTTGTAAAAAAAAAACACCTCACCAACTTTGGGGTGTCCTGGTTTTTACTTTTTGAAATATGAAAGATTATTATTGCTGTTACTTAGGAGACACAAAGCTTCCATTTTGGGGGTGAGGGTACTGTCCCCAGATTCCATCCATGCCCAAGATTCTTCCATGCTTTCATTCCCATGTAGATTTCTTTACAAATCACTCCACTCCAGAACCTGGGACATGCTTCTTTGTATCCATGAAGCTCCCTGGTCCACAAAGGACCTTGCATATTCCAAACAGCATATTTCAATTGAAGGGATATCTCTGTGCATGCACCTCTTTATGTGGTGCTTTTGGGGGGTCAGGGAGCCCCTATACATTCTAGGAAGTCCTGGGTCAGGGTAAGAAAGGAAGTCAATCTGCCCATGATTCAGTCATTCATTCATTTAGACTGTCCTTCATCCTGAAGGATCCCAAAAGGTTACATTCAAAAAGTTGCATCCAAACCAATAAAACTAATTCAGCAGCAGATACAAAAGAAGCCATACCAGGTTTTATAGGTACAGTTATTTGGCAAGTAAACCAAACTAGGATTCCCAGTATTAAATACATTTATTTCCTATCACACAGAGCCATGCCTTTCATCTCTCTCAAGCACTGAGCTTCAGTGCACTTCATACAAATGTTTTACAAAGCATAAGATCGAAAGCTAACACATTTTATGGGGTTTGATTTTGTATTGATTACAGTACACTAGCATTTAAGTTTCTGCTCCTTTGAGCACTCAGCATGGGCTCTTATTGACAGTTTTGGCGGAGGAAGTCCTCTGCTCAGATAGAGAGAGACTCTTACTTTTATTTATTCAGTTTTTAGCCAGCACCAATTAGGAAAAAAACTAATTAATTTTCCCATCTGCAAAACAGGACAATTCAAATGACTCACTCCAGGATCGAATGTGCATAGCATTTGCCCCATGGAAATAGCCACTCATTTTAAGGATTGTTCAGTACAGTACTGTTTAAATACTAATAATTAATGCTGCTCTACACTAGCCTGTTGTTTTTGCAAAAGAGTGGTATATGAATACTTTAAAAATATAATTAAAATAAATAATGGAAATTGCAGAAATTATTTTTTCAATCACTATTAATATTGGTAAAAATATAAAGGTAAAGGACCCCTGGACAGTTAAGTCCAGTTAAAGGCGACTATGGGGTGCGGTGCTCATCTCGTTTCAGGACGAGGGAGCCGGCGTTTGTCCACAGACAAACTATGCTATATAAATACTATAAATATTATTTATATAGCATAGGGATCACCAACCTTTTTAGGTTGGGGACGTATTTGGGTTCTTGAGCAACTGCCATGACCTCTGGTCACGTCTGTCTCCTCCCATATCAGGCCCACCCCAGAGACGCAGAAAGAGAAGGCAAACAAACACACGCCAGTTTTCCAAGTGATCTAGTTGAAAGTCAGATCCAGTAGAATAAATCTGAGCCTTGAAAAGCACATTTTGCTGAATTCGGAAAGTGGAAAGAGGACCACTCTTCCAACCTCCTCCTCGAGCTTTATGTACCTCGCAAGTGACGAAAGTTAAGTACCCTCACCACTTCAAGGCCAAGCAGGCAATGGAGGGCTGGGAGGGGGTGGTGCTCAGAGACTTCAGGGACACCAGGAGAGGAGAGGGACCTCAAAGCTGCTGACCTTTGATAGCACCATCAGTGTACATGACAGTTTGTAAAGAAACATCAACAGAAGAATATAGATCCCTGCCTTGATTTTAAGAGATCTTAAAATCTAGTCTTGATGTCATCAGAGGAAACGTGAGAAGAGGAAGTGAGAGGGAGAAGTTTAAATATAACCAATGCACTTGAGTGTGCTACATTTCCATTGTGAGTAAAGCCCAGGAGGCCAACCCAAAGGCTTCAAGGAAGGAGAGGCTTTTAATGGAGGATTTTGGAAGAAGGAGGGTGGTGCCCATCATAATTCATAGATGTGGTGCTTGACACTCTTCTCGATTATCCCATGTTCATTAAACAAAAGTCTCTGGGGGGAAATTGAGTGTCCTCAATACAGCTGCATCTATTCTAAATGACTTTTCAATATCAGAACTCTCAGGGCTCTATTGAAATTGCACATATACAGCACATACACCACTCATTTTCCCTTCTAACAAATATTACTTTCTTATGTGGTTGAAGCAGGCAACAAATAAGACAGAAAGGACATGGGAATGCCCACTTTTAGGAAGTTAAAAGTCACAACACTTTCATTGTATGCTTAATTCATTTCATTTTATTTTTTGAAATAGTATTACATTTTTCAAGATAGAGTAAAAAGTGAAATTCTTGTTACATATAATATTGCAGGGCATTATTTGCCCTGTTGACCTTATTGTACAGCTTTTTGACTTCCAAGTGAGTACATTAGTTAATTTCTAAACTTGCTTGCATTAAAATTCTTTCCATTTTCAGCAAACCTATCAGATGCACTAGTACACCCTTGACCTCTCTCTCCAATTTGGCTACTGGTTTTATTGCTCAAATCAATGAACACAAGCAACATTTGCCAGCTTGTATTCAGTTATTTCTTGCAGAGACAGCAACCCTGTACAGCCATACGGTATTAGAAGTAATTGCACATTTCATAAACAGGTTTAGTTTGTACTTTAGTGGATGTACCAATAAAGGTAAACTCAATGGCCACCTCTTATATCAATAAATCTTGATGACTCCACTTGGGAAGTCAATATCTGCTGAGAGATGCATTTCTGTTTGCACATTGCAGTTTAGAAATCCACTTTATAAATACAAAGAAGGACAATACGGCTAAGTGTAATAATAATAATAATAATTGGTGGGGGCGGGGGGGCAAATCAAAAGCCATTTGTTGCATTTTCAAACATATTTTGGGACCTTAGCAAAATCACCAACAAAAACAATGAAGCGGAAGGATCTCATTTTTGATCCATGGGCTCTAATGTTCACATGTGGAGTCCTAGTGATAGCCTTCTCTGTGCACTCTCCAAATTGGATTTCAACTGCAATCAGCCCCAGCCCACAGGGCCAATGGTCAAGAGAGAATGGAACTTGTAGCTGAACAACATCTGGAGAGTACCACATTGGTTACTTGTGAAATGAGGCCTGTTCAGACCTTGACTGAGTACCAGGGCGGGACTCAGTTGAGTTATAAACTCAACTAAAAATCAGCCTGTCCCTGGCAGGGGCCCTCAAATAGCTTACCCTCCTAGGCCCGAGGCAAGTGTACCGGGCTACCCATCCCCTCTGCATGGGCCTGCCAGCAACAGAGAATTACCATAAGCACATGCAGAAGAATAGGATGTGTCTTATCACACAAGGCTTTACTGATGTCCAAAGATAAGGAACAACTCACTGGAATGTGAGAGCCTATGGGCTACCTATCGAACAGCCAATATGGAATATGCATGCAGAAGGTCCTAAATTCAATTCCTGGAATCTCCAGTTTAAAATACCATGAAGTGTGGACAAGAATCGACCAAATTTGGACAACTAGAGGGCTGGCACCTAAGACTACAAAAATAGAAATCTGCCCAAAGACTTGCTCCGACCATAACGCTCTGAAAATGGAAATGAGATTTACTACTGCCGATTCCTTCAGATGGAAAATGAATGACAACCTGCTAAGAGATCAAGAGATTGTAAAGAAGGCCCAAAAAGTTTTAAAGGACTACTTTGAAATCAACTTAAATACCTCGGTGGAAAAAAGAACAATCTGGGACGCGAGTAAAGCTGTCATGAGAGGGTTTCTGATACAACAGAATACGATTAAGAAAAAACTCTGGAATGGTAAAAAAGACAAGATATTGGAGAAGATAAGAGACGGTGAGAAAAAACTAAGACTGAATCCAAAATCAAAAGAGACTCTAAGAGAAATCAAATTCCACCAGTCACAATATGCGCAACTGATTAACCAAGAAGTGGAATGGAGAATTAAACAAATGAAACAAAGATCATTTGAGTCGGCAAATAAATGTGGGAAACTGCTAGCTTGGCAGTTGAAAAAGAGACAAAAATTAAATTATGTTACCAATCTAGAAGTTGAAGGAAAGAACATCCAGAAACCCGGAGAAATTAGAAAGTGTTTCCAGAAATATTTTAAAAAACTGTACACACAAGGATCCGAGGATGCAGCCGAGATAGAACAATTTTTGAAAGAAAATGGCCTTCCAGAACTACCTCAAGAGAAGAGATCAATCTTGAATTGTAAAATAACACAACAGGAAATTGAGGAGGCCATTCAGAATATGCAGTTAGGCAAATCTCCAGGACCTGATGGACTCACCTCCAAGTATTATAGGACGTTAAAAGACTATTTGATACAACCACTAGAGGAGGTTTGCAACCAGATTATGGGGGGAGGGAAGGCACCAGATACGTGGAAAGAAGCATTCATCACATTGATACCTAAAGTGGAAACTGAAAAGACTCAACTTAAGAACTACCGTCCCATCTCACTCCTAAACGTGGATTACAAAATATTTGCAGATATTTTGGCTAATAGATTTAAAAAAGTACTAAATGAAGTAATTCATAAAGACCAGGCTGGCTTTCTCCCAGGTAGACATTTGTTTGATAATACCAGGAACATTATTGATATCTTGGAACTTTTACAAACAAATATCAACACCAAAGCAGTGTTAATCTTTATTGATGCGGAGAAGGCCTTTGACAACATTTCCTGGAAATTCATGAAGAAAAATTTGGAAGGGATGGGAGTGGGAAGGGGGTTTGAGAATGGAATAGAAGCAATCTATTCAGAACAAAAAGCTAAGTTGATAGTGAACAATGTGGTGACAGAAGAACTTCATATTGAAAAAGGGACACGACAGGGGTGCCCCCTATCCCCTTTATTGTTTATTTCAGTCCTGGAGGTTTTGCTGAACATGATAAGGGAGGATCGGCAGGTACAAGGAATACGGGTCGGAGCGAAACAATATAAACTGAAAGCATTTGCAGATGATCTGGTTTTAACACTACAGGAGCCAGAACCCAGTACAAAAAGAGTTTTGGAACTGATCCAGAAATTTGGTCGGGTGGCGGGTTTTAAGCTGAACAAGCAAAAAACTAAGGTGTTAGGGAAAAATTTGACGGCTATGGAAACAGAAGGGTTCCAGAAAGAGACAGAACTAAATATTGTTAAAAAAGTGAAATACCTGGGAGTTAATCTGTCTTCTAGGAATTTGAATTTATTTAAAGACAACTATGAGAAATGTTGGTTAGAAGTTAAAAAAGATTTAGAAATTTGGTCAAGACTGAAATTATCCTTGTTAGGCCGAATCGCAGCTATAAAGATGAACGTTTTGCCAAAGATGTTGTTTTTGTTTCAGGCCTTGCAGATTGTGGACAGAGTGGAATGCTTTGGAAAGTGGCAGAAGGACATTTCTAGGTTTGTCTGGCAGGGCAAAAAGCCCCGAATAAAGTTTAAAATATTAACTGATGCAAAAGAGAGAGGGGGGTTTGCCCTGCCGGACTTAAGGTTATATTATGAAGCGGCGGCCTTCTGCTGGATGAAAGATTGGATTTTACTAGAAAACACTGATGTCCTAGATCTGGAAGGCTTTAACAATTCGTTAGGTTGGCATGCGTATTTGTGGTATGACAAGGGTAAATCATATGGAATGTTTAAAAACCATATTGTCAGAAAAGCAATATATATGGTCTGGAAAAAATACAAAGACTTATTGGAAAGCAAAACTCCGAGGTGGATTTCACCAATAGAGGCCAAAGCTCGGAAAACAACCAATATGGAGGCATACTGGCCGAAATATTGGGAAATAATAGAAAATATTGGAGGTAATTGGAGACTGCAGAGCTTTGAAAAATTAAAGGATAAGGTGCAAAATTGGCTGCATTATGCCCAAATTAATGAGGTTTTTAAGTTAGATAAAAAAACAGGTTTCCAGGTGGAAAAATCGAAACTTGAGACAGAGTTGCTTGAACCAAAGACCAAGTTATTATCGAGAATGTATAACTTGCTGCTTAAATGGAACACTCAGGATGAGACAGTTAAATCAGCAATGATAAAATGGGCTCAGGACATTGGTTATAATATTATGTCTGAAGACTGGGAAAGGTTATGGACCACCGGTATGAAATTTACTGCATGTAATGCTTTGAAAGAAAACATTATGAAGATGGTATACAGGTGGTACATGACCCCGGTTAAGCTAGCTAAGATATACCATTTGTCCGATAACAAATGCTGGAAATGCAAGGAAGCTGAGGGGACATTCTTTCACCTCTGGTGGACCTGCCCAAGACTGAAGGCCTTCTGGGAAATGATCTACAATGAGTTAAAAAAGGTGTTTAAGTACACCTTTCCCAAGAAACCAGAGGCCTTCCTTCTGGGCATTGTCGGCCAGAAGGTGTCTAAAAAGGATAGAACCTTTTTTATGTATGCTACAACAGCAGCAAGAATTCTAATCGCTAAGCATTGGAAGACCCAAGATTTGCCCACACTGGAGGACTGGCACTCGCAATTGATGAACTACATGGAACTAGCCGAGATGACTGCAAGGATCCGGGACTTGGGAGAAGAAGCAATGGAGGAGGACTGGAAAAAATTTAAAGACTATTTGCAAAAGTATTATAAGTTATATGAAATATAAGATGTCGTATGATTGGGAATTTAGCCCCAGTAACGAAATTTAATTATCTATGAAATTTGATAAGATTTATGAAAGAACCAAGATTTAAATGGGTAAAAATGATATTATGGTATATTTTTAGAGTATATGGTGAGTAAGAGATTTAAATCTAAATTGTAATTGAAAATATAAAGAAATACACGAAATAAGGGTATAATTTGCTGATAAATTTATTGTCAAGAATGCATTATGCGGGGGACGGGGGAAGTCCAATGGAAATCTGAAATAAGTTATTGAAGTGGTTGTGTTTCTTTTCTTTTTTATTTTCTTTCTTCCTATTCTTTTCTTTTTATTCTTTGATTGCTTTGTTATTTCTGTAAAAAATGTAATAAAAAATATTATAAAAAAAAAAAATAATAAAATACCATGAAGTGAATGGTGGGGAGATGTTTGTCTAAGACCATGGAGAATTTTTGCCTGTCAGAACAGACCATAGTCTGATCTGGTATAAGGAAGCTCCTTTAGCCTTCCTATGCGTATGATCCAAGTCATAGTGACCCAGGACAATCTTACTCGGCTACGATTGATCACCAAAGAAGAAGTCCACAGCAGTCACCAAAGAGCAGCTGAAGCTCTCTGGAATTCCTTGTTTTCTCAGACTTGACTATGCAAAGGACATCTACAGCCCATAAATCAGTTGCAGAATTTGAGGATTTTGCACCAGATCTTTCATTCCTGAGCTGATAGTATCAACGGTTCCATCTTACTTTATTTATTTGCAAAACTTTCTATACCACCACTGTTAAGAAATATATATATATATGGTGCTGAACAGCATAAAATCAGCAATAGAGTAGGGAGCACATTCCAGTCTTCACCTCTGTAAGCAGGTGGATTATTTAATTTAAAACACATGCCTTGCAAATTGTATTACACTGCATTATTGTGTTATTTGCCCATTCTTTCGAAGCACTATTCAGAGGCACAGATCAATTGAGGAACTGTTTACTCTTGGTATATTGTAGAAAGATTAATGGTATTTTTTTACATTTATCTTCAGCGAGGAATAAGGTGCATAATAACTTCCACCTTAGGCAAGGAAAATCCAATGTGCCAAGTAATTGTAAGGCTGCTGTGCATACTGTGCTGTGCCATACTTTTCTCATACATTAGTACATATTTTACTTCACCTACAAGGTCCAAAGCATTTCAGCACCTTAAAATGTTCTTCTTCTTCATCATCAGAAAGGAATGTCAGGTTTGCTGTGTGGTCTGTTGGTATTTATCAGCAACTGTCTCCAAGATTTATCTTGTTTTATCTCAGTTGTTCAGAGTTGAGCCAAAATCTCAGCCAGCCCCTTTCTGACCTTTTGTTGGTTGGATACAAGTGAAAGGAAGATTCCACCCCCTAACCAAAACAGATCGCCTGGGGAGAGTAAAGGTAAAGGTAAAGGGACCCCTGACCATTAGGTCCAGTCGTGACTGACTCTGGGGTTGCAGCGGTCATCTCGCTTTATTGGCCGAGTGAGCCGGTGTACAGCTTCCGGGTCATGTGGCCAGCATGACTAAGCTGCTTCTGGCGAACCAGAGCAGCCCACGGAAACGCCGTTTACCTTCCTGCTGGAGCGGTACCTATTTATCTACTTGTACTTTGACGTACTTTCAAACTGCTAGGTTGGCAGGAGCAGGGACCGAGCAACGGGAGCTCACCCCATCGCGGGGATTCGAACCGCCAACCTTCTGATCGGCAAGCCCTAGGCTCTGTAGTTTAACCCACAGCGCCACCTATTTACCCCCAAATTACTGGTGTGTATGCAGCTTACCTTTCAAAAGCCTTATGTGGTGGCCAAGCATTTCCCATTTTTCCTTGCCTTTGAAGCTTTTGGAGTAGCTTGGGAGTGACACTACATCACTTTATATTACATTGAGGATGAGTGAAGCTGTCAATTTTGGTTTCTCTCGCTTTCTCATTTTTCCGCTGTTAAGTTCACTTCTCCACATTTCCACATAAGTTTGTGGGCTATTTATCTAAATTTTAGTGTGAGACACTCTCTCTCTCTCTCTCTCTCTCTCTCGTTTACATCAGTGCATTCATCAGTATTTCCCCAAAAATTCCCCTTCCTGGACCACTTAAAATTGCTGAGGGTCTTGGCAGATCACAATGATTTTCCTGCATGTTATTTAGTAATAAAGTGGTACCTCAGGTTACATACGCTTCAGGTTACAGACTCCGCTAACCCAGAAATAGTACCTCGGATTAAGAACTTTGCTTCAGGATGAGAACAGAAATCACACAGCAGCAGCGCGGCGGCATTAGCTAAAGTGGTGCTTCAGGTTAAGAACGGACCTCTGGAACGAATTAAGTATTTAACCCGAGGTACCACAGTAGTAAGGTGATGCATTCACTATCCACTCCTTTCAAGTACAAAGGCAACCTCTTTTCTTTACTTGGGAACTTCCCTGTCTCGCTGCCACCTGTGATTATATTCCTCTGAGGAAGGCAGAGTCTTTCCCCCCACCCCACCCCACATCGCTTCCAGTCTGTTCTGCTGAACTTCCAGATGGATTGTTGGTTTCTAAGAATGATGGGAGCATCTGCTGTTCCCGCTTTTGTTCTCTCAAACGTAGCTGTTTTCCACATAGTCACTGCTGTAGACTTGAAGGAATCTCATGGGCCACTGGTCCATCCACAGACCACACTTTGGAAACCCCTGGCATAGGCTCCATGTACCTATACAGAGTTGGTGTGCCTAAGCCCATTGAAATCAACAGGCTGGGTCGTGCGTGACACTTTGTTCTAAAGCGAGGGTGAGTGAAGCTGTCAATTCTGGTTTCTCTCGCTTTCTCGTTTTTCCACTGTGAAGTTCGTATTGTCCCTCATCATAAATTGTATTGCTTTATTACTTCATTAATAAATAACTAAATGGCCATATCAGTAATAACAATAACAATAATTTATTTATACTCTGCCCATCCAGTGTTAGTATTTCATGCCTCTGATGCTGCAGATGAAATTGTTGTAAATCACATGCCTGTCTGAGAAGAGTGTGAGAAAAGGAAGACAGTCTTATCTCTTCCGCTGCGGGTACTATTACAGTGTACTTTTGCTTTTATTTCTGTCTGTCTGTTCTCTCGGAGGTGGAGAGAACGGACGCCATTATGCTTTTGTCTGTACATAATAGTAGATTGGATCTACGATGTCTCGCTCTTCTTGCTGTGTTTTGCCAGAAGATTAGTGTGCATATAGCAGCTGGTATATGTCACTGAGTGCACTGGAGAAGAGGGGATATGTCTTTTCCAGAGCTGTGCATACTGGAGGATGCTCAGAGTTCCGGGAGCTTGCAGGTTCACCCCAGGGCATTTTCCAACAATTGGTAGCAGAGGATGGTTCTGGGCCATCAACCCTCTGGAGCAGTGTTCAGTAGGAGCCTGCTGATTGGCATGAAGCTGAACGGAGCCGAGACAAACAGACCTGTATTCCAGCCTAGGTTTCCCCAGCCAGTCTTGGTGGCCCCCAACAGATTAAAAACAGAATAAAACTTCATATATTAAAAACTTCCCTAAACAGGGCTGCCTTCAAGATCCCATAGAATATAATGGGTATATTATTCTTCCCATGTTCAAAATGGAACCCAATGCAGCAAATACAGTCAGAATTCACTGTTGTTATTCTTGCTTTCGGTCTGCAAATGATACGTAATTGATCACACACCACCCTCCATTTGCATTCAGTTTCTGTTCCTTTGCGTTGAATTAATGGGCTGTGACAATGTAAAGACAAAATAACGTACATAATTAATTGCATCAGTTGCAAAATTTTGCAACAGTGGCGACAAGATGAATGACATAGTTTTTGGCTGAAGTCTAATTGCAAGGGAAGAGAAACAGTGCTGTGTGTGGCAAAAACAGGGTGGAATAGAAAACAAAACCATCTTGCATCTCTAGGGTATATAGAGAACAGAACAATTTCAAGGTGTGTATTATTCTGCTCATCTTCACCAGTGTCCACTACTGACACCTTTCCACCTGCAAAATTATCAGAGCAGCTCCCTTTATCTTTCCCACCTGATGTTTATTTAGGGATATCAGGAGCTTTGCTACATTCTGCTACCCCTCATGGGATCTGTAGGTTTCTGTGTTTTCTCCCCTGGGATCAAGTTAGTTGTTTTCCTGAACCAGCTGGTCTCCTGTTGCCTCAGGTGATTGTCTGTCTGGCTTTCTGTATTCTGGGTGAATGCTAAAAATGCAAATGACCATGGGTTTGTTTAATTTACAATAGGAACACTTTATCCAGTTTTCCCTCTCCCTTTCTCTGTTTTATCCTTTGGACTGCGCTGCCTTTTTGTGTGAAGGATTGCTTCGTTTTGAAAATGCACTTTAGGAGATATAAGGTTATTTGACACACTCTAGCAAGAAATATGAATTATGAAGAAATATTCATTTACCAAGCATGAATGTGATATTGCACACGAGTGCTAAATTCCACAGCTGTATTTTATTAAAGCTGAAAGATAAAATATGTCGTATATACATAAATCCTTAGAGCAAATGAATGTAAAATGTGTATTAAGAAAATATGCTTAGAAATGTGTATTTTGACAGAAAATATGATTAAATATAAACATTTACATAAGTCTGTAAATACCAATTTTTGTACTTTTTTTAATGTGCAGGTGAATGTGGAAATGGGATAGACATGAGCAGATGTAGCACAGACTGGAAATGGATTGATTTACCTATTCCTTGTCTTGTGGCATCCATTACGTTGTGCAAATATAATGTCAGAACAAATATCCCAGGCGCTCTAGGAAGAAAACCAAAGTGCTTTCTTCTGTCCTTACAGAATTTTGCACATTCTTTTGTAACAGATGCATATGCAAATTTTCATATTCAATGCCTTCAAAGATGCTGTGAGGCTGTGATCCCAAGTCTTTCCAAAGTGACAGGCAAGCAGACCTAAGCATTACACGAAATAAACCAAACATCTCAATCCTATGAATTTTAACTTTTTTAACTGCACAAATGAATGGCCAGAGGGGAGGGGGGGACTTATTGATATAGGCATACTGGAATAGGCTTAAGAAAATGACTTGCTTGGAATTGTCTATCGGATGTGGGAATCTCAAACGATTTCCGTTTGCATTGGCTTGGGTTAACAGTGAGCCTTGCAGTGACAATGATAATTTACATTGGTGATACCGGGTTATCTCATGACAGCTTAGTTATTGATGTGTAATGCAGCTGCAAGGGACAAGAAGTTCAGCTCTGGCAATGTAATGAGATGAGCGATAAGAGACAACATGATTAAAAAGAAGCAGTGGTCTGGGCAAATGTACGGGAAATTTGCCGGTAATCTCACCTATCTCCAAGGCCTGCACTGACCTAGATGTTTGTGTGCATGCACAGCCAGACAGATTATGGAAAGGTGACTGTTCTATTCAGTAGACCAGACGGGGTAAACTCCTCTTCTCTCTCCCTTCCTCTGAATCCTCCTCCACAATGAGGAAAGGTTACAGCATTGGGGACTTTTTAGTTTAGAAGAACAGACCATGATAAAAGTGTGTAGGACTCTTCATGGTGTGGAGAAAGTGGGCAGAGAGATGTTTTCTCTCTCTCCTAATACTGCAGCCCAATGAAGCTGAATTTAAGACAGACGAAAGATCGTTTGCCCCCACACAGTGCCTAGTTAAACTACAGTTTCCATGATACCCTGGAAGCCACCAACTTGGGTTGCATCACAAGAGGATTAGACAATTTCAGGCACACTAAGGCTATGTGCTACTTCCACTGCCAGAAACAGTATGCCTACAAATATCAGTTGCTGAGCATAAACAAGTGTGGAGAGCGCTGTTGCCCTCAGGTTCTGCTTGTGGGCTTTGCACAGCCATGTGGCTGACTATTGTGAGAGCAGGATGTTGGGCGAGGTGGACCTTTGGCCTGATCTAGCAGGGCTCTTCTCATGTCCTCTCCTCTGTCTTCTGGACCTAGGCATGCCATCTTTCTCTACTCGGAGCCAGTTCTTGTACTTTCTGCATCCCTTGCCTACCTTATTGTGAGCTGCATCCCTCTTACGACCCCCCCCCCCTCCCATGAGAAGCAGGCTCTTTGGATGTGCTGTCAGCAAAAATAGGTCTGGGCAGCTGCCAGTTTAATTTCCCAGAGTGAAGCTACACCAGGGGATTATGTGCCACCTGATGCCAATTAGAGTGCCCCGGCTGCTGCCGCCTCCACCACAGATAAGCTTGCCAGGGATCACTGATACAAGTTGTGGGAGGAGGTCCTCCAGAGGGCACTTTGTGGAGGAGCTAGTCCTGAGCATTGTATCCATTGTTTCCCGTCAGCTTTCCATGGTAGTGGCATAGAAACCACAATGTGATTACATTCCAAAGTAGCACAAACTGTATTTTGGGCATGAACACCAAAATGAAAGTGAGAATTAAAACTTCTGAAAGGGGGGAGGGACTTTGTGTGTACAGGAATCTAGAACCCTGATGGATGGTGAAAATCATATTAATTCAAAAGAAGATACAATAAACGTACAATCAATAAATCAAAACTATATGTATTTTGAAATATACTCAGAGTCGCAAAGTGATTTCATGCTCTTTATTCAGCTCATAGTGGTGAGGAGGAATGAATGAAAGTCTCCTCACAGTATCTGCTTTATATACATTATTTACACAATGGGCTGCACATGATTGGCTAATTCCGGAATTCTACTGTAAGCCAATCAGGTTGTGGATTCACTTCTATCTGGAGCAGGATTGGGTGGTTCCTGCCAACCAATCATACTGCTGCATTGTTCTAGGACCAATCAGACTGCTGCATTCTGAATCCTATTGTTCTAGGACTAATCAGACTGCTGCAATTTGGATCCTATTGTTCTAGGACCAATCAGACTGCTTCAGTTTGGATCCTATTCAACTCAGTACATAACATATTTATTTCATAAAATTTATATACTGCTTAATTGTAAAAGGAAACTCCCCAAACAATAGCAAGATCACAAAAATGCCTTCCAGTCACACCACATGATAAGCATTCATGCTTATCATCACAGACACGGCTCCTGAGCATTCCACCCCCCTCAGCTAGTCGAATTTCCCACCTGGGATCAAGCCAATCCCAAATCAATTGTCCACGGAGAGTTAATTCCTTGGTCTTATCACACCCCCAAAGAGCATCTTCCTTCTAGTGTCTTCCTGGGCCATCCCACTGGGGCTGGCCTGCCAGCAGTGGCCTACAATCAATGCAGCCTCCAAATAGACAGGCTTCCTTCTTGGGAACCAACTGGTTAGCAAAGTTGTTGCTGTATTTATTTGTTTATTTTAATTTTGATCTCACCTTTCCTTCAAGGAGCTCAGAGCAACAACGCCCATGGTTCTCCCTGCCCTGGACAGCTTACTGGGTTACAGCATGGTGCGGAGAAGGCCAAGGTTGCAGGTTCCACCCCCAAGTGGGTTGGCTGCACATTTCTACATGGCAGGGGTTTGGACTAGATGATCCTCAGGGTCCGTTCCAACTCTTACAATTTTGTGATTCCCTGTCCTCAGGTGAAACACACCCCCAAGAAGAAACATCAAGGGAATCCAAAAGGGTTTAGATAAGGCTAGTGTGCTTTCTCAAAAGAATTTTGTACGGCCCCTAAGCTCTTTTTTCATGGATGACTCTAAAAATACAATTTTTAAAAAAGCAGGAGCGGGTGGAAAAATCAGTAAAATAATTAACGTCTTTCGGATTGAAATGCTTGAATGAATGGAAGGAATACAGTTAAAGGCACAATGCTGAAAATCCTTTAAAGTTGGAAATGTTGTGCAAGATATGCTGATAAAAGTTGGGCAAGATTTTCTGTGTTGCTCAAACCAGTGAAGTTGGTGCTTGTCCCCTAGTTTATTGGAGGCTGCTTTACAGACAAACCGTAATCCTCCCCCTTTCTGCCATTACTCTTTCTGACAGCATCTCCTGTGTGCGATGAGCTTGTCACTACACATGCCTTGGCTCTCTGGAGTGTTCGTGTTGCTCATGTTGCAGTCTGTGCGGTAGGTTTCCTGACACTTGTCCCCACTGGAAAAGTGAGAGAATTAAAAACATAAAATATTAATCCAAGCACTGAACAAACAAATCTGTATCAGGTGGCCAGCATTGTCTTTCCCCCCCTATCACAATTTCCTTGCGTGTTAGCTTAAGAAGGAACACGTTCCTCTCAATGGGATGGCTGTATAGAGAGTTTGTTGAAGTTATTGGCAATACAAGAACTTGAGAAATGGATCCCCCTTGTCTGTGTGTCTCATGTATCTGAGAACTTTCAGCATGAATTTGGGCGGTAGTGTTGAATGGTGCCAGCTGCAGCAGCAAGAGGGCCACTCAAAATCTCCTGACAAATTCTAGCATCTATGAATGTGTCAGAAATTCATGGGAGTGCATCCTCCTTGGAGCTCCTCTCCCAACTACTGGCAGTTGGCAGCCTTCATTTTATTTTTATTCTCAAAGCCTTTGTTCTGTAGCATTGCCTCCCTGAATTCCCCCCGCCATTGGTTGAAATGCTTCTCCCTATGTGAATGGTTGACGCTCCACCAGCCAGAGTGAGCACTGCACCTTGCTTTTGTTGCCACCAGGGGCAGTGTGTCCTGCTTTGCCACCTGAGGCAAAACAGGAAGTAGTGCCTTTCTGTACCCTCCTGCTCCCACCGCCATACCTGTTGCCACCGGCACTGCTTCTTTTCCCGCCCTTCTGCTTCTGCAATTTTTTTTAAATTTTTTTTATTGATTTTACATTATAGACAATACACACAGATAAAAAGACAAAACAAACATGTATAAGTTCATCTCCTTTTTTCATAAACTTCTTTTCTCTGACTCCCCCAAACCTCCCCTTTCTACATCCCAATTCCAAAAAATATTTCAACAAGTCCAAAATTAGATTTTTAACAAATTTAGTTCCTTATTTGTTCTTTCCCTTTACTTAATCTTAATCTCCTTTTCAAGAACCTCAACATTTTAGCATTCATTAATTTTATAGTATTTCTTAAGATAGGTTTTGAATTTATTCCAGTCTTCATCCGCCGTCTCTTTCCCCTGTTCACGGATTCTGTCAGTCATTTCAGCCAATGTCATATAGTCTATTACCTTCATCTGCCATTCTTCCAAGGTGGGTAGATCTTGAGTCTTCCAATGTTTTGCGACGAGTATTCTTGCTGCTGTAGTAGCGTACATAAAAAAGTTTCTATCTTTCTTCAACACCAATTGGTTACTAATGCCCAAGAGAAAGGCCTCTGGTTTCTTAGGAAAGGTACATTTTAGCCCCTTTTTCATTTCATGATATATCATTTCCCAGAAAGCCTTAATCTTCGGGCACGTCCACCAAAGGTGGTAGAAAGTACCTTCCGATTCTTTACACTTCCAACACTTATTATCAGGCACATGATATTTTTTTTGCTAGCTTGACTGGGGTCATGTACCACCTGTAAATCATTTTCATAATATTTTCCTTTAAGGCATTACATGCCGTAAATTTTATACCGGTGTTCCACAACCATTCCCAGTCAGCGAACATAATGTTATGACCAATATCCTGTGCCCACTTAATCATGGCTGATTTATCTGCTTCTGCAATTTTGGGCAAATTTCTCATGAGATCTTGTGTGTTTGTGTATTATTTCGACTGAAATCAGTGTCAATACCAGTGGCATGCCAGTGCCAGAGGCAGCAGGGCACTTGCCGGGTTGCCACCTTGGGGTCTTGTGCTGCCTGAACTAGTTGCCTCAGTTTGTCTAATGGCAGAGCCGGCTCTGTTTACCACCATGATAGCTTTCCAGTGGAGAGACCTGTTGTCCAGCCTTCTGCTGCCCTCCTGCTCCACCGCTGCAAGTGGACAGAGGGTGGTTTTGCAGCTACCTGCTCAGCAAGGGTCAGGTGGCACAACAATGGACCATCCGGCTCCACCTTGTCCCATGAAGTTTCTGGTCATCTATTGGTTAGTGCTCATGACCTGCTTTGCAGGCTTCCCATGGGCATTTGGTTGCCCTATGTGAGAACTAGATGCTAGACTAGATGGGCCTTTGGTCTGATCCATCTTATGTCTGATCAATTTGTCACTCAGGCACAGACTGACCTCTTGGATTGTCCACTGTAGGACGGTCTGCTGGCCTGTTGATTTGTATCCAACCTGCAGCCCTGACACTCTGGGCATTATGTGGCCCTCCCTACTATCAGGTTGGCCACCTCATGTAACCACTACAATGGATAGGGGTGCAGATTCCCTGTACAGAGCTGACAGACCTCACATACATAGTAGACAGTCCCATTATTGTGGCAGCTTTTATGTTTCCTGTTACAAAATAGCACACATTAGTGATGTTTAGTTTGGGTATGCTGGGTATTTTACTACTTTTAGTTGCAGATTTTGTAAGTTGAAGTTTAAGTGTGTGTGTGTGTGTGTGTGTGTGTGTGTAAGAAATAGGTCATCCTTCTGTTTCTTCTCTTTTATGGAGAATCCACCATGATGATATGACACAGTGTGACCTGTAGAGTGTATCAGAGAGTTTTTAAAGGAGAGCAAGAGGCTAGCATGTGACTCCCCAAAGCAGATGCCAATATATTGTTAATACGAGTGAACAGCGACTGAACTGGGATTTCACAAATCAGAGCAGAAAACGATTCTACTTCCATGGAAAGATGATGAATTGTGACTGCAGATTGTTTTTTTAATAGTCTTGCAACACACCAGCCACTTTTATGGAAGTGCCAATGCTCAGATTAACTCATTCTGATTTTCTTGAGTGAATGAAGAGTATATTTCTGTCAAACTGTATTGTGGGAGGAGAAACAGAGAGGAATTGTTTGTTTGACTAGATATGAAACATCTGCAGCCATAATTGCTGATGCTGTATGAAAGTATAATGCTTGCTTCCAGTAGCAGAACTTTGTAGAATGCTACTTGTGGAAAACAATAGAATGAAAGCAGAAGTTATTTCTTTTCATTGAGGGTTTAGTTGAGATCCCTGTATTCCAGTGGGTTGGGCTAGATGACCCTCATGGTCCCTTCCAACTCTACAGTTCTATGATTCTATGGTTCATCTGGATATAGTAACACTATCTTTAGCAAATCTTAGACACTATCTTTAGAACTCTGGGTTCCATATAGTGTCCTTGCCACAACCCGCTGTTGGGGTTGATGGATGCTTTACTGCAAACCGCTTGAAAAATTCACTTCCACCTGGCAGAGACTCCACATGAACATGTGTGCAATGCAGAGAGGTATTTATCACAAAGATGTTATGATAAGCACAAAGTCTGAATTGCATGGAGAATCCTCATGCAGCTGTCCGCTTCTGTTGGGAATGTATTACAGTGAAATCTCACAGTGTTGCCTTTAGCCATTTGAGAGGAAAGGCTGTAGCTCAGGAGTAGGGTATCTGCTTTGCATGCAGAAAGTTCCAGATTGAATCCCTGGCATCTCCAGGTCGGGCTTAGAATGTCCCCTGCCTGAAACCTTGGAGAGCTGATGCCAACTAGCTTGGACAATACTGAGCTAGATAGACCAAAGTTCTGACTCAGTATAAGGTGGTTTCTTTGTTCCATCTACAGCTTGCCTTTGAGGATGTTCCCTTTCTCTCTGGGAAGCTTCCCCCTTCTCATGAAGCCTATGAATAATTCCCACTCTCTGTGACTTCTATAGAAAGAAAGATGACTGCAGGGTGACAGGGTGTAGGAGAAAGCATATATTGCTCTCATCCCACTCCACCCCAGAAGTTCCAAAATGGGAGAGAACCGAATATGTGTCTGCGGGGAGAAGAGTCATAAGACTAATTCCATCCACTGCCAATGGTGATGGCACCGATACCACAGTGAGGGGTGAGGCCAAAGGCAAGCTCTTACTAATTCTTGGGTTGGATTTGGACAATAAGGCAATAAGCCTGGTATCAGGCCACCAGTGTGTTGGCAGCTTATTAAACAATGGAACCACCACTTTTAAGGAGAACTACAAAACTGAGCAGAGTTTAACTTGTTTTCATCCCAAAAGATTCTGAGTTGAACTCTTAGAGGATACATGCCTAGTCATCTGTTCATAACAGCCTTTGCATATACGAGCATCTGCAACTAAACCATGACCAGAGCCAGATGTTAAGTAGCAGGGAAGTATTGGTGGTTTTTGTTTGCTGCTATAAGCTCTTTTTCTTTTCTTTTCACCCCTCAAAGCACATGTTTTGCATATTAATCAGCATACTGCAGCCAGCCACAAGAGGAAACTGGATTCCCTCTTTGCTTTTTGCACATCAGTATCTTTCGGTAAATCAGTATCTACCATCAAATGTAGTTCTGAAATTTAATAAATATTCATCCAGTTTAAACATGGTAGACTAATGGGTTGCCTGGCTAAAATATGTCTCTGTTCTGTCATCTCCTAGTTCAGCAACCACCAACTTCTCTGGCTTGGTGGGAGGCAGGAGGTCAACATCTCCCTGGTCAAACAATCTTCAGACATCTGGGCTGTGCTAAATTGGAAGTGGAACTGCCAGCAGAATTAGTGGAGGGGAGTTCCATAGACTCTGGCTGTGGGTTAACTGTTGGTCATGTATCTTGCCAACCTTGCAGAGACCACAATAACACTATTCCACTTCGCCTAATTTCTAATATATGATCCACCTAGTTTTGTGCTTGATTCTATGATTTAAAACCAAATCATACTCATCTCTTTGATAATGAAATTTCAAAGACTCTGGCTGAGTGTTCGTGTTTTGCCTAGTGGTTTACCTGTGTTAGTATTCAATACAGCTTGCAAGTATTAAAGAATAAAAGAGAATGATAGAGAATGGAAATTGGTAGCATTATGATGTAGTAGGAATGGGAGACCCTTGGATCTCCAGATTTTGTTGGACTACAACTCCCATCATTCATCTGTTTTATTTATATGCTGGTTTCACACAGACACATCATAGCTGATGGGAAGTTAAGTTCTCTGGTGGGGGATTCATGAGGGCTAGAGCAGGGATTTCCCCTTTATTTATTATTATTAATAATAATAATTTTCCCCAGACAGGGACAGTGTACCTCAAACATTTTAGATTTGGGCCATGTGACATTCTTTACACCTTTGACTGTATGTGGGCTTAAAAAACAAGATTCATACTGACAGAGCTGCTACCAAGTCCCAGCTCACATAGGACCACGCTAGCCAGCGTTCACTTTATAAGAGTCTTTATTGAGTTACAGGTTCCATTTCAGAACTG
Source organism: Podarcis vaucheri (assembly GCF_965113315.1). NCBI lineage: Eukaryota > Metazoa > Chordata > Lepidosauria > Squamata > Lacertidae > Podarcis > Podarcis vaucheri. The sequence continues at coordinate 17,970,536 of NC_138767.1, forward strand.
CAACGTGCAGCCCTACGTCTTCTACGCTAGACCGGCGAAGACCCGTCTGAGTCTCCGCCTCTTGCACACCAACTTAATACCCTAGCCTTGCTCCACCTCCTGCGCCTTTCCTTCTGTCTCTGGGTCCCTCTGCCCCCCGGGGTCTCCTCTTTCCTACTCTCTTCTGACGCTGACCCCCCGGACCCTTCCGCCTCCTTGCGGCGGGCTTTGGGACCTGGCTCCCTCTCCGGGCTGCTTACTGCGCCAGCTTCCGCTGCATTTGAACTTGGCGCGCGCGCCCAACTCTCTACCTTCCTCTTGACCGTTTCCTCGCTCCCTGATGAGGGCGTGACTACTCCTGACTCATGCCCTCCCTCCTGCTGAAAGCCTCCGGAACCCGATGTCTGGTCCCCTTTCTCCCCGCTGCTCCCAGCTGGGCACGTTGGTCCCGACTTCCAGCTGCTGCTCTCTGATTCCCCTCTGGCCCCTTCTTCCTGGGGTGTCCCCCTGCTTTCCCCCCTTGCTCTGACCACTGGCGCTCCCTTCTGGGAATCCTCGGACTCACTGGAAAGGCTCGGGGATCTCGGGTCGTCATCATCACTCATCCTTCCTTCGTATTCCTCCCCCTCGCTCTCTGTTTCCTCCCTTTCCTGCGTCTCTGCTCCTGAACCCCTGACACATACTATCTGTTACTACTATCAAAGAATTTTTTTATATCATACACATCGTGTTCCTTTATCTCACTAATATTATGTTTAATGCCTTGCATTTCTCTGACTATTATTACCCCACATTTATGCTGCCATCTGGCACTGTTCTTCATGTATAATAGGGAATTAATGTATATCATTACAGATTTTTGAACAGCTAGTTATAGGCAATGGCTTAATGCATGAAATAAACTAATCTCTAAAGGTCTCTCCCTCTCTCTTCCCCCCACCAAAAAAAATAGCTTTAAGTCCTTCTGCCAAAATGTCTTTTTTAAAAAAAAGAGTATTCTGCTCTTTGGATAATAGTTTGTGAAACCTGTTTCCTAGTTATTTTTTTACAGTCAACAAAAATGCATTGAAAACAATAATTAAGGAGACTTTTTGGCATGCAAGCATTTTCCTTTGAGTATCTAACTATGGTAAGCAGATGTTGATTTTATGTCATTTAATTCCCCTCTCCAGATTAACAATGATAGAACTTCTTTGTTTTCCATTTTTAAAAACCCTTATAATATCATGTATGTATAAGATAGGACTACAGATAGGACTACAGTTTCTTAGATATGCAAAATGGCAAGCTCTGAAATATTTCAAAGATTCATGGGCCAAAATCCAATGCCGAGATTGTATGTAGAAACTAAGTGAGATGATTGGGCTTCCATCTGTCTTGAGAGACAATGGAGTGCACCTCTGTGGGTGAAGTCAATCTGGAGTGTTAGCAGCACCAAAACCAGGTGATTCAGGTGTCCCTCTTGGGGAAAGGTAGTAGGCACTTTTCATGGTAATGCAAACTGAAACACAATCTAATTACTGGTGGAAGAGATCCTGGGCTGCCCAGAGAGCAATACATTTGGCACCAGCTTGGCTTCAGGAGTTCATGGAAGGAGGTGTACAAGGTGACATCCAACCATTTTAGGGACTCCACTGCGGATTTGTGTAGGGTTTACACTTAACCTTTTCTTTTGAAGATATCCTGCAAGGCAGTGGAGGTTTATGATCAGAGTTTTCCTTCTAAATGGACCACCTTGCCAGGCTGATGAGCCCCATCTGCCCCTCATTTTCCTCTATAGCACAGGGGGAAACCACCTTCTTGACTGCTGCACCCACTATTAGTCCCATCTGTCTGCTCAGTCTACCAGAGCAGGGAAAGTCCCTAGCTCACTAAGGGATTGAGACCCATCAGCTACTGTGGCCACTGTCACCTGCCAACAGCTTCTAGGAACCACAGGTGAGAGCTGAGTGCAGGATGGGGACCAAAGGAGGACAAACTACCCCAGAAGGAGCACAACGTGTCCCCCACCAGAGGTATTACCTCTTGTGGGACACCCCAAATAAATAAATAAATAAATCCTATTAGTAAGGTTTGAAGGAATATGGGGTGGTAGTTTTATTTTGGCTCCAGGACTGCCTTGTCTGAGTTTGCTGTATCACTTTCAGGAATTGGAGGAAGCTTGCAGGCTTACTCTATGTCCTGTGCAGGTCCAAGCACACAATCAATTAAACTGCTACCAGGAATTCATACATTTCCAATGCCACTTACTTGCAGTTCAAAGTGGAACTGAGGAAACCAATTCCCTCTTAACCTTACTTTGGAGGGAGAGGTGAAACACGAATAGTTAGAATTCTAATCTCTGCTTTTTGTGTTCCGCAGGTCTTTCTGCCATTCTGTTATATTGAAGCCCAGTCATTTGCATTTGAGAATTCTTCCTGCTGGTGTGTCCATCTGGCCCCTCCAAAATATCTGCATTCTGCATTGCCCCAGTTCTCTCCATGCCAGTGACAGAAGGGTGGCTTCATAGCTCTGCCCCACTCCACTGGCTGCTGCTGGAAACTACCCCACATTCTTGCCCTCTGGAACCAGCCCTGACTTGTCATCCTCCAGGGCAGGTAGAATCCTCCAACTATATGTAGGTTATGATCTGAGCAGGCAGTCAGTATGGTAAGGTTCAGGGTTAAGGCCTCCAAATACTTTTTTTAAAAAACCAAAAACATATTCTACTACTGACTTTTTAGTGCCAATTTCCTTCATCTTTCACTGAGTGAAAAGTTAAATAAAAAAGAAATCTGACATGTCATGGATGCAAAGAAGTGTAAAGAGGAAGAAAGAGTGTGGCAAGGGGTGTGTGCAAGGCATCATCCAAAAGGCTTCAAGCATCTGACAGTGCAATTGCCTTTTGTTTCAATTTGAAGTCGTGTCAGGATATCATTATGACTTGTCTTGGTGCTGCTAAGACTCAGAGTTGCACTCACGATGATTTTTCAAAACAACATTTATGAAGACATGTGCATTGTTAAGAATTGTCAAGACTACCAAGGAACTATGTCAGGGCACCTCATCACAAACCACACAGGGAAGGCCTTGCTTCCGACAGTCTCTCTGCTATATGGAGGAGAATCCATTTAAAAACAACAACTATGTTACACTTATATCACCTTTCCTCAAAGAATCTTGGGGTGCCAGAAATGCTTCTACCCCTCTATTTTAATCTCACAACAATCCTAAGAGGTAGGCTACAGAGCAACTTCCCCTGGTGTAATGCATTTTTGTGGGTGCATTTTTATTCCTATTTTGGCCCAGCATACGCTTTCTTCAATACTTTACTTGGTTGGAGAAAGGCATTGCAAAATTCAAAGATATGCAAAATTCAAAGTATGGCTGTGTTTTGGTCCACATATTCTTTTGGAAGTACAAGTTGGGTGGATTCACTTTTAAATGCAAATTGAATTGAATTTCTCCTCCTCCCTTATCTTCAGCTGCTGTCTGGCATGACAACCAGGAAGTGCTTTATCCCCACTCAAGCTGAGACTGATGCAGAATCATATACTTCAAATATATATATATATATATATATATATATATATATATATATATATATATATATATATATAACTGGAGTGTCTTAAAAATGAAATTCCCAGTTTAGGGGGGAAATTATTATGATCAATTTTCTTTACAATCACCATCATGTTGGTGATAGCAAGATGTGCCACTTTCCATGGTAATCGGTCAAAACCGTCTTTTTGAATAGCCACTTCATTGCTTAAACAATGATCTATAATGATCAATACATGCTATTTGACATCCTGGGAAACAGTTTAATGTTCTAGTAACCCCCCACAACGCCCCCCAATCATTTACTAAACTTGCTCTACATCCCCCATGCCTCCTGGAAAGCCTTTCCTAAACTTCTCTTGCAGAAAGCAAGAGAGGACAGGGAATGCTCCATGTACGAGCATTTTTGCTGATGTCATTCACTGGATACCCCCAACATTTTTTGGAATTTACCTAATAATGAATACCCTTGACATGCTTTCTTGGCGTTATCCTGGAATATTTTGTACTTTCATTTTTATTTAATAGACATGTATTTTGAAGAGCAACGTGTTCTCAGATAAAAACAAACCCTGTTATATCTGCACTTATAAAGGTAAAGGTAAATAACCAACCCCTGGATGGTTAAGTCCAGTCAAAGGTGACTATGGGGTGCGGTGCTCATCTCACTTCAGGCCAAGGGAGCCAGAGTTTGTCCACAGATAGATTTCTGGTTCATGTGGCTAGCATGACTAAACAGCTTCTGGCGCAACAGAACATTGGTACCTATTTATCTACTTGCACTGGTGTGCTTTTGAACTGTTAGGTTGGCAGAAGCTGGGACAGAGGAACTGGAGCTCACCCCGTTGTGCAGATTTGAACCGCTGACCTTCCAATCAACAAGCTCAAGAGGCTTTAGACCACAGCACCACCTGCGTCCCTTTGCTTCCACTTACGCCATTTCAGCGAACAGCACAAGCCTATGAAGTCTGAGGTCTATTTTACTTTTAACTCTCAAGCATGGTGCTGAAGTGAGATCATTCTGTAATTTCACCCCCTTCTCAAACTCTTTTAATAATGGCTTGATGAAAAGGAGGGGGGAGATACAGAAAAAAGAGAGGAAAGTAGGACAATTATTCAGATGAGCAACATGCTAGAAAGTGAAAAGTGAAATAAATTTGAAACTGTACAGCCTTGAACAGTTAGCTAAAATGGACAAAGGTAGCTATACCAGGTTTAGTGTTTTTTCACAGAAAGATCAAAACATAACATATTCTAGGATAATGCAGGGGGGGAAATCAAGGCTATTGATTTTCATTAGGTGAATATCTAATGATATTCTTCTAAAACAGGATTGCTATTTCATTCCTTGCAGGAATGTAGCAGTACAGAAACAGATTAGAAAATGATGATACAGGTTCACTGGATTAATTTATTTTCCCACCAACAGTTTCACAAGAAGGCGATTTATGTACCATTTGTTTCATAAATTGTTTGCATTGCACTGAATAACATTAGTGTATAGTATAGACACTTGCAGTATAGAACCTTATACTACAGAAAATAGGAACATTTCTCACTATTCTGCAACTGACCCTCCTCAACCCCCTCTTTTTAGGACTGCCTCTGGAAAATCAGGACACTTGGAGGGGTGTGTGCTTATGACCTGATTCATGCAACATACAAAGGCAAACCTTGCATTAGGGAGAACACACATAGGTGTGGGTTCCCAGGAAGGAGCTTGCAACTAATTTGCTCCTTCCTAGTCTAGCAGTTCAAAAGTAGATAAATAGGTACTGCTCCGATGGGAAGGTAAACGGCGTTTCTGTGCACTGCTCTGGTTCGCCAGAAGCGGCTTAGTCATGCTGGCCACATGACCTGGAAGCTGTACGCCGGCTCCCTTGGCCAATAAAGCGAGATGAGCGCCACAACCCCAGAGTCGGCCACGACTGGACCTAATGGTCAGGGGTCCCTTTACCTTTACCAGTCCTCTTTACTGCTGAACTGCACTAAGCTAAGATTTGGTTTGGCATGTTGTCAAAACTGGGTCTTGTGGTGCTTATGTTCTCTCCTCACCAAACATGAGCTGTAGGTGAGAAAGAACCTTGGTGACCACTTGAGAGACCTCAACCAGGAGTCCCAGTTTTACCTAAACCTTGACTTAGCCTTAGCATAGCATGGTGAAGCTACAAAAGGACCAAGAGGGGCAAAGCAGCTGTAAGCTCCTCTCCAGAAGTTCATACCTTCACATGGTCTCACTATGCTACTAAGGTTTGGTTTACTGTGTTGTGCAAACTAGGCCTACATCAAACTGAAGTCTTTACTGGCCCGTAATGTTTTTAATCCATGCACAGAATGTGTTCGTACATCTTCATGCCCCTTTCCAAGTGCCTTGCTTGACTGCTGGCAGTCTTAGCCATTAGCAACATACTGTGTTTCCTTTCTCACCCCAGATATGTCAGATAAACGCCACCTTCCAAAGGTGAAGTGAAAGTGAAATTCTTAATGAATTTTTAATTTTTAAACCAGTTCCCTTGTACAAAGGAGTCCCCTTGGATTTCACAAGCAATATCTTGGCAAGGTTTGTTATTTGTAAAAATTATCCAAGGGAACACATTACTGAGTCTCTTGAGCACAAAACACTAATATCTAATTTTAAAGCACATTTTTGCAAAATGTTAATTAGGCCATTTACAAAAATACACTATTAAATTTCCATTAAAGATTTTTTTTTAGGGCGGGAGAGCTGCTCAGCCTTGAATGTATTATATTGGCCAATATTTCCTTCCTGGGAAAGTGATTTGTAAGGTGAATGACTCCTTTTCCCTCACCAGTAAAGATCACTTTATCCCTTTTCAGATCTAAAAAGGGAGAAATAAATGTTCCTCTTGCTCCCCAAAGATGGCTTAATTAGTTTATACCTTCAGTTTAATGACCAGTGTACATAATTTAAAGTGCAAATTGAGTTTATCTTCATCTACTGCTCTTTGACATTTAATGTATTACATATTAGATTATAAACTGGGTGATAACTCAGTTGTTGCACCCCATATTATGTGGACACCAGTGGAGAATAAATAATTCTGAATGGAGTGAAATGTTTTTTTTTTTTGGGGGGGGGTGAATTGTGAAACATTCCCCATCCCTACCTCCAAAGAAACTCAACTGTGCCTTTCAAATCAGTTCTTCCATGGCTTCTTTGTAGACATCACAGTCATAGAAGAAACGAGTTGTAGTACAGAATTCTTGGGCAATGTGACAGCTTTTCCCATGCTGTGCTATTGTGCCAATTTTATTGTTTTTAGTTTTCTGCCATTTTGGAGAGGAGGAGTGAATACTGTCGCTAAGAGATGTTGCTCTTGACTTCTAGGACTCGCTGTTCCGTCCTCCCTCCCTGTTGTTAAGAACGGTTGCAAAGGGTACTCTGGACTTCTGGACTCATTTGTCCTTCCTTCTTTTTCCTTCCCTCTCCATTATCGGAGACACCAGGTCCCTTTAATTTTTAAAGGGCAGAATTTGTGATTATTCAGAGATGTAATGAAATCAGAACAGAGGTATGAGAGGTGTTGGGTGATGGCTGTTTTTTTTTGGTGGGCTTTTTTCTTTTTTAAAAAAATAACAGGGTCATTTGGAAAAGTTGGGTTCCCAGCCAGGCAATAACTGGAAGTGTGCAGCTCAGCAGTTGAAAACTCTAATGAAAAACTGGCCATGGAAGTAGCATGGAAAGAAGGGGAGGAAGTGAGAGGAGATTGCCTCTTGCTTCAGAATTCATGGAAACTTTGAAGAATGCTGTTCACGAGCCCTTCCAAAATCAGTTCATTAAGCAGGCCAAATGTCCCTTTGGATTTTCCATGCATCTGGCAAGACCAGATTTTCGCCAAAAAAAAAGCCATGGAACTACGTGAATAGCTCTCAGACATGGAGAATCAAAAGGTGCAGAAAGCTAAAGTATGGCTGGGTCCTTACGCTGACTCATAAGTTCAGGCTGTGAGATAAGACTGTTGGTATAAGAAATGATTAATTTATCTATAAGTCAGTGGAACATGGGAGTTTGCAGGTGTGTGCGTGTGCATGTTGAAAGTCAATTGCAACAATCTGGAATGACTTCCTCATTTGGAACAGCCCCATTTGCCTTTTTGACACCAATGATTCAATCAACTTACCTTTTTAATTATACCAGCACCTGTTTGTTTCTCCTTAAGGGCAGGACATTTTCCATTCTCTGGCACAGACGAGGTGCTGACTACGTTTGAAATTAGCTTCCGTCCTCTGTCCTCTGTGTTTTCTCCATAATGAAATGATAGCAGCCCTCTTCAAGAGCCATAACTTGTATGGTAAAGGAGCACAAATTGCTATGCACAGATTGAAGCTACCAGTATGCTTTTTTACTTTCCTTCTGTTCCTTTCCTATCTCCTACTTTCTCTCTGTCTCTGCCTCTTTCTCACATACATACACACCAGTTACGATGGGATATTTTAATAACCTCCCAGTTTCAGAAACTGAGAGAATATTATTTGGTTCCCTTTTAAAGTATTAACTTTTTTTCCTTTATTTGTCATATATCACCCTCCTTAGCTTTGCTCAATCAAATCATTTGTAAAGATGAGTCTAAATTATGTATATTTTTATGACAGTAATTTCTGAGGCAAGGATAAATACCTGTTGCTATAGCATCATCTCTCTTTTTTATCCACTCCATTGATTGTGGTATTTTTAAGCTACTGCTTATGTAGATAAAATTGAAACCATTCAAATAGAGAGCAATCCTATTTGTTTTATTTTATTTTTTATTGAGCAAAATGTATATGCTACTTGATTGTGAGAAAAACTATGAGACTTACATTTTTTGATTAAAAAAATAGTTAAAGCAGGTATGCAGAAACATTCAAAAGATGATTAAAACCAACAGTAGCTAAGAAGAGATAAAACACATGTTGAGCATCCTGAAGCCCATTAAGTTTTTATTGAGGTAGCTTCACTGATGGAAATGGCAGTGGTGGAAACACTGTGGAAAGTCCAGCAGAGGGGACACTGAAAGGGTGGTTTGTGGGAGGGGTGTCAGGGTGGGACAAAGATGTGCAGGTTCTTAGGACATACCCCCAGAGTTAGAAACTACACCAGCCCAAGGACTGGTAAATTCCATCTCTTTAGAAGCAGTGGCAGGGTGGAAAACTGCCTCCCTCCATCTTCCACTGGCTGGCATGAACCAGTAGAGCTTAGGCAATGGTAGTAATTTTTCCCTGTATCTCGCCCTGCCCCCATGCACATATGTGCTTACACACTGGTAGGATTGCTCTGGAAATGTTTGCACAAAATGCAATGTCCAGGGGTGAATTGGCACACTATTGTAGATCCATTAAGATGATGTGCACACTATGTCCTTATCGCCACCCAACAAACGGCTGCAAATGCAACATGGCTCAGTTTCAGGACCACAAAGTCATTGCTAACCTTTGGGGCCACCTCCACTCTGCAGTGTCACCTAGTCCTCATTGCATCTTCCTTTGCCTTTATAACCTCTCAAGGATCAGATCTCTCTCTAAATGACAATAGCTGATGTCCAACCTGAACTTCTCTTTTAACACAACAGTTTTGGGTTGTTTTTTTGCTGAGAGACACTTATTATTTTTGTGGACTCTTCATTTATCACTCTGATTCTCTCCATTCCACAACACTTCTCAGAAACCATAATTGATTAGTTCCACCATTTCCTTAAGAAAAGATTATTTGCAGCCACTCATCTTCATTGATGTCACCTTAGAATAAAGCACTAATTAATCTCTGTCTGCCCTGCTAAGTTTTCAACCTAAACCCATAAATAAAGACAATAGTGATTAAAATCATTTGCACTTTAAGTCTCTGATCCTATAGATACAGATAGTTGCAGTGGAACAGGAAAAAAATTTATCTCTCTGTCTCTGTCTCTTTCTTGCCAGTGTGAGCCAGCGTAGTACAGCACATGCTTTATCTTCATAACATAGCAGGTTTGATCCATGAAATCTCCAGTCAAAAGGTTCAGATAATTGGACGATGCAAAAGCCCCTCTGCTTGTGTCCCCCAACAACTGGTATTTCAAGGTAGTACACCACCATCTTGACAAGTGACCATTCAAACCCTAATCCTCCATGAATTTATCTCACCCTATTTTTAGAAAGTTGTCAGAGTCTTTAAAGGTCAGCAGCAAGACGACTGGTGACAAAAAGAAAAGAAAAACTAAGGAGTATTCCCATTGTACTTGTCCTTCCGTTCAGCAGTGGGGAGCATGAGATGGAATGGGGCAAGAAATCCCTGTGATTGTTTTTGGTTGAATTCTAGGAAACGGGTGGCAATAAGGAGGACAGGAATAGTATGCCCTGAAGCAAAACGAAAGCTTCACCAGTGAGATAGCACAGAATAAAGTGCCAGTAGAAGTTCTTGGGCAGCAGCACTCAATATCTTACTTGATGGGATAACACCCCTCACCACCATATAGGAGCATTATTCTTGTGCGGGTGTGATTTCTGCTTTGTTTTTGCTTTTTGTTCTGTGTTTTGTGGTGACCTCTTGCCACAGCGAATGTGTGACTTAAACTGTTTGCTGAAGGGCATTTTTGTAGGAAGGTGGACAGCCTGTTGTCTGAAAGATCATATTCAAAACACTGGAGGAAAGATAATGATTCTGAGAGAAAAATCAGTCTTCAGTAATCAAGCAAGGGTTGAAAGGAATGTATTAAGAGCAGATTCAGACAACTGCTAATGACATGGTAAATGCTTAAAAGCTGTTGGTTCTAGGTGCCATCTGTGGATATCAATCAAGAAGTAGGACTTGTATTGCCAAGGGAACACACAAGAAGCTACTTTATGACAAGTCAAGTCATTGGTTCACCTAGTTCAGTATTGTCAACACCGACTGGTAACAGCTGTCACGATATTTAGCTGGTGATACATTGTGATATTGAAAACCACATATTGCCCAGCCCAAGCCCCCATTCATGCAAATGAAACCCCAGCAAATGTTAAAATCCTAACCCCTGTGGATCAGGCCCACATATGCAGTCGCTGTCTGGGCATTGTGGAAGGTTCTTAAACTCAGACGTGCAATCAAAGTATATTTTTAGGATCTTTCACCTCAACTTTGCTAGCAGATTGTTGAAAACCGATGCAAATTTTTCTGAAAACATGCCAAGAGACTGCTAGTAAAATATTTACAACTAACTTTAAGATGGAAATATGTCTTCCTTATTGAGCTGTAACTTTGCTTTGAAATAGATTTGTAGAAGGAACAGATTTATTTTAGTACAAATGTCAAGCTGTTTTTGCTGTACATTCTCCAGGGGCTATTTTGTATTAATTTTTATTTAAAAGTGTAATTCTTTAAAAAAAAAAATGAGGGAAAGAAGAGCAGCTATCTGTCATTTCTTCTATATTGTGCCCTTTTATTATGTGCTGTGACATATGGACGTTATTTATTTTGAGTTATTTATTACAAACTGTGTAATTCAAACATATAGGGTACAGTATTTCAGGCACTATATATGGGCTGCAGTTTAATGTTTTTCTAAAGATATCACTTGGGAAGATATCTATATCTATATGGCAGTTATTGAAAGTGCTTGGGTAGCATTTCCAGGGGAGAAATTATGGGAGAAATATTTAAACACTCCTGTGCAATCTAGCTCCCAGAATCTACCCCCAACCCCCCAGCCAGCCTTACTTCCAGTCTTGGAACCATGAGAGGGAAAGAAGGGGGATGTGACTTTAAGGAGAGGTTGTAGAGGAGAATCGGGACCCTCCAGATGTGCTTTTTTATTCTGCAATCATGATCATTTGTGCACCTAATGTTAGCCACATCTGCGCTATACATTTGAAGCAGTATCATAATAATAATAATTTATTATTTATACCCCACTGTCAGGGAACTGCCATCGGAGGGACAGGTGGTGGAAGGGCTCACGGAGGTTGGGAGAGACCCAGCAGCTGAAGCAGGAACCAGCAGGGGGAGAGGTGGGTCTCTGAGGGAAAGCGAGCAAGAGGGAGGGCTCAGGGAAACGTCCAGTGAGAACAGTGGGGAGGTTTCTGGACCTCCCATAGGGAGACCCACTCCTCGCCGGAAACTGTCACGCCGTGAGTCCAGAAGACGTGTTTCGTTAAGGAGCTTTTATGTTGGAAGCGATTCCGAAAGCAGCCACTGTCGGAATCTGCAAGTGACTAGAGGAGCCATGTCTGAAGGGCTCCGTCACAGACAGAGGTTTGTGGACTTGAACAAACTCTGAGGGACTACGATTTTACGCACAAGCAGCTCATCATCCCATCACACCCACCCATCTGGCTGGGCCTCCCCAGCCACTCTGGGCGGCTTCCAAAATATATATATATATATATAAAAATTACTGTACTACATCAAACATTGAAAGCCTCCCTAAATAGGGCCGCCTTCAGATGTCTTCTAAAAGTCTGGTAGTTGTTGTTCTCTTTTTTTTTTTTTTAAATACTTTTTATTGAATTTCTTTTATACACAAAGAAAGGGGGAAAAAAAAAGTAAGAAGAAGAAAAAAAAAGAGAAAAAAGCATACACGCAAAAAGAGACAGATACATTCAAAAAAGTTACATCATACAACATAAAACATAAAACATCGACTTCCTTCCCTACTGAATTCGGGTTTTGCTTTTAACAATTTCATTTTTACCGCTGGTGTTTGTCTCTAGTTTATACATCGGGAGTTTTATAACAAACCCTCTGTAGTTGGTACGTTTTTAAAATTACTTTCAAAATAAACCATGAATTTATTCCAATCTTCTTTTAACTTTGTATTTTTTTGATTTCTGATTCTTTGTGTCATTCTTGCCAATTCAATAAAGTCATATAGTTTTAACTGCCACTCTCTCACCGTTGGGAGGTTTGTGCCTTTCCAATTTTGAGCGATCAAAATTCTGGCCGCTGCTGTTGAGTATTGGAATAAAGTTTTATCTTTTTCTTGAATTTCTGTCCCGACCATCCCTAATAAGAAGGCCTCTGGGTTTTTGGGAAATGTATATCTAAGTATCTTTTTTAACTCTGTATATATCTGATCCCAAAATCTTTTTGTTTCCTCGCATGTCCACCACATATGTATAAAATTTCCTTCTTTTGTTTTACATTTCCAACAGGACTTATTTACAGTTTTATACATTCTACCTAGTTTTTCTGGTGTTAAATACCATCGATGTATCATCTTTTCTAGGTTTTCTCTAATTGCAGCGCTTGCCGTGAACTTTATTCCCTCATTCCAGAGTTTTGACCATTTTTCATATTCTATACTATGCCCCAAATCTCTTGCCCACTTGACCATAACTTCTTTAATTTCTTCGTCTTTCGTTTCCCATTCCAATAGTATGTTGTACATCTTAGATAATATTTTGGATTTGCCTTCAATTATTTCAATCTGAAATTTGGACTTCTTTTCATTCATTCCAATTTTCTTATCCTCTGACCATTTTGCATTTATCTGATGGTACTGTAGCCAGCCTGACAGCCTCTCCTTTAATTCTTCATATGGTCTTAACCTCCAGTTATCTTGGGATCTTACCAGTAGGTCTTCATATGTCAATTTTCGCTCTTCCAGGTTTACTTTTTTGATTGATAAGATGTCTGTTGGGGATAGCCACCAAGGTGTTCTCTGTTCTAGCAGTTTCTTATTTTTTTCCCACACTTCATACAATGGGCCTCTGATAATATGACTCGAGAACCTTTTATGTACTTTTTCTTTATTTGGCCAAAGGTAGGCATGCCAGCTGAACCTGTTATCCACCCCTTCCAGGTCTAGTAAGTCCGTGTTCTCTAGAGTTATCCAGTCTTTGACCCAACAAAGGCAGGCCGCTTCATAGTATAATTTTAAATTTGGTACTGCCAATCCTCCTCTCTCCTTTCGGTCTGTAAGTGATTTGAATCTAATCCTTGGCCTTCTTCCCTGCCATATGAATCTTGAAAGGGTTTTCTGCCAATCCTTAAATAACTTGGGTCCTCTGATAACTGGTATATTTTGAAATAGGAACAGCATCTTAGGGAGTATGTTCATTTTTATTGCTTCCATCCTGCCCAGCCCCGAGAGGTTCACCCTGTTCCAGACATCCAGATCTTTTTTCACTTTGTTCCATGTTGCTGTATAATTGTCTTCAATTAAATTTATATTTTTGGGTGTAACTTGGCTTCTCGCAGTGAGGGAACCACCAAAAGGCCATCGGCGCTGGACCTCAGTGTCCGGGCAGAACGATGGAGGTAGAGACGCTCCTTCAGATATACTGGACCAAGGCCGTTTAGGGCTTTAAAGGTCAGCACCAACACTTTGAATTGTGCTCGGAAACGTATTGGGAGCCAATGTAGGTCTTTCAAGACTGGTGTTATATGGTCTCGGCGGCCACTCCCAGTCACCACTTTAAACAATTCAGCCAAAGAATCCTGGGAACTGTAGTTTGTTAAGGGTGCTGAGAATTGCCAGGTGTCCCCCATTCCTCTCAAACAGCTGCAATTTCCCTAGGAAAAGGTATTGATTTTTAAACCACCCTAAAAATCGCAGCTCCGTGATTTATTCTTAGCACCTTCTACAAACTATGGTCTCCAAGATTTTGTAGGGGAAGGCATGACTGTTTACAGCGATATGCTACTGCTTTAAATGTTCAGTGTAGGTATAAACAGCAGAACGTATCATTTGATGTAATAAACAAGAAATGGAAGCTGAGGGAGGTCAATGAGGGAGGGAATGAAAAACTAATGTTTAATATTGATATTGGATACAGTGGACGCTCGGGTTGCGAACGTGATCCATGCGGGAAGCACATTTGCAATCCGCAGCATTCACAACCCACAGCGCCGCGTCTGTGCACGCACGCACAGGTCGCGATTCGGTGCTTCTGCACATGCACAAAGCGCAATTTAGCGCTTCTGTGCATGCGCGGACACGGAAACCCAGAAGTAACCATTACGGTATTTCCAGGTTCGGCATGGTGCACAACCTGAAAACGCACAACCTGAAGCGTCTGTAACCTGAGGTATGACTGTATTTGTTTTGAAAATGGAAAATCAATAAAATATTTAACAACAAAAAATGTTCAGTGTAGGTGGTCCTGTATAAATATACCACTAATGCAGCATTATTACATCAATGACATCTTGCAGAATACAGCCTGCCCCACCCCCAAAATAACCCCCATTCACCAGTCTGGAGAGGCCCTTGACAATTAGGGAAAGACTAAGCCCTACCTCATATTAGTTGTCCTCTAGCTAGTGCTGGATTGTGACTCCTGTCATTCCTAACCATTAGCCACGATGTCCAACAATATCTAGAGGGTTACAGGCTCCCTCTTTCTGATATTACCGTCTTCCTCTAGGTCTCAGTTGCATTACATTATCATTTATGCCTCATAACATTAATTTCCTCAGAGAGCCATTTTCTGACCAGTGTAGGCGATCAGTTCTCCGAAGCTGAGTTTCATTGCTCCTGATCTTGGAGCATTTCCAGTTAATCATCTCCTTCCTGTTTTCAAATCTATATTTTACAAAACATTCCTTGTAATGAATGTTCTTTTCAATAATATTTTAAGAAAGCAATCTGTTGCCTTTGATTCCCCCCCCCCCGCCGCCTTTACTGTATATCCTTCTCATTGTGTGGGAAGAAGCTTCTTGTTATATAAGGATATGTGGACATTTATTTATGTATCTTTTGTTATAAGCAAAAGGGTTAAGAGTGAGGCCTTTATCTTTTCCTCAAAGGCCTGTTTTGTCTCATGTCAATAAATGTATTTTTGCCAACCCACCAACATTTGTATCAATACTATTCCATTGGAGTGTGGCGATTTAGAACTGTTGGTTTAATGGCTTTTTGTTTTGCTGTGCTAATAGTTTGAAGAGTCCCAAGGATATATTGTATGCATGGTGTAGAGTAGCCATTGCTAACCTGGTACAGTCCAGATGTTTTGAACTGCAACTCCATTAGCCTCAGCCAGCAGTTTCCTAGAAGTTCACATTTAAAATTTGGGTTACGTGGAATGTCACACTGTGGCTTTGTATTTTTAGTAATGCTCCAATCACTGCCTTTTCATTGCAGGGGTATTGAACACTCTACCATACCCTCCAACATTCCTCAGTTGAAAATAGGGGCATTTCTCCCTACCTCCCCCAACTGACCCTCCTCGACACCCCATTTTTGTTCCGTCCCTGCAGAGCATTTACTTTCAGAAAAATGCCAAGTGCCACCACCAATACACCAATGGGACACAGCACCCATGTCCTTCATGGTCATGAAAAAACCCCTTGTTCCAAATTTAATTTAATTTAATTATTTGGTAGATTTACAAAAAGAAAAACAGACACCAATAAATTTTTGAGGGGGGCAAGATTATATATGGACGCACAAAATTAAAAAAATCAAGACTCCTTGTGCTCTGCTCTGCTCTCCTTCCCCTTTTTTCCCACCGGGGGCGCTCTGATTTTGGCAGGGAGGACACTCTGATTTCTCGCCCCCCCTCCTTTTTTGCCTCAAGCTTAAAAAACAACTGAAGCAAAACAACTAGCTTGATGTGGGTGAAATGGATGAGAATGGGTCCTTCTCAATTTGGTACAGTCTCTCTCTCTCTCTCTCTCTCTCTCTCTCTCTCTCTCTCTCACACACACACACACACACACAAGTTTATAACCTACAGAATCATAATTTTGGAAATATAGAGGAGCTTACACACATGCCACAATATTTTGCTGACAGTCACCAAAAAGCAATATACTATGATCCATCTTTAAAACACAAAACATATTTATATTGTTTCCTCCCCCAGAAGAGCAAGAATCTCTGTAGCCTAAGTTTATTAAATCACTTGTGCAAAAAAGCAACCTATTTGGAGGAAAGAAGAAATGACTTGGTGAAATAGTGTTGGCTCTCTTCACGGTTTGTCTGAAGCATTAAGCATTCTATCTTCAGATATGTGAATATAAAATAATGCCATGCTTTGGTTTGACATGGATTAAAAATTGATACTGTTTTCAAGAAGATGATCTGAAGTTTGTCTTATGCCAACTGCTTTATTTTTTTTTAAGTAACAAATGACTGACTGGATGAATGAAGCTGAAGAGAGAAACAACATAACCTGCTGCTTTGGTGTATAAAATCCTCATTCAGTCTGGCATGTCTTGGGCAATCAAACATACTTGCTTTAATATCAAGTGTCTGCTACATGGAGAGGAAGTACAGTTGGTTCAGCATAATTAAGCTCAGAGTGAAGGAGAGTGAGCATGCAGACAGACACTTGTAATGCTTAGAGGGCCTTTAACAAACACAGCCATTTAGTTCCTGTTGGAGAGGAAATGTTAAAGGACATTCCTTCAATCCCATACATGGTTATTGGAGATTGAGTTCCATTATTATTATTATTATTATTATTATTATTATTATTATTATTATTATTATCACAAACTGATCTGGAAAAGTATAAAACTGAACATAAGGTTGCAAAAATTTGAAACCCAGAGAAACTGAAATTGACAGGTTCCCTCATCTCTCTAGATTCACACCTTTGTTATACCAATATATGTGACTTACATTTACTTACAGTGCCTTATTCACAAATGGTTAAAGGTAAAGGGACCCCTGAGCATTAGGTTCAGTCGTGGCTGACTCTGGGGTTGTGGCGCTCATCTCACTTTATTGGCTGAGGGAGCCGGCGTACAGCTTCCAGGTCATGTGGCCAGCATGACTAAGCTGCTTCTGGCGAACCAGAGCAGCACACAGAAACGCCGTTTACCTTCCCACTGGAGTGGTACCTATTTATCTACTTGCACTTTGATGTGCTTTCGAGCTGCTAGGTTGACAGGAGCAGGGACCGAGCAACGGGAGCTCACCCCGTCGCAGGGATTCGAACCACCGACCTTCTGATCAGCAAGTCCTAGGCTCTGTGGTTTAACCCACAGGTTAGTCCACACTTAATGTACTCAGAGTCACTAATTAATCTGTTCTGTACTGATTTTGTACAAAATAAATGGTGTCCAATCACACCTTTGTTGTGACAAAGAAGAATTCAAGGTTGCAGAGAGCACAGGAGAGGGGTCCAAGCATGGGGTCCAATATTGGTGAAAGAACCAGCCAGCGCTGGTTAACCATATGCACTGAATCCCCAAATTGAACTAAGATTAGGAACCAGGCATTCACAATTTCAGAAAATGCCATGACAGATGATCCTCTGGGTCTCATCCAACTCTACAGTTATGATTCTAAGATGGGGGCACTCCCTTGTTCATTTCAACAAATATTTTCAAGGAGAAACGTTTGTGTCCTGAGTCCTGACTCAACAGATTTTGCAAGCTAACCATTCCTCACAAAACAAAGAAATTTTGAGCTATGGTAATTCAAATGTGGGGAAAACACAAAATAGAGGCCCTCTGCTGCCTTCCAGCAACATATCCACAACTGTTTTGTTGAACTTCAAGTTTAAGCAGCTGTTAATTAAGTTCAAAGCTTAAATCAGGGTATGATGAAGGACTGTGCAATATGCATTTCCCCTGCGGCAAAATGCATAGACAACTTTGGCAAAGCAAGTGAGTTTGAGTGAGATTGTACAATGGTTGTCAGCAGCCAAAGCACAGCAGACAGAGATTTTAATAGCAGATCTGCCACTATCTTAGACTGTTGCTCCATAGCAGTCTTTATCGAAAAGGACAATTGATCAGCTAACGAAGAGCACCAACTCAGGTTCTGGCACTTCAGTACATATTACTGCATCAATAAATCTTCTGCTGTGTGCAAATAGACTAAAGTTGTTGATTTCACTTGCTTAATGCTTCTACTCCACAGAAGGCGAACACCGGCACATACTGTAGAAAAACTAGCATAGTATTACAATTCACTTTTGCTGTCTCCATCTGTCACAACGGAGCGTATTGAGCTTAAGAGGCTGATTTACATGACACCATCTCTAGGCAATTACTCTGAACTCACTCATTTGGAGGGGAGAATCTCTTCTGAACTTTCAGAGTGCAAACGATTCTGAAAGACATTTCTTTTGTATTTTTAAATCTCCTTTGTGTAATTAAATTGTAGCCTAATCCATCCATGTTCCTTTTATCATTCAGGGTTCAAGTTGGAATTGTTTACTTTTCATGCCTTCCACTTCCAAACCCACCAAGATCCTTAATTTCCCCCAGGATATTTATATATATATATATATATATATATATATATATATATATATATATATATGATTTTATTAAGACTTTTCATAATACATTGCAATAAGAAACTAATCTAAACCAAAAAAGGAGAATACAAAGTCCTCTTTCACAAGATGAAAGAGCAGTTATCCCACACAGCATTTGTCCCACACAGAGAAAGGTGAAGCCTCCCAGCTCTCACCTGGGAGCTTCCCTTTCTTCTCCCATCCTCCCACCCTGGGTCGGGAAGCATATGGAGACGAGTAGGGATTGGTACAAAAAGGGAGCTTGAGAAAATGTAAAAAATATTGTGGGGGGAATAGGAGGGCTGGAGCATAAAGGGAACTCGTGGTGGCATCTCAACAACCAGAAATCATTCTGTCCATTACCTCTAGGCTAGTTCTTTAAACTCCAGCAGCTTCTTCCAGTCACAAAGAGGATAAGAGAAAGGACCAGCTTGTGACGTTCAAATCATATCCACCACAATGCCTTTAAAAACAATGTGGGACACTGACCACTGGGATATTCCTCGGGGCAAGCCAGAAATGTGAATTGGTGATGCATAGATGCAGACAGCAGTGGTTTTTGTGCCAGAAAAATCCTGCTGCTATAATTGCAGAAATGGCTGCTGGTGGTTATATTCTTGTAACACCAAATCACACAATATATTGCTCTGCGTGAGTGGTCCTCAGTAAGTTAGGGGCACTCGCCCTGTCTGTAAAACTTGTTTCGGCTTCAAATCGTTTGCAACAACACAAATAGATTTGTAATGATGCAAAGTTCAATGTGGTCAACGCAGCCTTTCTGTAATGAAAAAAACTTTCTCTAAACTTTAGCCTAAAGCATTTGCTGTACTTTGTTTAACCAGCCTGGTGGTTACACATCCCAGTTTTATTGGTCACTGAAGAGACATCCTACTGTATGCTTATTAAAAGTTAATTACTGTAGCTTCAAGACACTGAATAAGAAGTATCTAATGAACTTTTAAATGGTATCAATTCCATAATTATTTACATCAGTGTTTATAGCTTGACTAGTTTTCAACTGTGACCAGGCAATGTATGGAGCACAGATGAAGGGACAGTTGAAAGAAATCCAGGTTTCTGATTTTTTGCAGAATTTGCATCTTCTGAACTTGTGAACTTATTATGTTTCTTTTGGAAATTTTTACCCCAGGGTACATTTATTTCCTCTAGGATTCATCTCTATAGTCTTCTAGCCGTTCTCCTTCTAGTACTTTTCTATTATCTGAAGCATATTAAGTTTTAACCATATGCAGCCTTTCTGTAGCAAACTTGCTATGTCTCTTGCTATGTTACCCAAGCGGAAGGATTATCGAGTATGTGCACAAGTCATCGTGATACCAAACCATGCACCTGCGATAAAAATAAGTCGCACACCTAACTAAGATAGTTAGCTAACCCATGTTCAGATATCACAAGGTCATAGAGCTAGATGGGACCCAGTGAATCATATTTTGCAGCAGTTTTCAAACTACCGTATTTTTCGCTCTATAAGACGCACCAGACCACAAGATGCACCTAGTTTTTGGAGGAGGAAAACAAGGAAAAAAAATATTCTGAGTCTCAGAATCCAGAACAGCTAGAGGGATTGCTGCGCAGTGAAAGCAGCAATCCCTCTTGCTGTTCTGGCTTCTGGGATAGCTGTGCATCCTGCATTCGCTCCATAAGACGCACACACATTTCCCCTTACTTTTTAGGAGGGAAAAAGTGAGTCTTATAGAGCAAAAAATACAGTATATGCCTTCAGGAAATACTCTTGATATCAGCTGGTCAGTCAGCAATGAATGCCCAGGTGTTGAAGTAGATACAGAGTATGTTGTAAGGCGTCTTCCAGTCTTCATGCTTAGGAACTTCAATTAAGTTTAACAGTATTTTAAAACCATAGTCTTCATTTGAGTGGTTAGGACAAGGGTAGCCAATGTGGTACCCTCCATATCTTGTGGACTCCAATGCCCATCTTGCATGACTATTGGTCATGCTGGCTGGGACTGAGGCAAATTGTAGTCCACCACATACGGCAGACACCACATTGATGTTTTATTGTGTTTTTAATATTATGTTGGGAGTTGCCCAGAGTAGCTGGGGCAGCCCAGTAAGATGGGTGGCATATAAATAATAAAATAATAATAATAATTATTAATCTACTTTTGAGGATAATGAACACTGCCTATTCTTTCTGTATCTTTTCAACATTTCCTATGTGCTTGGATTCTTCTTCTCCACTGTACCAACCCATCTTCTTTTCTCTGGGCAAATCATAAGCAGTCCTTTTATCTTTCCTATCTTACTGCAACAACAAAAATCACCTTCTAGACATTTTCTGATCTTTTGTATCTCCTCTGGCATTATTCTCGTCAACCTCCTTCTTGCACTGTTGTGTACTCTCCTCAACTGGCCTGGACTGAAAAAGCCATGACCCTTCCTGTGATCAGAGCAAGCCCCGGACTGAACTGGACAGGATTCAGATATGTGTGGGTTTTTTTGCCACAAGATAGGGGGGAAAGAAAGAGGAAAGAAACCTTGTTATAAAACAAGGTGGAATTTGGCTTGGCAACTCCTTCTTTAGTGAATGTTCAAAATATGGTCACTGTCAATGTTAACATGTGACTGCTGATAACCACACGTGAATTGTATGATTGCCTATTTGTGGCTGCATTCACACAGCAGTTTATTCCATTTCCCCAATGTTCCCTTAACTGCTCATTTCCCCATTATACATGAGCTGTCACATGGCATGAAATAAAGCAGAATATAGTGCAAGTTTAGCATTCATTTCCATGTTATTTGCCAGTGTGCTCCCCGCCCCACCCCAGAAGAACATAACAGGAAATAGGCACCAAAGATGGACTATATTCTGTTATATTTCTGGAAGTGGCTTTTATATTGTGTGAAAGCTGAAATATAATGCAGGAATTAAAGGTTAGGTAGACACCAGGGAAACAGAACAAACTGGCATGTGAATGCAGCCTGCATCTATGCTAACTCTACATGTCCTGCTTTTTATACATGCACAAATGACTACTTAGATAGCTGTCAACATCCACTCAACCATCCCCGACATTTCAAACATTCACAGAAACTGTATTCTTGTGAAATGGTTGATGGTCACAAAATTTAAGGCATTCATGTAACACATTTGCCGTAAACTGTTGGAGACTGTGGGAACCTGATTGTTGTTTTCGATAAGCACTGTGAACCATTAGAGAACCTGGAAACAAACAGCGATCAACAACTTCAGTTAAGCATCTTGGGTAAAGGAACTTGTTCTCTTAAGGAGGCCACATTAATATGTAATCCATGCACACTCCTTTTCACTCAGCCTGATTTCTGACAAGTTTGAAAGTGCCTGTCATATGCTGTAATTTCTTTCCCTCTCCGGTAAACAAGATGCGTTATTTGTCGGAAGTCTCTCTCTTTCTCTTCCTCTCTTTTAGTGCCATCATTTCCTCGCCATTTTTAATTTGCTGTGACTATTAAATGCTGACACCCCTTGCTCCAAAAAAAAATGTGTTTTATTTACAGGGCACAGCTTATGGAAGTGCTCCTGTTCCTTCTCGCAGGCAATTATGTGAGTCTCTTAAATTCTGCTCTGTGTTGTAAAGATGACTATATGTGTTCATGTGCTGTATAGCATGGCATGTTGATAGAGATGACACACCCCAAGGTCAATATGCAACCAGCAGTGTTGCATATTGCCTGTAACGTGTTTGTAGCTAACAACACACCCTTCTTTCCTTATTTGGTCTGTCCTTCGTCCAGCGCAGCTGTCATTGAGGGCAACCCCTGTGCTCCATAGAGCTGTGATGAAAGTTGGAAAAACTCCACGATGACTCAAAGTCTGAAGAAATATGCTTGTTTGGCTTGAGCCGTCATGCATTCTGTTGAAGCTGGTGCATGTCTTGCTCTCTAGCACCGTACGAAATTGAGGCTAGTTAAGGACCTTGTTTCTAGCTTCTTGTTAAATTTTCCTGTCCAATTACCCTCAGTCAGGCAAGCAAAATCTAAAACAACTTGTTAGGTCTTTTTTTATTATTATTTTAAAATGCAGTTTTAAGCAGCTTCCAGTCAAGGCTCCACCACCTTGGCTGCTTTGGGGCCGTTGCTTCCGATTAACCTGCAGAGAGCACCTGAGAAATCTCAGGAAGTTGCAATAATAAGCTACCTACTCTGTACGAAAAGGTAGAATTTTGCAAGATCACAGAATTAGTTTTTCAGTTCTAATGACAGTGCAGAGTGAGTTACC
The DNA here is from genome assembly GCF_965113315.1 of Podarcis vaucheri. Lineage (NCBI taxonomy): Eukaryota > Metazoa > Chordata > Lepidosauria > Squamata > Lacertidae > Podarcis > Podarcis vaucheri. Next base: position 17,993,451 of record NC_138767.1, read on the forward strand.
TGCCAACCAACCTGCTTGTCTTAAGATCAGTGTGTTACAAATGAGATCGGTGTAGGTTAAACATGCAGAACCTCCAAAGGTAGTCTGACTTTTAGAACTTTTTCTTTTTTCCCCCCAAATCCCACTTCTGCCTATTTCTTCCTCCCTTCCTCTCTCTCTCTTTGCCTTTCCCCATTAGCGTGTCCATTTGCGGGGCATCCATTCTGTTCCACATGCACATAATATGCTACAGCAGTGCACTGCATCAATTATGGTTATCGCACAATGCATCACAGCGATGAATGCCAATTTGCCAATTCATCATCACATGACATTGCTGGCTTCTTCACCAAGCGCAGTCCAGTTGAAACAATGCTTCTCTTTCATTGTTGCCAGTCTTGTTGCTTGCATCACATTCACCGAGGCTGATAATATGGATCAATTGGGGTGAAAAAAGTGCTTAATAACATTTGTCTGCTGATACGGGTCTTGTGAAAACAGAAAGAATGTAATCTGTGTGATGACGGTCTCTCCCTTGTGACACTATGGGAAGAGTTTGACTTTGCTAGATGGAATTACGGCTCCTGAGAAAGGATGGAAGGATTAACTGTGCTATTATTAATGAAGGTAGAAGGAGATGAGGAATTACTCCTCGTTAAGACTCGGCTTTCTGAATGCCTGGATTAATTAAAGGAGAGGAGCTTTCTGTAAGGCGGTTGATGGGAACAAGATGTCCTCAAGGTGGAGATGGAGGAATTTAATAAGAGCTGGATTTTGAGATGTCGACACGCTTTTCATCCAAAGCAAACACGCCTGTCTAGATCTTGACACAGGATTTCATGGTCTTCAAAATTATTGGTAGATGCATCCGTGAGATTTCCCTTCACCTGATATTTCCTCTAGTGGAATGATGCCACTATTGTATCGTTACTTCCAGTAAACATGCAACCTCCTTGGTCCTGAGAAGATTATACAGTGAATGACAGTAGCTCAGAGCAAAGCTCTTGAGAAATGCTGCGAGTCAGCTCCAACCAGCCTTCCCCAGCCTGTTTTAGACTACTATTATTGATAAGAGTTTTGTGGCTTTTAGCTGGGCGCTCTCAATAATTTTATCACATATACTGCTTAGAGAGTCCAGTGATTAAATGGTCTGTATCAATATCTCTAAATGAACAAATATTCTTTCCATCAGCCCTGTCTACTGGCCATGCTGGCTGGGGCTGATGCGAATTACAGTCCAAGACATCTGAAGGGCACCTGGGTTAGGTAATACTAAACTAGAAGGAGCAATGGTCTGGCTCATCCTCTTCCTATGATCTTGTGGATCCTATGATCATTAGTGAGCACAATGAAACAGCCAGTACTTGTAGGGATGCAGAAATTGCAGGCTGAGGGGCACTGACTCAATCTCTAGGTCACTTACACATTCAAAAGAAATACAGTGGTACCTCTGGTTAAGAACTTAATTCGTTCTGGAGGTCCGTTCTTAAGCTTAAACTGTTCTTAACCTGAGGTACCACTTTAGCTAATGGGGCCTCCCACTGCCGCCGCACAATTTCTGTTCTCATCCTGAAGCAAAGTTCTTAACCCGAGGTTCTATTTCTGGGTGGTTAGCGGAGTCTGTAACCTGAAGCGTCTGTAACCCAAGGTACCACTGTAAAGTTGAAGAATTGTGGCCCAAAAAGCTGTTATAATGGAGGCTATGAGCAAACTGGCATTGAACTGATACTCCAGGTAGATCCTAGAAGGGTAGATTCACCCTACTGTGTAGCAGAAGATTGCACACTCCTTGTATAGAGTCGCTGGGGGAGGGGGGTTCGAGAAGAGGTGAAAGGAGGGGGGAAGTGTCCAAAAGTATGGTTTTCCAGTCAGGGGATGCTTGCTTGCAGAAGGGGATGAGGTGATGAGAATTTGCAGAGGGAGTCAGAGAACAAGACCTTTTGACTCATATAGGCAGATTGACACTTCCACAAGTTCTATTCTCTCTCAGCCCTAGCCCACCAAAACATCGCCTAGCTGCTATGATCTTTAGAGGAAGTCCTGCACTGCTGCCACTGGACGAGTGTGAGGAAGAAGCCCCAAACCCCTTTAGGAAATCTCTTGTGTTGTTTATTTACTGGTGCCTGCCTCCTATGTGCTTTGAGTAAAAAAGCAGGCGTGTACATGCTCAGTTACACAAAAGGAGCATTTGGCAAAGTTTTACTGAGCTTGTTGTCTGTCACTGGGACAGATATCTTTGGATATGTCAGAAGGAGTGCACCTGAAATTATGAGTACTTGCTGGTGGTTTTAATTGCCTGCACTTGTTTGTAAATGGTATAGCGAAAGGAGCTTCGGTAGTTCACTGGCCTAATGATTTTTCCAGGGGACAAATGATGATGTCTTTCTCTGTATTGCCTCATTTTATTGTGGGCCTTATCCTTGTACTTCCCAAGCTCTTTGCTCTGATCCTCAAAATATGGAGGCTCTTTATGTTTGAAGCCTGCTGGTGGATACAGGCTCAGAGGTCATATTCCTTTGACTGAGATACGGCATTCAAAATAGGTTCTGGTACTAAGACCTGCTGAGCTCTGGTCCTTGAGTCAAATTTTGTCCTTCAGCACTGATGCCAGACAGAATTTAGTAACTGCTCCAGAAAACACTTAACCTGGGAATAAACTAAAATTAATGAGACTTACTTTTGAATAGATATGCATAAGAATGTGCACGGTATCATGCTTCTGACCTGTTCCTTTAGTCCACCATGCTTGATATTTTATGTAAACCACTTTAGAAAACTGTCAGGACAAAAAACCCCGTGCAGAAATGTTGTAAATAAATGAGGCACGCTTTTAAATTTTGGTCTGCAGGAACTTTTTCTGCTGTCACCTTAAGACTGAACAGACTGCAGGCAGGGCTAAACTCTGCCCTCTCCCAGCCAGAAACATCTATTTTCCTGTTTTTAATTACATTCAGCCAGAGGAAAGACTTCTGTTTAACACAAAAGCTCACATGACACATTGTAAACTTTCACCCTGGTAAGTGCAGATGTCTAGATCAGAATTTATTAACGAAACAGAGTAGTCTTCCAGTCTCTCATTCAGCCTTAAAAGGATGGTTGTATGAGGTGTCTTAGAGGACTTTTTTAAAACTTACATTTGGAGACAGATATATCTGAGCAAATATTTTCTGTACGTATGAAGTAATCCAGGACTGAGGATCTGAGGGTAAGTGAGAGGGGCCTCCATCTTATTCCTTTTAAAAGTTGGTTGGTGCATAATGCGTGTGTGCGACTAAGAAAATACTTCTTCACAGAGTGCACAGTTAAATTATGGAATTTGCTCCTAAAAGCAATACTAATGGCCACCAACTTGGGCGGCTTAAAAGGAGGATTAGACAGATTCGTGGAGAACGAGGCTAACTGTAGCTGCTAACCTTGAGGGCTGTGATCCATCTCAACTGCCAGAAATAAGATGTTTTGGAATACCAGTTCCTGGAAACTGCAGGTGGAGAGAATGCTTTTGTATTCAGGTCCACCTCCCATGGTTCCCATCTGCATCTGGCTGTCCACTGTGACAGCAGGAGTCTCGACTAGATGGGCCACTGGCCTGATCCAGCAGGCTTGTCTTAATGTTCTAATGTACTTATTAAGAACAAACTGAGCATGGAGAAAGAATAGAAAGAGCATGTGAAGAATTATATGCCTTTTCATATAAAGGGTAGGTGGGATTTCTATAATACAATTGATTTTTGATAGAATTGTTTTTTCTGAAAACTTCTATAATGGGTGGGTGCTTTTTTTAAAGTGTTTTTTTTTTGTGTGTGTGTGTGTGTGTCATGTAATGTGATACGCTGACACCCAGCATAAGTGTGCATGCACACGAAAGCTTATACCAAGAACTAACTTAGTTGGTCTTTAAGGTGCTACAGGAAGGAATTTTTTTATTTTGACTATGGCAGACCAACACGGCTACCCATCTGTAACTGGAACCATGGAAGGCACCACATTGAGCCGCATGAAATGGAAGTCCATCAACCTCACCAAGAAACTTGCACAGGTACAGACTGATATCTTCTTTCTTACTAAATGCAAGAACCTGGACATTATACCCAAGGGTCTTAGAATTAAGAACCCTCTACAATAATAATAATAATAATAATAATAATAATAATAATAATAATAATAATAATTTATTATTTGTACCCCGCCCATCTGGCTGGGTTTCCCCAGCCACTCTGGGCGGCTTCCACAGAAACCCAAAAAACACTAAAATATCATACATTAAAAGCTTCCCTGAATAGGGCCGCCTTAAGATGTCTTCTGAATGTCAGGTAGTTGTCCATCACCTATCCACGTATCCCACTGAATATGCAAGAAAACTATGCAACACTTTCTCTAAGAAGCTGCTCAAACATCTGATCAGCGTTCTCTACTCTAAACAGAAGCTAATAAAGGAGGAACTCCTTGTATTAGACAACTCTATCAGGAACCACCAAGCTTGGCAAGAGTTCCAAAAGGAAAAACAAAACATTTACCACTCTCAACTGGAGCTACTGAAAAAACAGAAAAACAAGAAACTCTCTAACCTTTCCAACCTACAGGCTACTAATCAAAACAAAATCAACAATATTGTCAATCTCTCACAGCAAGCACTCAGCCCAGCCGAGGAATCAGTCCTTTCACGTGGACTGTCATTCTGCCCTGCCAAATCCCCACACATGATCCAGTTCTACGGGGACTTGGAAGCATTTTTCCGCCGTTTACGCCTGAAGGAGTATTTTCAACACACACAACAACAAGACAAATCAGAACAAACAACAACTTCACAACACAACACCTCTCACCCCAGTGGAGAACAACAACCACCCTCCCAACAGAACACTGACTACCAACTACCACTGAAAAAGTGTTACACAAAAAGGGACTCCACATGGACCCCTCCTGATGGACGCAATACCACACTGGACTTGTACATTGACTGCTTCCGCCACAGAATCCAAACAGATGTAACCAGAAAACACCATCGCTTACAACAAAATCTAAACCATGCTGAAAGGAGAGCCATAGATAATCTCAGAAACAACCCAAACATTATAATTAAAGAAGCAGACAAAGGGGGAGCTGTCGTCATCATGAACAAAACTGACTACATACAGGAGGCTCACAGACAACTTTCCAATACCGCCGTATCTGAAGAAGTGTGCATGCACACGAAAGCTTATACCAAGAACTAACTTAGTTGGTCTTTAAGGTGCTACAGGAAGGAATTTTTTTATTTTGACTATGGCAGACCAACACGGCTACCCATCTGTAACTGACACCCAGCAGTTAATTCTGAACCCTTTTCAGGTTGTGATGCAGATTCCAAGGCTAGACCTTGCTCAAATGTTGACCCGGAGGGTGTTTCCTTTACCTGGAGTAATTTGGAAAAGCTAGGCTCTGGAATTCAGCAGGACTCAGGAAGAAGGTTCTATGCTGCTGGGAGCAGAAGTCCAGGTTCCTTATATGCATAATGAGCAGGGCTGTTCCATCCAAAGGCTTCCTACTGCCTTCTAATCACCGAGGGCAAAGCTGTACACCCTGTTTTTCCCTATCATGGTAGGTCAATAGACTATGTCTTAACCTCAGATCTGGTGGTTCCATGTTCAGATCCTCAAAAGGGGAGTAAATAGATTTCAGCAAGAATCATAATTTGGAAAGTTTGAATTCCAGCATTATCTGTTCCTCAAACCCATTAGAATATATTTTTTTCTGTAGAACCTTTTGGAGTTTAATTTTTCCTTTAGAATTTGCATGGGGGGGGGGATAGATTGTGGGTTTATGCTAGAGAGCCAGAAATGTGGTCCTACGCATGTCTAAGTCTTACTGGGACTGACTTCCGGTTAAGTCAGTACAGGTGCCCCTCCCACTTACATGGGGGTTATGTTCTGCCCCCACAAATGAAAATCTCCTAATTTGGGAGTACCCTCAAAACACTCTGTAAACACCCTCTCTGCCACTGTTTCTCCAATCCAGTCCAAAGATTCTGTACCCTCAAATATCCAAAACTAGAATAGAAATTTGGGGGCTGGATGGAGGACACATGGAGAAGTGGCTGCTGCTGCAATATCACATGCACCAGCTGTTAAGATGGGGAGGCTGAGCAGCCTAAAGAAAGCCCCGCTGCACCTCCCGTCTCTTCAGGGCTTCTTCTGCCCCCACTGATGTCCTCTTCAGGCTCCGGGGAAAATCTCCTCGTGAGCCACAAGGACTCTCCAGTTCTTTCCCGCCATTTCCAGGTTTGAATGGAATTATTTATATATTTCCCTGCATATAAACGGTTGCACGTGAGTCAATCACATGCAACTGGGGGTGAGATACCTGTATAGGGTTGCAACCTCAATGGCGTTTTTAATTGTCCGTTCCTAAACTTGGGATATGTGGGAAGCTTTTAATTAGGATAAGGATTGGCTATGTCTCCAAGCTGAAAAAATTAATTTCCAAGTGTTTTTGTTCTTCCATGCTCCCGCAGAAATCAAAGGATATTTTGCCATTAATTTGGAGCATGGCCTCTTATCTTCCTTATAGTGGGCTAAATATATAGATGCCTCTAATTCTTCTCCCAGTGGTTGTGGTGTTCTTTCTTGTTTCCATGGAAACTGCTATTAGCAGAACGAAAGTTTTAAAAACAGCATTCATTCTAAAACACTGGAAACATACGTGAGAGAGTACCTGAAACTGACTTAGAGCTCATTTGTAAAAAGTCATGCCATGTACCTTCTGTCGGATCTTTGGCATGTATATTTGGTTTTGTTCATTATCTTATTGCTTTGGTTTTTAAATCCCTCTTATTAGTCCTAGAGGCAGGCTAATTTAAAAATACAATTGTGTTGTATTCATCAAACAGATTTTCATTTAGCGCTTCATGCTTCTTAAAATTAAATTTCCCCAGAAAAATCAATGATTCGTATGAAGGGAAGAGACAATATTCGTTAACCCGTGCAGTATCAGATTCTTTTCCCCTGCCCCTTCTGGTAATTGTTGAACAAGTTTCTCTGTCAATCAAAACGGAAGTAGGAATAGGATTTAGAATCTGCCAGGCGAGTTCTGCATTCTCACTGCTCTTTCTGTTTCCATGGAGACAGATATTGCCTGGGTGAAAATGAAGTAACCCTCATGAAGGAGTCCTAAACAATTTGAGGAGGGTGAAACAAATGTCCTCTAGACTTTGATAGAAGAGCACAAACCCAATCACTTCAACCCAGTCATTACAGTCACTTCCTTCTAAAACTTCTGAACCATCATGTTTAGTATTATGAAGAACGTAGACCAGAATTCAAAGCGCCATGTGCAGTGTTCCATAAACAAACCACAGCTTTTCAGCCTCCCTATCTCTGTGGCAGCTCTCCTTTACCCCCTGAAAAGGCTCCTCAGTGTGCGGAGGAATTCTGTTGCAGAATCCCACAAGGTACAAGGAACCGGTGTCAGAAATAACAATAACACACCACCTCATCTGTATGCCAAACTGATTTGTGCATGGGCCTACATAGGCTTACAAAGATTTGTCCCTTTCCAGTGGGAATTCACTTGTTAGTTGAAACTGTGATGTTTATTATAATGCAAATATGTGTTTCATTACGTCTCATGAATAAATCAGTGTTTCCCAGGCCTGTCCACCTTCAGGAGACACTAGCTGTATTGACTCAAATTCATGGCCAGCCCGGTCTCTGCCAAGGGGTAGCAAGAGATTCCATGGGTCTCTGCATTTAACCAGGGTTGTGTTTCCATTTGGAAATCAAGGCACCAAGAAGCATGGTTTATTTTACACATATTTATACCTGAAGCCTTCAGTGGAGGGAGTGCAGAACATTATGTCTCAGGAGGGTCTCTCATTGCTCCTCTCACAGCTTCAGCAAGCTTGGGCCGAAAGCGACAGCCAGTCTTGGTGCTGCCGGAGCCACATGGAATTCTGCCTACTTCCTTTTCCTTTTTCCCAGCAGCCTTTGAAGAAAACAACTGCTCCCTTTCTGCTTCCAGCATCCCCACTTGGTCTTTGTGTCCTCCGTTTCAAAAGCTTCCTGCAAAAGGCTCTGTCTAAAGTGCTTTTGCTGGACACAAATATTTTCACCAAATATTTTCAAATTGAATTACATCATTGTTGTGTAAACACAAGCTAATGCAGTTCCTTTACCAACATGCTCCACTGCAGTCATCACCAGTCTGTAGCCTCCAGTTGTTTGGACTACAGCTTGCATCAGTCTCAGCTAGCATGGCTGATGGGATTGCAGTCCAAAACATCTGGAAGGAACAAGGTTGGCAAAGGCTGTTGTACTGTATTGGCAGGTCTGCAGTAAATTAAATCCATACTTCTGTGAAACTAGCTAAGGAATTCCCCTTGTGTGCATTCCCCCCAATCAGTCAAGTTTTTTTTCTAGGTAAGTAAAATTGTTAACTACAGTGCAGAAACAGAGGAGGTACTTTCTAGTCAATTTCTGGGATTCCTTAATATTATGCACAAAGAAATGTCAGCTAGGGAGTGATCTAAAAGCAGCTGTTTTTGAATAACACGGGAGGTGTACCTAAGCGGCACAAAATCAATATGACTTAATACCTAGCTTTGCCTGGTTTGTGCCCCTAATGTTCATTGCCTGCCTTCTTTGGAAATCTTAATGTCTCATCGTGCAAAATTGTGCACATTTACTGCAAGTCTAATAATACATGGCTTGATCTAAATCTTCGTTTTGAAAATGTTTCTGGGTGTCAGGCAAAAGAGAGAGAAGTGACCGGAATTATCCTTGGAGCTTCTGCATTCCTGGAGTTTGTGTATATGGGAGCATGAAGGAATATGTGAAATTGTCTACTTCGTGGGGAGTATTTTTAATGTTGTTTTCACATAGATCCACAAGACGGTAACTTCACTGACTCCTCTCCAAAGCAACCTTGAAGTGCTTGCAGTCCTTGTAAGGAGGATCTGTGGACAAACATATTGCCTTGCTAAAACTCAAACCGAAATATAGCCAGTAGATGAAATGCCCAGTGGTTATTCCAAAACAACCTCATGCATAATAGTGTGATGTTCTGATAGTGTGATATTTGGAACAAGCGAAGGACCATCTCATTTATTCTTCAGATGGATAATTTCATTTCCTTGGCCATGTGGCAGAGATATACCTTCCCCAACCAGCCCTTGCCAATTTGGTACCTTCCAGATGCTTAAGACCGCAATGTCCAACAGCCCCAGTGTACTGTCTGGAACTGTTAGGGGTTGTGATCTAAAACATCTGGAAGGTGCCAAATTAGCAAAGGCATTTAAAAATAACTATGATAGCTGCTGATTTATTTATTTTTAACTGTGATTCTCCAATATTATTTTGTTTTCCCTTTTTGTTTCATAAGTCATCTTGGGGCTCCATTGAAAACGAAAGGTGAGATGTGTTGGATAAAGCAAAGGATGCTGTATTGGGCCAGCTTAGAAATGATGTTTAATCATGTAAATAGCTGGTGCTTTGCAGACAACTTTCCTTTGATTCAGGCAGGAGTACATATAGTTTGCGTAACGATCAGCCTATATAAGCAGCAAAGTATGTGAATTTCAATGTAGCCCTTTTAGAACGAGGATGGAAGTCGTGTTTAGAACACCAGAAGGCACCTGGAACCCTGTGTACTGTCATTGGGAAAAAGCTGCTGGTGCTCTTCCGTCATTGAGAAAAAATTATAGGGGGAAAATCCTAACACAGATACAAGGAGAAACCTCCAGTTGTGAAACTTTATGAAATTCAATCAGGGAAAATGAAGCATTAGCTTGTACCCGCTGTGATAAAGTTTCTATGAGACTAGAGGGACTGTGTGGATTGTGATTGAAGCTATCTGTACTTTCAGTGAAAAATACTTCAGAGCTGAGCCCAAAATCTTTCCCAGTGCAAGTCTGCAGCTTTATTCAAGGGCTGTGAAAGGGTCTCCCTTATTTTGTGGAGAAAACTGAGAACAGGGCCTCATTTAATGGTATAGGTGGTGTGGAAAATGTTGTGATGATGATCTCCCCCCCCCCCAGCTGCACCATGCCATAGGGAGTGCAGCAAGCAATGTGTAAAGGTAAAGGTAAAGGAACCCCTGACCATTAGGTCCAGTCACGGACGACTCTGGGGTTGCGGCGCTCATGTCGCTTTATTGGCCGAGGGAGCCGGTGTACAGCTTCCGGGTCATGTGGCCAGCATGACTAAGCCGCTTCTGGTGAACCAGAGCAGTGCACGGAAACGCTGTTTACCTTCCCGCCAGAGCGGTCGGTACCTATTTATCTACTTGCACTTTGAGGTGCTTTTGAACTGCTAGGTTGGCAGGAGCAGGGACTGAACAACGGGAGCTCACCCCGTCGCGGGGATTCGAACTGCCGACCTTCTGATCGGCAAGCCCTTGGTTCTGTGGTTTAACCCACAGCACCACCCGTGTCCCTTAAGCAATGTGTAGCTGCTCTCTAATTCTGCTTTGTAACAGTGCCAAGAGGCCAATCAGATATGGCCATGTGGCAGAGTGACAAAGCCAGTTCAGAGCAACAAAAGAAAACAATGCCTCACTCTTATTTGGATTTATGTCACCATCACATAGTCAGTCAAGTATTGCTGTAAGATTGCATCTAAAGGCCAAATGAGAGCTGTGATTCCTGCCCTTGTTCAGCAGCTTGCAGTATGCAGCTCAGGAAATTAATAATAATAATATATTTTTATTTATACCCCGCCCTCCCCGGCCAAGACCGGGCTCAGGGCAGCTAACACCGAATATAAATCCAGTAAAAACATTAAAAACAAAACAAACAAACAAACAGTTGATTAAAATATTAATTAGAATACTGTTTAAAATGCAGCTTTTAAACATTAGCTTTTAAATGAAAGCTAATGTTAGGGACAGTAGCAGTGGGGAGAATATTCGTGAAATGCAGCAGCCATGAGCAAAGAAAGGGAAAACAAGATAAGAAAAGTGTGTGTGTCGCTGTGCGTGTGTCTTCATGTGTGTGCATAATTTTCTTAGGTTTTTGAAGCCCTTGGGTGCCCACCATGCACGAGTTGCATTTGACTTCATATATCTCAGGTTTTCAGCTCTAATCTAACATGATCAAGAAATGCAACCCCAGAGGTGGGTCGTTCAAATGAAGCAGTGAAGCTGTGTAGATAGGCGCTGAATCTGAATCACACCAGATCCCATAAAATTCTATGGCACAGGATGCAGGCACTGGGGCTAGTGGGCAAGAGGCAAAACATCTTTCTCAACCAAAGAACTCCCAGCAAAAATACATAGGAACCTGCCATTGGCCCCTCTCGTTCAGTACTGTCCATACTGGCTCACCAGGGTTTCATACAGGGGTCTGCCATGGACTGATCATGGGACCTTCTGATGTAAATCAGTTGTTCTACCACTGAGCCATGGCCCTTCCTCCTGGACTCAGCTCAACCCACCAACACCAATGTTTGCTGAACACGTTGTTCTTTCCCCTGTGAGATAATGAACGACATCCACTTCACTCCAGTGAAGGACAGCAGCTGAATAGTAAAACTTGCATTGTGAACTGGCAGTGGGTAGTTACTGACAAGTATGCCCTGTAGGTTAGGCAGCTGGTATTCATCTCAATCTATATGACATTTAGATTTTAGGGTGACAGATGTGTATATTTTTGGTTGCAATGCATGAGCTTCTTCTGATTTTTTACTTATTAAAAAGTGACAAAATTTCAGCACAGATCAGGAAAATATATATGATGCACAATTTTGCAGTCAATTTCTTGTTTCCTTTTGCAATGTCTTAAACACAGTGAAGAAAATATAGCAGAAACCGCCATCTCAAGCGAGCTGGGTTGAAGTTCATAGACTGTTAAATGGGTCCTGAACCTTCTTGAACCGTACCTTTTTCTAAGTAAGGCAAGCAAATGCAAACATTAGAACTCTGTTTGATCCAACCTAGGAGTATTATATATTGCATCATTTTTCCTGTTTTATAAATATTACTATCTCTAGTAGGCACAATTGCATAAAGATGTAAGATAGATATATTTAAATATGCATGTACTACAGAGATGGATAAATGTTTATGGCCAGTACCAGATATCACAGAGCATTCAAAAGTGCATTACTATGCAATCAAATGTGCAACAGTCTTTGACGTAAGGGAATAGCAAATCTGTGTAAAGTGAATGTCCTGTCAATATAAGAGAGTGAAATTCCAATGCTATTTCTGCCCTTCATGCTGGTTCAGCTGCCTCTTATTGTCTACAATAAAACAGCAATAAAATAAGCAATAAACTAGCTGTGTGTCTTTGACATGAACAGCAATGGTGTATAAAGCGAGCCCATGCTGTCAGTGGTAATATAAAGAAAGCCCAATTGCAAATCTGTTCCCCCCATTTTTTATTTATTTTTTAAATTTGCCCTTCATGCTCCTGAACTGCAGCATATTGTGAAGGATATCCTTTTCTCAGCATGTAATGAAATGCATACAGAACCCTGAGAGGCATGATGTTTATTTTCTTCTTTTTCTGGACTCGAGACAAAGGAGTTTAGATCAGGACAGCCATCTGTATTGTAAGACAGTGGTTGTCTGGGCATTTTAATAAAGAGCCAGCCAGTGGCCTTTTGCTTTTGTTCCATCCTTTATCGGTAGGTCTTGACCCTTGGCCTGTAAATGAAACCACAGTTGTTGCCACCAGCACTGTTTTGAATTCTAGTAGTTAAGATTAATGGAACTCTGTCTTTTAGACAATGGTCCTGGGTCTAGCTCCAGTCATTATTTTAAAGGGTGTTTCTGTGGGACAAGGCACACACACACAAATGTAGATGGAGACTAGGGATGGAAGTATCTGAGAAGTTAAGCTTTTCTCATTTAAGTTCAGTTTGCCAACATTTCCACACTGCATTTAAAAAGAGTTTTCATGAAAAACTGCCAGCCTTTTTGTATGCATTTATCCCAACACACCAAATTTTTAATTCATTTTTTCTTAAACTACCGTACATTTCTCAAAGCAACTTTCTCTAATATAATGCATTTTTAATGTTTCACTCATACATTAACTTTTTGATGCACACATTTAAGGCAAGTTTATATGTTTTTGTGGAGGGGGCAAGTTGTAAAACTGTATCACAGAATTCAGGGAAGTATGAATTTTGGAAGCTAGCTGTGTTTCTGTTTGAATGATCCTTCAGGAACTGCAAACCAAATATCTTCCTTATTCCTAATGGAGATACACTTTTGGAATTGTCCTTGGCATGTTCATCCAGTCCTGCACAATGCAGTGCAGATAGACCCGGGATGGCCAACCTTTTGGGTACTATGGGGACATTTCCAAAGTGGAGAAACTGTGCCGGACTTTCCTGTGCATGCTGCAGCTATGCCTACATCTCAACCTTGCACACATGTATGCTCAAACTTCCCCCTCACCAGCAATTTGGTTTGGAAAAAGCCTTGTGTTGTCTGCAATAAAAGACTTGTTTCAAGTGAATTTCAGCGGATAAACCTGTTGGGTACCAAGGAAGATATCTGCAAGTGCATGTCTGCTTGTGGGTGCCAGCATTCACACTCAGGCCCGGGATGGCCATACTGTGCGTCCATGGTCAGAGACAGTACCCTTCTGAATACCAGTTGCTGGAAACTGCAAGAGAGGCAAGTGCTCTTGTGTTTGGGTACCATTTGTGAGCTTTCCACAGGTTGGCCACTGTGAGTGTAGGCTGCTGTACTATATACATACCCTCCAACATGTTCTGACCCAAAACCTGGAAGCACATCTTCCAGGCTGTACACCTGGACGAGTCATGTGACCTGTGCGAGATTATGGCTCTGAAAAGAAGTCCATAAGATCCGCTCTCTAACAATGTGCTTTGTGACTTTTTGCAGCCATTATTCCTAAAATCATCTACTCCCTTGGCACTTTCCCCCCTTTCTCAAACTTGAAAGGACGTTGCTCATGCCTTATACATTTTTTCTAAGCCATTGCTGTGTGCTGACACACATGCTAGAACACATTAAAATAACTTTTAATACCTTTTGCTGTGAATTAATGTGCATGCTAATGCACATTAAGACACTCTTTTAAAGCTGGGCACTGCTGCACATTAAAAGAATTTTAAATCCCTGCTGATGTGCACTGATGAAATTCCCTGTTAGCCTTTTTGTATCTTTCAAGTGCACTCACCCCATGTTTGTCCAGCTGGCCAAACCAGTTCAGTTCTGCACACTTAAAACAATTATAATTTGTTTTTAAAATGGTGGTGAAAGGGAAGGAAAAGGGATCGGTTGTAGAACTCTTGAAAGCACTTGGGAAATGAATAAGTTGTTTTCCATACTGAGAGGTGTGTCAGTGTCATAGCAATAAAGATTAGCAGTGCAATCCTAACCCCCTGGTATTTACTGATGGAGGGAGTTAGGCTATGGCAGAAATGACTGGCTGCTGATTTTCGCTAGCCTTTGCTGGTGTGTGTGTGGGGGGTACCACTGCAGAGACCCCATGGCACATGCAGAAAATGGAGTAATTAGAATGATACAGCTGGTGCTATTAATGCCAGCAGTTGGAAGCATGGGTCGATGAAACGGTGCTTTATGACAGGTGGGATGGGGCAGAGCAGAACTGGCTATGGTCACTAGACCCACAACTGTTACATCCCCATGGGAGGGACCCATTCCAGGCCTCTCAGTTATGAGCAGTGGGGGAAAATGTCCCTGCTTTTCACATAGGCCAGTCAGTGCAAGGGGCAGGGCTTCAGATGCAGTAGTGTATCTGCACCAGCTGACAGCGGGGGGTGTTGATTGGTTTTCTCTACTTTCTCTGTTGTTGTAGAGCCTTTCTGCTGGGCAGTAAACCAAACTGGTAATCATACCTGTCAACTTTCAGATTTGAAAATAAGGGATCAGCAGCCTCACCTGTCCCAGGGACAGTCTACGGGATATCTAACAATCCTGGATAGCAGCAGAAAACAGCGCTGGAATAAGGGAATTTCAGTGCAAAAAAGGGAAGGTTGACAGCTATGCTGGTAATAGAGTTACCAACCCCCCCCCCAACTCTCTGGATCCATATAAATGATCCTGGCATGAAGTGATATGAAAAGTGTTGCCTGCTGATTTTTTAGTATGATAAGGCACAGGAGACATGCTAGAAAGCAATAAATAGATATATAAATCCAGTGTGAAAGAGGTTGAGGGGCTGCTACCAGTGCCAATGTACAGATGCACATGGAAGTTAAGGCTGGCATACATTCAGATTTTCCCAGACGTTCCCGGGATTTCAAAGGCAGAATTGACATCTGGGGGGAATTTCTGAAAGGCAGCGCTTTGTCCTAGATCTTTCAGGTTTTCTTGGTTTTTACTTTTTGAAATACGGTGGTACCTTGGGTTACAGACGCTTCAGGTTACAGACGCTGCAGGTTACAGACTCTGCTAACCCAGAAATAGTACCTCGGGTTAAGAACTTTGCTTCAGGATGAGAACAGAAATCGTGCTCTGGCGGCGTGATGGCAGCGGGAGGCCTCATTAGCTAAAGTGGTACCTCAGGTTAATAACAGTTTCAGGTTAAAAATGGATCTCCAGAACGAATTAAGTTATTAACCTGAGGTACCACTGTATGGCAATCCTAATGGAAGTGAAGAGCCTGCTTAAGACAGGGCCCAAACGCACATGGAGAAATTATGTGCTTGTAGAACCCTTCTACATACTGGCCATCCAAAGAAGGACAAAGTCATCCTATGGCTTGCCCAATGTCAGTCAGTGGATTTATTTTCAGAGTTGGTCTAACCATCATGCTCTCTTCATAGGGGAAGCTTCAAAGTCATGCTTGACCAAAATTTGGCAAGGAGCATAAGATTCTAAGTTAATCACAACCAACTTTCCTCTTTACTCACTTTGGACAGACCTGAAACCATCTGCAGACTATTTTGTGCTCCATGGTTGACTGAGGAATCCAGTCTCCATGAATCATATACAAAATGACCTGACCGGCACTGTGCAGATTGGAGCTATCTTCTAAATGCCATACTTCTCCAAACATTGTGATGCAATTTATGCATATCCAAATATGCATTTGAATCCTTATTTTGAGAAACCTGGACACATTTAGATGCATATTAATTTTAATTTTTAAAAATATAAATAGAGAGAAAGAAGTTTGTTTGTTTATTTTTTAAAAAATGATATTATGGCACAGGATAGCCATAATTACTTTAAATTGTGTTTATAAATGGAGTTTGTGCAGGAGCAAAATTTGGCATACTGTATTACTTTTCCTCCTATGGCAAAATGCATGACAAAAATGTAAGGTTTCTTTTCATAATTCCACCTGATGCTTGTGGACTGTTAGCATCTGGTCGAGAACAAAAGTTCTAGGTCTACCTCTGCTTCTCATACTCATTTGCTTTTCTGAAATACTGTCTGGTCATCTCTTCCTGTAACACTTCACAGATTTTGGATGTACGATTTCACATTAGTAGGCAGTAGTTGGGGGGAAAGGGGAAATTAGGCTAATGATATTGTTGCCTAATGGACTGGAAGGTCATGGAAGAATAATAGATGGTTTTTCAAAAAAAAGGGTGGGGGGAAGAGAAAGCTTAATTGCATATTTATTGAGTAAAACAGAATGGACTCCTCAGAGCTGTTACACTCTATCAAGTATGGGATATATGGTTTAACAACCTGCCTCATTAAGGAATTGTGCAGTAGGTAGAAATGATGGCTCTGGAGCCCTTGCTGACAATGGATATTTGTTTTATGACTGGAATGCTAAGGCTAGGAGACAAAAGAAGCTTAAATTTCTTAATTTATCTTGGACACATATTGTCTTTTCATTGCCTTTGAGCAAAGAATGTGAGCATTCAGAAATGACAGTGCCATATGGAATCCATGTAAGGAGAGACCTCTTTTTAACTGAACACAGCTCCAGGTCATTGCTAATTTTCTAGAAAAAGAGGTGCCAGGATTCACCATGAATGCCTCACTTGTTCTGTTATAATGGCAATGGTGCTCACCTGAAAGGTGTCGGAACTGAGTTCCGGCAAGTTCCGGCTTCTGTACCCTGAAGAGCAGGATGGTGAATCTTGGGCCTGGCTGGCAATCGCAGTCTTCCAGACCTTTCTAACTGGTCCTCATGATTCTCTGAAGGCCACATCCTCACTCCCAGGCCACACTTTTCATGAGCTCAGAACCACATCCTCCTTGAGTGTTTTTGTCTGGCTGTGGTGTATATTTGAATTGTGAAAATGCCCCTTGTTTGCCTGAATGGAGAGATGTGTATGGAAGTGGGCTAGAATATAGCTTACTGCTAAGTGACATCTCCATTGTACTGGTCAGTATTTCTCTCTGGTCAAATCAACTTTTGCCTCTTGACCTGCTAAGCACTGGCATATGGCCACAGAAAGTTTTCTACCAAGAAGGTGCCCTTAGGCTAAAAATGACCCTCTTCCCATTTAAGGTCATTGTCCTTCATTTGCTTCACTTCTGTGGCTGCAGAATTACATGTCTATGCCAACTTCTCTAAACGACTCTGTTGTCCGGCCAGTTATTTAATTGTGTTTTTAAGGTCTAGGGTTGCTGAATGATAAACTGGAATGATTTGTCCATCAACTTGCAATTTGGTATGATCTGTTTCTTAATGCGCTTTCCTATCCTAGAGCTGTATAAACCCCTTTCTTATAATAATTCAAGGGGCCGCTGACACAGTCAGCAAATCCATCTTACTTGCCAAAGCTTCCCACTTGTTGAAGCACGCTTACAAATAGCCTTAAAGTGGATATCTTGTGGATGAACTTTGGATCATATCTCATGAAAAAGCACGTATCTTTGGTGTGAATATATCTTGCATTGTGTGCATATACCAAAGCCAGTATCGCCATCTCTTTTTGAGAATTGACAGGATGCTTGGTGCCTCAGCCTTGGGAAAGATCTTTGCCTTAATGATCTTATCCTGCTAGGAAATAACAAGGAAGTAGCATAAAGTGAGTAGGTGGAAACTGCTGGATTTCTTCTTTTGTCAGCTGGAAGTGGCTCATATCTTAGGCAGGATATTGAAAAGGAGATCTGATAGATCAGCATTTTCATCTCTGTGGTTGGTTTGACTTTACTCTGGGCATCCTGCACGAACCTGCCAAAGTGGGGTGGTTGCTCTCTCCATATAAAAAGCAGATTCTTCAGTTACTATGGATTAGAGAGGGCAGAATGGATTAAGAACCTAGAAAGAGATGGTTATTATAGGCTTGCACAATGCTTATAGTTTTGTTAAGTGCTGATTTTGCAAGTGAACATGCGCGCATACAGTGATAAATACTCAATTCATTCTTTAAAAAAATCTTTTTACTAACTTTGTCAATTTATAGAGCACTTAATTACACTTGTCTCTAAGTGGTGATTGTCGTCTCAATACAGTGAAACTAAAAATGAGTTAGAACTATAAAAACAGAGTTCAATTCCAGAAGCCTGCTGGGATAAAATCTTGAGTAAGTGCTGGACATTCTGCAGCAAGAGGGCCAGTCTGATAATAATAATATAATAATAATAATTTATTATTTATACCCCGCCCATCTGGCTGAGTTTCCTCAGCCACTCTGGGCGGCTCCCAATCGAGTGTTAAAAACAATACAGCATTAAATATTAAAAACTTCCCTAAACAGGGTTGTCTTCAGATGTCTTTTAAAGATAAGTTAGTTGCTTATTTCCTTCATATCTGAAGGGAGGGCGTTCCACAGGGTGGGCACCACTACCGAGAAGGCCCTCTGTCTGGTTCCCTGTAACCTCACTTCTCTCAATGAGGGAACCACCAGAATGGGGGTGGAGACACTCCTTTAGGTATACAGGACTGAGGCTGATCTCAACTGGGAGTTCCATATAATGGAGCACACAATACTGAACATGTGACACATGGTAGGTATGAATCAAGCAACTGAACTGTGGGGGAACCACTGTGAGGGAACCACTAACATTGACTCCCCGGAAACTCTCAGTGAGCAGGGAATATAAGGGATCAGGCGGTCCATGGCATATCCTGGACCCAAGTTGTTAAAGGCCCTGTAAATTATGTATTATAATAAGTATAAGTATTTATACTTATTAAATGTATAAATCACTTTATCTTGCCCAGGGTAACCTAAAATGACTTACAACTAGAGTTGTCACGATCGGCGGCTTGAAAAAAGTTGTTGAGCTTTTTTCAGGCGATTGCCATGAGTTGTTGACCTTTTGGAGGGTGCAATCACCTGCTTACCTCTCTCCCCCCACCCCCCGCTGGGCGCAGTTGCTGATTGCAGTGGTTCCACCATCGTCACACTGATCACACATCAGGGAAGAGGCGGCGGCAGCTCCAGTCTGGCAGCTCCAGTCTGGCACAGCTCCTGAATGCCGCCTGGGTCTCTCGTCAGGAGCCCCACCAACCACCTCCTCTAGTTCCCCCAGCCCCACCGCTACTCACAGACTTCAGACTCTGGAACCCTGGAACAGAGCAAGAACAGGAAGCAGCAGCAGCAGCTTCCTTAGTGTCCGCTGCTAGCCTGAGCCAGGAAAGACGTGCACAGGTCTGGCAGCAACGCTGGTAGCATGAGGGCCTCACCTCCAGCCAAAGCGACTGCTTCCGGTTCTGGGGCACAGTTAAACCCCCCAAAACCCAGGTGTTTACTATAAACTGCAAAAATCCCCCCGATGGGAATATAGGCCCCCTAAAGAGGACATGCCCAGGATTTCCCAGACATATAGCAACCCTATTTCAACCAAACATACAGACACACAATTCAGCCCCACAATACATACATTAACACCAAGAGGAAAAATTAATATTTTGTTTGTCTGTTTGTTATATACCGCCCTTTAACAAGAGATCCCAGGGTCGTGGATGACATTAAGAACATATTTTACGGAGCGCAAAAAAAAAAATCACACCATAATACAGAGCATAATAATAGACAGCATACTAATAAAACGTTAAAGCATCCCACCCATGTCTGAAAGGCCATGGATAGTTAAAGGCCTTTTCAACAATTGCAAACTGATGCAGGAATGTATAACGTAAGCTGCCCTATGATCCACAGAGCAAGGGCAGCTGATAAATTAATTAAATAAAGATTGGGGGGAAAAACGAGGGCTGGAAAATGAGAAACTGAAATTTACAGATCCACTTATGCCGGTCTCTGAGTGATAGATATGGTGTCCTCTGCAGATATCAGTTCTTTAATAAAGATGTGGTGCACTTTAGTTTTTAGAGAGAGAGAGAGTGTTTTAATGAGTTTGTCATCATAGAATTTTATGGATAATCCATAAAGTTTTGTAGCTGGCTGGATCTTGTCATAGGCAACAAGTACCAAATCATTCACAAAAACAGTTCCACAACTGCTCCATGTTCTGTGCTATTGCCTTGGCTTCTGATGAGCAAGATGATGTATCTTTGGGTTGTAGAAATGGGAGATTATTGCTGTATCACGGTCATTGTAATTGCTGCTCTGGCGTGATGTTTTAACTGAGCTGGTGCCCTAAAGATGAATATTCCTACCCCTCCCCAAAAGGGGTAAAGAAAATCAGAAATATGAAATGCATAGGGAGTTTTGTTTGTTTGTTTTTTTAGAAAGCAATATTTGTCCATTACTGGTATAAATGCAACTCATATTTCCACATATATTGAAAAGAGCTTTCCATAAAATGTAAAATAAAATGGAGCTGCTCCGTGTTTTATTGAGTGCTTACTGAATTTTAACCGTGGCACTAAAACATTTCATTTCAAATTTCTAACTCTAAATTCCCTCAGCTAAAATGCAATAGTTCTCAGCTATTGCAAAACAGCCATTCCCCATCTCAGCCACTTCTTTAAAAAAAATAAGAGAGAGAGAGAGAGAGAGAGAGAGAGAGAGAGAGAGAGAGAGAATGAATGAATACTGGGACCAAGTCTATATTAAAATTCATCCCAGTCCTATTACTGAAGCAGTTTAACAGAAAATCAGGCAAGGAAATTTCTATCTCTTTCTAAATGGGAAAGAGAAAGGAAAGCGGAAAGAAAACGGCTGTGCTGATGCAAAAAGCCTTCATGGTGCTCTCAGTTACTTTCCATCACTCCTTACTCAATTCATTTTAGAGAAGCCAAGAGGGCAAAATCTCTTTAGAAAAAGATGGCCTTCTAGGTGGTGTTGTGGTGGTTAATTTATATTTATCATTTTTAATCATTAATCTATTAATTTATGTTGAAAGATTCAGGACACAGAAAAGCACGTACGGTGGTACCTTGGCTGTCGAACTTAATCCGTTCCAGGAGTCTGTTTGACTCCCAAAACCATTAAAAAACAAAGGTGCAGCTTTCGATTGGCTGCAGGAGCTTCCTGCACTCAGTCGCAAGCCGTGGAAGCCACATTGGACGCTTGGCTTCCAAAGAATGTTCAAAAACTGGAACACTTACTTCTGGGTTTTCAGTGTTCAGAAGGCAAAACATTTGCGTACCAAGGCGTACAAGAACCAAGCTATGACTGAACTTCTTCATGCAGCTTAGAGTTAAATTGTGGCAGATGAGAATGTTGGTGTGCAGTGCGAGAAAACTACACCCTGAAGCTCTCAGGCCAACTACAGTCCTCAAGGTCTCTAGGTCTGGCCCTCAGGACAGTGCACAGAGCACATCCCATTTTCCAAGGCCGCAGCCTCAACAGCCCTACTCTGTCCTAGTTCCGTCACAGAGCTGCAGTCCCTGTGAAGAGGGATTGTTTGTTAAACTACACTAAACTGCAGCTCTGGGTGAGGAATAGGGATCTCCTTAAAACTCTGGTTTGAACTATGGTGTGAATGTGGCCCTACTGCAAGTGAGTCTCTTTTTTGTTTGGCAGAGTCATATGCAAAATGCAGTGCAAAGGTTTAATTTGCCAAGAGCAAATGGATTGGGCAGTAAATGCTTGCACCAGCTGCCCAGTCCATGTAATTGCACCCTTCAACAAATTGCCCATGTCTTTCCCCCACCTCTCAGCACCAACATGGAGATGATCTCAGTATGCCACATGCTAAGTTTCTCCCCGCTAAGTTTCACACCTGCTGGCTTGAAGTCTTCAATGAAAAATGATGACTCCTGCACACTGAATGGTATTGGGAATGACAGAGTCATCATTTTTCAGACTTATCGTAAATTCTCACATTATTTTACTGTCAGAGATTGCAGTTGTGAGCTTTTTCCCTGCTCTGTGCCTCCAGGGTTTTCGAAGGTGAGTTTCTGTAAAGAAATGTAAAAGCATAAAAAAGAAAACAGCAGCAGTGTACTTTTCAGTGGCATTAGTTAGCTTCTAAGATACTTTCTTCCTATATGGGGCCAGACAGAGGTGAAACGGGAGAATGTGTACGTCAAGATTAGGGACAGGTGAATCTGTCAATTCTTTCACCCTGTTGTTGTTTTTCACTCTTAAGTTCAGTTCTCCACTTTTTTTTAAGGGGGGGGGGAGTAGGGGCTCATGAAAATCCAGCAGTATTTTAGTGAATGTCTCCCAATATACACATTTTGGTATGTAATTTTCCTCAGTAAAATGCATGCTGTGTGTTATTTTCACCGATGTATACATTTTATGCACACTTTACCAACTAAATGCATTTGGGCACTTGATTGCAGGACTGCGCTACAAAATTTGGAAGGGTGTGAATTTCAAAGCTATATGACATCAGGTCAAGCTATTGTTCCACACTTTCCAGTGAATTTTCTAGTCAGAAGTTTGATTCTGGGGGAAAGCAGTGGTGACTAGTGTCCATTGGGACTGGTAGGGCAGAAGGCAGGGAGACCAACAGCAGGTGGCGCCAAAGCCAATGGCAGGAGGAGCCAACTAATTCTAGCCTTGTTTCCATCCTACCTGCTGAGTTCTACTGAGCCTGAGGAGGAGGAAGCTGACAGTCAGTGCCTTGGACTAGTTGTGCTGAAGACAGGAATGCAGGAGGTTGTTGGGGCAATGCCCCATTCATCCTAATGGACCAGCCTCCACTGGTAAGAGTGCCAATTCATTGTAATTATGCAACCTGTATTTTTGGTATGTGATTGAATCCCACCCTCAGAATAATGGCAGCCAGCACACTGCGCATTCTAATGACAATAGTAGTTGCTCTACCCTGATCTACCCAACTCACCTTGGGTTGACATTGGACCCAAGTGGGGCCCTGGGGTAGTACTTGGCTGCTATTTATAGATAAACTCAACATGAGATTCAGCGCATTACAGACCTGGACTTGTGTGTTGGTGGATTTAAGCTTCTGATGAAGATAATCTTTGTAGGCATTACTGAAGTTTTGTTGTTTTAAGGACAAAAGCTTTAAAACAGATACAGCGTAGCAGGCATTGATTGATGTCTGCAGTAAGTCAGCATCAAGACTGCATAACCCTCAAGGTAGATATTGATTTTCCTTTTTTCTCCACAGACAATATTTCCTTCTTGAAATTGACTCAAAACACAAGTCAATAGTTGCTTAATATACAGTATTACCAAGTATGCGCTGTTAAGGTATAGATCCCTGAAAGTGTTTGCTATAATTATGCGATAAAGGGGGAAATATCCTTTATACCATACAGAAGTAAAATTAAAGAAAGGAAAAAAGATAGCACTTTACTAAAAGTAAATTATTTTGGTGGCCTTGCTTATTGAGAAGAGGCTGATTTTTCTGTTGCTTTGGAAGAGTCTATAGGATATACATTTCGGAAGAAAGTCAAGGCATCTGCTGCTTGACATTTCTGCTGCCTTAGTTCTGATATGTAAATGGTAATCTATGAGCTTCCTTCTTTATAATAAGCCAAAGCATCTTATGCTTAGGATAATAACCAGGACTAGTCAAACTAGAATCATGCCTGCAATTAAGTTCCCTGAAGTTTTACTCCAGAATGAGTCCCTTTAAAATTGTCTGCAGCAATTCCTGATCACAGCATGGGGGGGGGGGCTCACCTTACATTTGGCTATGTAAGCTTCTAAATTATGGACCGTAGAAAGTTGCCTTATCCTGCCTTATACAGACTCTTTGCCACGTACAGCATCACTCCAGGACTGTAGCTCAGTAACAGAGCTTCTGCTTTGCACCAGAGGCATAGCTAGGGGGGCAGGGGCACTAGGCACCACACTGCAGGGGTAGCACTTACCGCACGTCCGGCAGCGCACCTGAGCTATATGTTTCTCCTGGGAGTGGCACGGTGGTTCGGGCACCTTTAGGATCTACGCTGCCCGAAACAGCAGTGTGGGGCTTGCGTCTGCCCACTGCCCCACCCTCAGTCACCCTACAGCTGAGGCGGCAGCGAGGCTGCCCCGGGCACAGGGTAGCTAGCTACACCACTGCTTTGCATGCAGAAGGCCCCAGGTCCAATCCCCATCATCTCCAATTAGGACTGGAAGACAACCTTGCCTGAAATTCTGGAGAGCCACTATATAAAATACAGAGCTAAGTGGACCATTGGTGTGACTTAGTATAATAAATATTCCTATGCTGCTCCTGCTACATGATTCTTTTAACCAGAGATGCCAAGCAATGAGGGCACCCAGTGAGTTTCACAGCTGGGTGGGGATTCGAACCCTGCTCTCCCAGGGTCTAGTCCAACACTCTAACCATTATGCAACACTGGCTTCTGCTTTAACACAGCTCTGGTTCTTCTCCATATATGGACAATAAGGAAACGATGAAAACAGCATAGCAATAATATCCATACTGTGGCAGATCTCCGGGGCTGGTGTACAAATTCCGTCATCCATCTCTGTGTCTCCGGTTTCTGCTGGAAGGACTTTTGCCCTTCTTTCCAGATCATGTATTCCAACTCCTCCATTTCCTTAGCCTGCACAATTTCCTTAGTCTATGAAACATGGGAAGTCAAAGGAGGGACACCTACGCAACCCCAACTTTTGGCTTGGTTTGGCTCATGCAATGCATATGGCCATTTGCCAGAAGCATAACTCTGGTCTTGTGGTGGGACGTTTATCAATGCTGTTAGCTGCAGCAGCTGAAAAGTGCTCCTCCAGATGACCTGTTTATTGATCCTTCATCTCCATCTCGATTTGCTTACATAAAGTTTATGCAGTGTTTAGATGCTGCTGCTGAAGATTTATATACTCCTCCTATTTAAACAAAACTCTCAATCTAAGTTAGAATAAACAGCAAATAATTTTTTACAAATAATTTTTTACATTCTGTAAAACACAATTAACAGCTAAATAGAACATCCTTTTTAGTATCCAAATTAACATTACACATAAAAATCAGCTCCAAAAATTCAGTGAAATGTACCCAGTCTTAACTGAGCATCCAACCCCGATGTCTTTGCAGGGAGGCTATAAAACAAGCATTCATCCTGATTTTTCTTGTGTGGTGTTTATACATCTTCCCATTTGCTCACCCCATACTTTTCAGTGTGTTTCCTCCATACTTTCTTAACCACAACAGTGTTTTTATTCCCAGTTTTTCTTTTAATTAAAAATGGGTTTGTTATGCTAGGGCTCCATGGCAATTTAATCCACTTTAGTTATACAAACCTCAATTTCTGGCAAACATTTGATTCCTTCCCACAAAAATAGTGGCAGTCACGAGGTGCTCATGGTCACTTCTTGAACTTCCAGCCACAGCATTTGTTCAAGGACCTTCAAACCTGACAAATTAGGGGAGTTTGCATCCCATATCCTATTTCAACCTTTAGGTCACAGGGCCTGTTCTGTCGTTATCCATAACTGAGCCCTGACCACAATTAACTTCCTTCTGTCTGGTTCCCAACTGTAGCCAATCAGCAACAATACTGCTGGACCCAGTTAGGATAGAAAGTAGAATGAAAGAGTATTGAAATAAACGTAAGGTTTGATTTTAAAAATGAGGAACTAAGAGTGACCTAAGCTTCAGGATTTTTTAAACAAGGACTCCTGCAGATTTTCTGGCTGTTGCATGTCTAGGACATTTCTGACACTGCTTGAATATTAAACAGCCATAATAGTAACTTCCCTTCTACACCCATGGCATGGCTTCTGCAAATGAGGTGTTCCTTAATATGAACCTGCTCTTGCAAATAAATTGCACATTAAATGCAGTCTGAAGTTTGTGCTATAAGCATGGTAAATGCAGCAGGCAAAAGGAGAGCTTAAAATAATACACATTATTACTTTCACAGCAGCTACGTCGGCTTTTTAAAAATGCCATTCAGACTTGAGAAATGATTTGATTTTACTGGTGTATATAAACACATCAGTGGCTTACTTAGGCTCATCCATAAATAAGATGTGATGTGGTTAGCACAAGAAAGTACTAGCTTCTGAGAACATGCAGCCCTTAGCTATTAACAGTGTGATATTCCGAAAGAACTGCTGAACTTCTTTGATTATGCATTGCCAAAAAGCCACTGTGCACTTCATGTGTTGGAGGGGAAATAGCAATTACTGGTCATTGGCATGCTGCTGAGAAGTAGTGCCCCCTTAAATCAAACATGCATAATACAGGGTAGCTGCTGGTAGCACCTACATTTTTAAAATTAGCTCCATGTTCATAGAGCATGAAAAAAGAGGAAGGTGTACATTTGCACAGTGAGCCTCTGTAGGCTTCAGGCATGGAATATGCAGCGAACCTATTGTAGTATTCTAGGCAAACACTTGAGTACCTTAATTGGCAATTATTGCACTTCAGAACATTACCGGCTTTCCCCTCATGAAGCCGCTGAAGTGTTATGGCATTCTAGCCTTGCTTCCTCCAGATGAAACAACCTTCCTTGGGCTCATTGAGGCATCCCATTGTGTCACCTACCTACTCTGCTGCTATTCTCGCTTCCACATGGATTCCCAGAGTTTTGTGTAACCAAACTACTGGCGACATCTGTCTTCTGTGAGCCAAAGTCCCATATGCAAATGCAGCCGTTCTAAAGAGTTTCTACAATAGAAATGATGGATTTAAGATGAAGACTTCAATAATGACTAATCAACAATGTTATCAGGTCAGAAACAGGCATGTTGTGCATTGCATGGGCACTGCTGTGGTTGCCTGACAGCCAGAACTAGCTGTGGAGTTCAATGGTTGACACTCGTCTTCCTTTGGGTGGGGTACAAGGGCTGGATTCACTGCCACACTTTCACACCCATCTCAGGCAAGTTGATTCAGTGATTGTCTCTTGGGCCCCACAACCAGTTTTTGAGCAATGTTTGCAGCTGGGTGCACAGATCCAGTGCTGGAAATGATGTTCACATCACATTTTTGTATGCCAGTCAACCTTACGGGAGCGGGATAATGGTTTCAGCATTTATGTATGAAGCCTAACAGTTTCTGAATTAAGAGTATTGTGGAATTAATGCAGCACACTCATTATGAGGTAATTTGGATGAGCTATAATTAAAAAAATACAAATTATTTTAATTACATGCACTTAAAATATGTGGCCTTCAGGGCCAGGATTATTTCTGGCATGGGCCTCCATGGTGAAAAATATAATGGCCCAACCCTGCTTGGAAAGCAATCAACCTGATCTACTTTCAGAAAAAGGGGATAGGTAGTCCAGCTCTCTATCACCTCAAGCTGTGGGTGTCTCTCTCTGTGGGTGTATTAGAGGCAGTCTGGCGCAGTACAGTGGTATCTCGGGTTACAGACACTTCAGGTTACAGACTCTTCAGGTTACAGACTCCGCTAACCCATAAATAGTACCTCAGGTTAAGAACTTTGCTTCAGGATGAGAACAGAAATTTCATGGCGGCGGCACAGCAGCAGCAGGAGGCCCCATTAGCTAAAGTGGTGCTTCAGGTTAAGAACAGTTTCAGGTTAAGAATGGACCTCCAGAATGAATTAAGTTCTTAACCTGAGGCACCACTGTATACCCTTTATGATTTTATATCTGGTGCCATCCTGATGTTTTGGACTACTACAGACCCAGGCAGCTTGACTCTTGGCCATGAATGATGGGACCTGCAGTCCAGAAACATCTAAAGAGAATCAGGTTTAAATACAGCCTTGAATTCATGACTGGTGTAGTCAGTTTGGGACACCTGTATTCAAGTTCCTCCTTTGCCATTGACTCATAGTATTCTAGTCACCAGTTTTCAGTTTTGGGCCCCCATCTTTCAAACTGAAATGTAAGGGTATTGGCATGTTATGATACATAGCAGTAAGTTATGGTAGTAAACATCACTAAGTGTCAGAGAGATACAGGGATATCTGTAGAGCCTTATACTGTACTGACGGAGCTATCCATACCTTTCTCTTTGTGCTGCTGCACACCTCGTAAATCTGTTTTGGAGGATTGGGTTTACAGAACAGATTTAGGGGGCGAGGAGAGTGGGGAAGTTTGATTGTGCAGCTAAGGTTCCTTGTGAAATGGTTTGGTTGGATGCAATTTACAGGTTTTGCTCATCCCTACTGAATGAGGAGTCGGGTCGCGGGTGGTGCTGTGGGTTAAACCACAGAGCCTAGGACTTGCCGATCAGAAGGTCGGCGGTTCGAATCCCCGCGACGGGGTGAGCTCCCGTTGCTCCCTGCTCCTGCCAACCTAGCAGTTTGAAAGCACGTCAAAGTGCAAGTAGATAAATAGGTACTGCTCCGGCGGGAAGGTAAACGGCATTTCCATGCGCTGCTCTGGTTTGCCAGAAGCGGCTTAGTCATGCTAGCCACATGACCCGGAAGCTGTACACCGGCTCCCTCAGCCAGTAAAGCGAGATGAGCGCCGCAACCCCAGAGTCGGTCACAACTGGACCTAATGGTCAGGGGTCCCTTTACCCCCTTACTACTGAATGAGGAAAGTACATAAATTCCATGTGAATTTCTCTTAGAGTATTAGCAATTGAATTTAAATGATAAATAATGTCTTAAACTAGAGCATAATTACATAAAACAAGCTTGTGGAACATGAAAATGCAGTACAGTTACTTTTGTCCTGATGACCTTTCCTTTGTGTTCTGTTTTATGCAGACATTACAAAGGAAAGAGTCAAGGAAGGGGGGCAGGAGAGATGAAAAGAAGATTTTCAGAATGAAATGAACAGAGTTTATTCCTTGTCAGCATTTTTTTTTAAGTCTAAAATTATGTGTCAATGGAAGTTAGTTGCAATTTTAAGACACAATCTTCTGGGAAGTCCTCTCTGCTGCAATGAAAGGAAAATCATTCATTTCAGTGAAAGTTGCGTTGCAGAACTTCCCAGAGGAATGGGCCTTACCATTTTAAATATATTGCCAGGAATTATTTGTGCATATTAAATCTCACGTTGGCTTAAATAAAAAGTTCATAAAAGTTTCCCTAGCATGGTTCAAATGATATGAACTTGGCCAATAACTAATTAACTAACTTTCCACCTTTATGCTTTCTGCTCAGGAGTTTTTAATTGTGAAACCATTTGTCTGTAAACATTTTTGCAGAAATCTTCAGGATGTTTGGTAGGGAAGACATCAGGAGGAAGAAATGGACATTAGTTTGGGGGTTACAGTTAAGGTGATTGCATTACTTGCTAACTGTTTTGCAACTTTGTTCCTTCCGAGTGGGAAAGAAACTGAATTAATAAATAATACAAGTTGGACTGGTATACCTTTTGCCTTCTTCTTCTTTCGTCGTCTTCTTCTTCTTCTTCTTCTTTCAATTTTCAAATTTTAAGTGGTGTCTTGGCAGCTGAAGGCGTTTCTCTCCTGCTACCTGGTGACCTATCACTAGGTATGGGGGGGAAATGGTAGCCCCCATTCCCTAGGAACACTAGTACAATAACATGTAACTACATATCCAGGGGCTTTAGCAGACCTATTATCCTAGTGTGTGGCACCCACAATGCCAAGTCCTCTGCTCTGAGCTGCACCTTCACTTGAAGTACAGGCGGCAGCCATCTTGTGTGTGCCCAATTGATGCGTGACCACCGATGCTTGAGTACTTTTGGACCCGAAAGAGGGCATAACAGGGGGCATAGCAGGGCATAATGAAGGCAGGGTTTAATGGGATGGAGCGGGATTAGGAGCGCTCTGCCGACACACTGGGGGGGGCCAGGAATGGAACCCCCACACAAAATGGGCCTGTATTACTGTTTTTTCTTTGCTACTTTTCTGAATTTGTATAGGCCTATACATGCTGTGTACAAAAAATAAAATAAAAATCTGAGTAAAAAGCTTTTGGTGTGGGGGAGCTAAAAAACGAAGCAGGGCCTTGGACCAATTAGTAACCAGAACAGTTAGTAAATAATGCGGTTGCCTCAAGCTAGAGAACATCTGTCCCCCCAACCCCAGAATCTCCCAGGATTTCTCTCCCACCTTCCATGTGTGCCCCCCCAAAAAAAGTGGAAAGAGGGTTTTGTACAGCCTTGTTGATAATAATGATGATAATATTTATACCCACCCATCTGGGCGGCTCCCAATAGAATATTAAAGACACTATAAAACATCAAACATTAAACAGGGCTGCCTTCAGATGTTTTCTAAAAGTCAGGTAGTTGTTTATTTCCTTGACATCTGATGGGAGGGGGTTCCAAAAATGAACGTATTTACTAAACAGTTACCGTATAAATGTTATGTCCGAGGTGGCTACAAAAGGAAAAACCCTTAGTGTGTGCACTTTTTCTCTTAAAAATGGAATTTAACATTATGCTTCAGTTGATGGCCTGGAAAAACATTTCTTCGCTGTAACATAATGTTTTCTTCAGCTGTCACTGCTGATCAGACAAATGCTTGTTCTTCATAATAGCATCGAAATTAAAATATGCTTTGTTGTTATAGTTACATCTTGGGATATATTTCTCTCTCTCTTTCAAATCAACCCAGCTAGTGGAAACAGCTTAGAGTATATTGAGTGTACTCAGACATTTAATAAGAAATGCGCTTTGGAAACCATTTCTGCAGCAAGGGTTATGTTGCTCAGGGATGCTCGAGACAGATTCGGGGGTTTTTTTGCGAATTCCAAGTGGAAGTGAGTTGACCTGCACCTCTTTTAGACTGATGGGTGGATTGGATTTTAGTTATTGTCTGGCTTTTGCAGTTCTTGGTGCAGAAAACGTATCAACATGTTACAAAATGCACATCTTGAGGAAAATATGCTTTAAAAAGTTGCATTTAATTGCATTTTATGAGGATTTTAATAATAAGCATTGTGATTATTATTTCACAGCATTTGTACACTGCTTGATTGCGATAAAACTTATAAACAGTTTATCCACACCCACACACCCACAAAGGAAACTTAAAAACAGGTATTTGAAAACATTCAAAAGTTAATCAACAGAAAGCAAAAAGAGATTGAAACACATGTAACATCTGCATGCCTGGATGTGCTTGCCAAAAGAAAAATGTTATAAGCAGGCACTGAAAACAGTACCATGAAGGCATCTTTCTGATGTCACTAGGCAGAGTAGCAAAGTGTGTAGGAACTGCCACATTAACGATCCATTTCTTACATGTATTGACCGAGTATCATGTGGCACCTGTAACAATTGCAGTTCTGCAAGTCCAACTAGTTAAGTAGGCATATATAGTGAGCCCACATTTAAAAAATAACGATAGTATTTTTAAAGCAACACTTCATGGAATAAAAAGTAAAAGTAAAAATGTAAAAAAAGAAAAGAAAGGTATACTATGTCCCTATAAGCATGAACTATCAGTGTACTTATCTAATATATAGTTGCTGTTATTACCCAAATACACACACACACACACACACACACACACACACACACATGTCCATGTAAAGTCCACATTTATAAGCAATCTGCTCATAAGTGGCAAGTGTAGTCATGTCTTCAATCCATAGATCAAATGAAGCTGCACATTTATCTTTCCAGTGCAGCAATATCAGTCTTTGGGTCATAGTAAGGGCATAAAGAATCCATTTACCTTGTCCTATTGTCAAACTCCATATTGTAGGCATGTAATTCAAAATACTATTATCCTCTGAGAATTGTAACTTTTGTGCAGTCATATTTATATAATGCAGATGAATGTAGGAACAGACTTATGGGGCTGGACTGCTTTGTTTATTCTTAATGTGACTTGGTTCTTCACTAGCCTTTTTATTGTCCCTTATTGAAGCAGAAATGTAACATGTAATTGCATTTTTATTCATAATTTATTTCTTAGCAGTTGTTAATATAGCTATCCACAAGGCCTATTAAAAAGCTTGGGTATAATTTACTTTTCAAGACAAATGAAATGCACAACCTCTCTATTTAGTCTTCTCTGTTTTAGAGATAAAATGTTTTCCTCCTTAAAGGATAGGAGATTAATCTTATTTTCTTTTAAAGTGGAGGCTGCTAACATGATACCTGGAGAGTCATTCAAGATGATAAAAGTGCTTTTATTAGCACTACATTCCTGCACGCTCAGAGGCAGCACCAGTAGTGCACTGGAAAGTTTTCTTCCTTCTCTCATATTACTAGGACCCAGGGACATCGAAATGAAGCTGACTCCTGGAAGCTTCAGAACAGATGAAAGAAAGCAAATCTTCACACAGTGCATAGTTAAACTATGGAATTTGCTCCAACTTGATATTGTTGGCTACCAACCTGGGTAGCTTTAAAAGAGGATTTGGGGGTCGGTGAACCATGGTAGAAGCCTTTGTGCTGGAGGCAATATGCTTCCTGACTGACTGGAATTAATAATTGCTGTTGTGCCCAGGTCCTGTTTGTGGACTGTCCATAGGCATCTGCTTGACCACTGTGAGAACAGCTGGACTAGATGGGCCTTTGGCCTGATCCAGCAGAGCTCTTCTTCTGTTCACACTGCTATAAGCCCAGAAATACCATAAGCTCATTAGGCAACCGTAGGCAAGCTGTCATCCTTGATTCTCAGACCCACCATCACTTTAAAGGGGACAATAGTACTGATTTACCTTCCAGAAGGTCTCAAAAGGTTTGCTGCAGTGTATATTGTTATGATTTTTTTGGGGAGGAGGGGTCCTTCTGGCTGATACAGTGGTACCTCTGGATGTGAACAGAATCCATTCCGGAGCCCTGTTCGCATCCTGAAGCGAATGCTCCATGCATCTGCATGTGCGCGGGTTGCGATTTGCCGCTTCCGTGCATGTGCGTGACGTCATTTTGAGCATCTGTGCATGCACGAGCGGCGAAACCCGGAAGTAACGTGCTCAGTTACTTCCGGGTCGCCGCGGAGCGCAACCCGAAAATGTTCATCTCGAAGCTACTCAACCCGAGGTATGACTGTACCTTCCAGTTTTGAGTTCCTGTACTCAGTGAAGGTTAGAGAAAGTTGCTAAACTGGCCTGACAGGTTTCTTGGTAAGATAGTGACCTTAGCTGGTTACTTTAGTACCCTCATGGCATCCCAAAAGAATGAGCTAGGTTACAAGACTAAGTGATGGTGCCCTCCATCAGGCTAATGGATGCGCCTTTCCTCCACCCATTCTACCCAGCTACTATGTAGGTCGGAGAACAATAGCCAGAGTAGTGTGTGAGAGCTGAGCTAGAAACAGTCTGGAAGCTGGAGACACAGAGACATGCTTGCTCTGTACTGGGTCCAAAGCTGAGACTGATGGGAAAGCAAGATATTTTGGAGGTGTTAACGCTGTGACGCCCTCCATCATATTCTCAGGTTATATACTCTATGTGTGTGTAAATAAAATTTAATACCCTAAAGGCTCCACAGTCTTCACTTACCTTCCATTCCAAGGAAACTTGGTAAGCGCTGGAACCTCTGGAGTCTCTCACCACTTGGAGATTTTGGTAGCATGTAACTGTATGAATCATTTAAAATATTATACAGTATTGTATACACGCTAAGTTCTTGCTAGGTTAATATTGCCAGTCGACTTCTGTACACGTGCACACTGACATGTAATGGAAGGCTGCATGATCGCCATGGTGTAGTGGGGAGATTATCTCGCCATTGTAAAGCTGGCCTAAAGGTAAAGGTAAAGGGACCCCTGACCATTAGGTCCAGTCGTGACCGACTCTGGGGTTGCGGCGCTCATCTCACTTTACTGGCCGACGGAGCCGGCGTACAGCTCCCGGGTCATGTGGCCAGCATGACTAAGCCGCTTCTGGCAAACCAGAGCAGCGCACAGAAACGCCGTTCACCTTCCCGCCGGAGCGGTACCTATTTATCTACTTGCTATTTGATGTGCTTTCGAACTGCTAGGTTGGCAGGAGCAGGGACTGAGCAATGGGAGCTCACCCCGTCGCAGGGATTCAAACCGCCGACCTTCTGATCGGCAAGCCCTAGGCTCCGTGGTTTAGCCCACAGCGCCACCCATGTCCCAAAGCTAACCTACTCCTCTCCTTTAATAAAAGGATGAGGTGCACCATCACTGCAGATAAAACAAGTAGCAAAAGCAGGTGGAAGGAGACAGCTTTTCTATGGGAGGGAGGGCAGGATAAGCTTGTTGGAGTCCATTTTGGATCTATCAGCTCCATTATGTACTGTGTTGGAATTTAAAAGGGGCTTCCTTGGAAGTGTTGGCAGTGTTGGCTGGAGGTGATGGGATTTGTAGTCCAAAATAGGTGGAGGATACCAGGTTGATGAAGGTTGACATGTATTATTTCATTTTTGACCTTACGGAAACCTTACACAAATTGCTCTATGAAAATAAATATATGATAGCTGCTTAGGCTCCCTCAGGATTCACTTGGAATTCAAGTGTGTGTGTCTCATTAACTGCTGAGGATTCTGAACTGAACAGTTTAAAGATTTCATTAAGCCACTTCTAACCCTGCAAATCTTTCTTCAAATAACAGCTAGATCTGTAGCTGAAGCCCACTGACAGCCAAATACTGATTATTGCTCCCATATTTAGATCGTCACTTCTTTAGTATGACCTACACTCAATATGTCCCCATGTGGACATATTTATATTTAAATAAATAGTTTGAATAAGGTTATCTGTGGATTGTTCTTCCTGACATGCTGAAATATGTTACAGTTGATTGGGTGGGGGCTGTAACTGCAAGAAAGGTTCATTGTGGGACTGTCACTTGGAAAAGTCGTTGATTCTTTCCTCTGGTGGATAAGAGCTCAATGGTAGAGTATGTGATTTGAATGCAAAATGAGCCTCTGCCTATGATCTTTCTTGGAGAACTAGTTAGGTCCCTGAAGACTGGAGGTGGGCAAATGTTGTCCCCTTCTTCAAAATGTGAGGTGGGGGGAAAGACACAAGTAACTACCAACCGGTCAGCTTGACATCAATACCAGAAAAAGGTGCTAGAACAGATAATTAAATGGTTGGTCTGTGAACACCTAGAAAAGTGTTGTGATTGCTAAGATGGGTTTCTCAAAAACAAGTCATGCCAGACTTACCTCATTTCTTTTTTTGATAGAGTTACAATCTTGGTGGCTCAGGAGAACGCTGCGGGTGTAGTGTATCATGATTTCAGTAAGGCTTTTGACAAAGTCCCCCATGATATTATTGTGGAGAAGCTGGTACAATGTGGGTTGAACCAGGTAACTGTTAGGTGGATTTGTAGATAGTTGACTGACTGAATCCAAAGTGTACTCATTAATGGTTCCTCATCATCCTGGGAAAAGCGACAAGTGGGATGCCACAGAGTTCTCTCCTGGGTCTGTTGTTGTTCAGTGTCTTTATAAATTACTTGGATGAAGGAATTGAAGGGATGTCCATCAACTTTGCAGATTATGCCAAACTAGAAGGGGTAGCTAATGCTGCAGACCCCTGCCTGATACTCTGGAGAGCCATTGCCCATCATTGTTGACAATCCTGTGCTAGATGACTGATGGTCTGATTCGGTGTAACACAGCTTCCTATAGTCCTATGATGCTCATTTGATTTTGCATCTGGATGGCAGTGACAGCATGCTTATCTCCATTCAAGAAGAGGCATACATATTGTCTATTTCTAGTCCATGTGACTTGCTCATGTTCTTATGCCACAATGTAGGTTATGTGGTTAGAAGCAGAGTTATTCTGAATACCAGCTGCTGGACACCAGAAGCAAGGAGAATGCGCCTGCTCTCAGGTCCTGCTTACAGTTTCCCCATGGACATCTGGTTGGCCACTGTGAGAACAGGATGCTGGATTAGATGGCTCTTCTTATATTCATGTTTTTATTCATAATTTTGTTCCTTGCTTTTTCTGCATGAATCTCTGATTTAAAAATAATAACGTTAAAATGCATATTTAAATATGCTTGTAAATATGTCCTTTTCTTTCTTGTTTTATAGGAATATTTATAAGTTTGCCTATTTATTAAAAAATATAAAGGTGATGTAAAGTAGAGTAATTAAAACATCATAAATATAAAATAATAAAGCTATAAAATCAGAACATCCAGAATAAATTACCATAACCAAATCAAATTATTTCTTTTATAAGAATATTTGTGTTTTGATGCATATTTTCTCTCAAAATAGTGTTAAACATGTATGTCGTTATATGTTCTAAGAACTATAGCACAGCATTCAGAAAAGGCAAAAATGAAAACGCAGGTGTCAGGGGCTCAGGAACAGAGGTACAGGGGAGAGAGGGAATGGAGAGCGAAGGGGAAGAATCTGAGGGCAGCGTAGGGGAGTATGACAGTGACCCGAGAGATTCCATGAGCTTCTCCAGCGAATCAGAAGATTCCCAGAAGGAGGCGCCGATGGTCAGGGCAAGGGGGGTCCCAGGAGGGACACACCAGAAACAAGGGGCCAGCGGGGACTCCCAAAGCAGCAGCGGGAGATCAGGACCAGCTTCCCCACCAGAGCGTAGTGGGGGGGGGAAGAGTCCCATGTGTCAGGGCCAGCGTCTCCTCCAGCAGGGAGAGAAGATGAGTCAGGGCTGACCACGCCTCTATCGGAGAGTGAGGGAAGGTCAGGTCCAGCTAGCCTCCCCGAAGGGGGAAGCAGTGACAGGAGCAGTGTAACGGTCAGGAGGAAGGTTGCCGGCTGGGCGCGCGCACCAAGTTCGAATGTACAGGCGCGTGGGACAGCAGAAAACCCGGATTGGGAACCAGGTCCTAAAGCCCGCCGGAGGCAGGGGGAAGACTCAGGGGACTCAGCGTCAGAAGAGTCTAGGAAGGGCGAGATCCCAGCTGACAGGCAGAGCCAGAGGAGGAAAGAGCAAAGGAAGAGGTGGAGCAAGGCTAGAGTCTTAAACTGGTGTCTGGGGGGAGGAGATTCAGACGGAGCTTCGGCGGTCTAGAGTTTCAGACGTAGAGCTGCATGCCGCGGATATGAAAGCGAAACTGAACTTCAATAAAGACTTTTGTATATAACAACGAACTGGCGTTGGTCCTTTGTGAGCTGGGACCTCGGGCAGCTCTGACAGCAGGACAAACCACGAATGAGAAGGAAAGCTCACAAACATAGTCAAAAAGTTTAAACAAAATCAGAACTAAATTTAAAACCAGTTCCCCTTAGCAATTATGCAAAAACTGCTAATGCATCTTTACAGCTTGGAATTCAAGCTTTGCAACTGATTCAGTTACATGAGATTGTATAGGTATATCAATGTCCACTCTGAGAACTCCCTGGGAGGGCGTCTTCTTGGTAAGGGACAAATAAATCTGGGTACAAGTTGCAGAGAAAGTAGCAATTTAAGACTGAAAAAAGGAAAGATTTGAACTCTAGCAGACATGAATAGATGTGCTTGTAAGGAACAACCATTCATTTTCTTAACGCAATCAATACAATTTGAGACACATGAAAAAGGAGTTGTATAGGTGAGTAATAGCTTTGTATTTACATTTATACACTCCATTAGCACACAGATTTAAAAATGATATTCTTCTCTTTTACAGGTGATTAAATAAATGCTGCAAGCTTTATGTTCAGACCCCTTTGCACAACATCAGCCTATGGGGTTCTCCAGTTAGCCAATGTTGTACCTCTCTAATACGATTTAATCTTGCTTAAACTGGACATTTTGAACAGCAAGAGAGAAAGAGAGAGCATGCAATCTCTCCAGCATTAGGTCTTCCAGGTCAATGAGAACATCCTCTAACAAATTCTTTGTGAAATAGAGAAACACACACTACAATAAAAAGCACAATGGCATTCTACAAAGCTAGTCCAAAGCAGCAGGCAAGATTATTAAGAAATGTTCAGGAAACAGAATCCCATAGCCATGCTTTTCCTGTGCAATTGAGCACTGGCCTGGGATTGTGCAAGGAAAAGGGACAGAGGAATATAGGAATGTGCCTTAAGTCCATCTAGTATAGTATTGTTCACTCTGGCTGGTAGCAGCTGTTCTATTTCTCTGACAGGAGAGTTGTTCTCATCCCTTATCTTCTTAATTTAAACTCAGGGGTGGGGAACCATTTTCATCCTGAGGTTCACATTCTCTCCTGGGTCACCTCCTGGTCCATGTGGCAATAATGGAAAGGGCAAGAGGCAAATGTAGCCACAGCAATGGATGTGATTAAACACACCTCACTTTTTACTTCTCCTCACCCAAAAGTATATGCCTACTTATAACATTTGAAGAGTGCCAGAAATGTCTGTTTTGTTGGATGTGCCTGAATTCAAAGCTGCTGCGTATTTTGCCTTCTTCATCCTTCCCCTGACTACTTATAAACTGAATGCCAATTTCATTCTCCCTTGAGGATCATGGAGATTGTATTTAATCTCCCATGACCCCAACAGAAAAAAGATGCTGCTACCATCACTATTCTGGAAGCATCTTCACTCCACAAACAGTCAGGAGAATGAAGAGAGGCCTGGTGTGATCTGCTATCTGGTCCTGGATCCTCTAGTGAGTCTTTTCATCTTAGGGATGGGGATAGAATAGCAGGCGGTGGAGGAAATTGGGTCTTCTGAGCACTTCTTGATGGCTTGAAGATTTTGAATGTAGTGCTAGCTTGCTGCCCTCTGGTGTGGTGGAAGTTGACCTAAGCTGTTGACCTGTTGACCTAAGCTATGATTTGTCTGCCAACACAATTGGTTTCTGAATATGGAAGTGAGGCAAGGTGCCATGTTGTATTTTTCTTGAGGTAGAAAAATATAATGGGCTGACCTTGGCCATGCTAAGAAGACACAATGAGCTGGAAACTCTGCTGGAACCCAAGAGGATTCTCCAGCCAGTTGTCTTCTTTTTGTAGGCTCTATAGTCTCACTCAAAAGTCAGGCAGTGCCCTGATGCTCCTGACAGAATTGTGGTGTGGGGGGAATGGAGTGTGACTAAAACTTCCTGAAAATCTAATAGGAACACCTCTACAGTGTGGTATTGTTTATGTGGTTGTGTTTCTGCAACGTATGTAATGAAATGGCACAATAATGGAACTCCTAAAGTGAATGTTGAACTAATATGGGTAGGTATAAATTATTTTAAATTACAGTGACAGCAAAAGTGCAATTTATTGAGAAAAAACACAAATAAATACAGACTCATTCAGGTACTCGCATGGACTATGAATCAGTAGGGGAAAAATAGAGGATTCCATATCCTAAATCCTAAACCTCTGATCATTATGAAGTTAACACTCTATAATCCACAGCAATCATTTATGACTATAAGCCTATAATCTTCTGAGAGTGTACTTACAGACAAAGATATGGCTTTTCAGAGCCTAGTGTACACACATATACACAATGCAGTAGATCCAGAAGCTTATTCAGGATACTCTTGAAGAATTAAGCCTAGTTCTCATGAACAGCTCAAGGGAAACCTGTGACTGGAGGGGACGGTACTATTTCAGAGTCCAGGTGAAGGGCCATGTTATGGAATGCTTCATCACAAAAAATAAATTAAAGTGTTCCTACATGCAGAAAACTAACATGCTACTTTTCCAAGTGGCAAGAAGATTATTTGTATGGAGGAGCATTCATTCAAATGGACTCCCATCTGTAGACTGGAGTGGTACTGTCTAGGGAATTTTTATTCTTTCCGATGCCATTTAAGACAACTAGACCTAAGTTAGAGCAACATTCAGATGATGATTGATAGATAGATAGATAGATGATAGATAAATGATAAATGATAGATAGATAGATAGATAGATAGATGATAGATAGATGATCGATAGATCTGCTTGATCTTAACAGAAGAGGTAAATCACTTACAAACTCACTCATTCACTAAAAGAAAAGAAAAAATGGGAATTGCAAGTTAAAGCACTTTGGCTTCTTTTCCATGTCATGTGAGCAGCAATTGTATTCTGTAGGTGAGGAACCTTGGACAATCGAACTCCAGCTCCCATCATCCTGACCGCTGGCCATGCTAGATGGGTCTGAAGGGAGTCCAACAACATCTGAAGACCACAGACTCCCCAGTCTTGTTCTAGACTCTAGAGTCTCACATACTGTGATTGCTTCCAACTTAGCTTCCGTTCACCACACTTGTCCTTGGTCTTTCACCCTCAGTCCTCTCCTCCTGCAAGAAAGGCAAGACTTTTCCCATTTCCTTGAATTTATGATACAGTGATAAGTCAAGAAAGACACACACAATGCTAGTATGTTATGCCTGACAAATAATAACTACAAAGGAGCAGAATGCAGAAATAAAAAATGATTATTTTATCTAGGCCATTTCTCAATAGATCTGTGTGAAATTTGGCCAGCTTACATTGCTTAGCATATGCATGCCAATGGGCAAATCATCTGGATTTTACTAGTATTTAAGAACATTCAGATTTTTAACATGATGAAGTGGAGTTTCATCTGTCTGGCCTAACTGTACAGCTTGCTACATTTCTGCATCTGTTTGTAATTTCTTTTTTTCAAAAAACACACAAAACCCTCTCAAAAGGTCTCAGCATGTTAGCGCACAGTTCTGTTATACACATTTCTGTATGCAGCATTGTGTGATATAAATATTTTTGCAAGCAATTTTTCCTAATATAATATATATTGCTGCTATTGTTTTCACTGACATGCATTTCTTCACACATTTTTTTGTTGGAAAACTGCATTATAAGATAAAATCTAAGGGTAGATTTTGAAGGATAGCATTAAAATGCAAACTGAACCAAATTTCTCCTTCACCCCTAGCCATGAGCAGAGGGAATACATATTTATAATATCTATTACCTCCCTTCACCCTAAAGTCCCAATGTGGGCTACAACAATTA
Organism: Podarcis vaucheri; assembly: GCF_965113315.1. Classification (NCBI taxonomy): domain Eukaryota; kingdom Metazoa; phylum Chordata; class Lepidosauria; order Squamata; family Lacertidae; genus Podarcis; species Podarcis vaucheri. Next base: position 18,034,238 of record NC_138767.1, read on the forward strand.
AAACATAATATTAAAAACCCTTTCAAACAACTTGCTATCTTATATATAGATTGTGGTCATGCATTCAAAAGAAGTTCTCCGTGGTGTATCTCTTACTCCTGATGCACACACACATGTATTGTTATCACTTGATGGCTGTAAAGTGATGTACAGTGACTGTAAAGTGACTAACCACTTGTATGTGTGAATGAGGAACTGCAGATGTAATATCACAGGTAGAATTTTAATGTCATCTAGCACCACATCAAATACAACAAGGCTTTTCAGTGGAACCTCTTCACACGTTCAGCTTCAAGTCATCAAATGTACAATAACTAAGGGCAACACAATCCATTGATGTACAAGCATGTGGAACCATCATTCCATAGATTGCACTTTTTCTTTTGATATTAATTCTCCCCCCCCTTATCTGAGTCACCACCGATTCCCTTGTGCAAGACCTTAATCTATCTGTTTTGTCTAATGAGCTGGTGAAGCTGCGAAAGAAATGGTACTAACCTTACTTTTATATGCAATTACTGATCTGAAATAAAGCAAATACCTGCAATTGCAGAGGGAGAAGTATGGAACTGAATTAATAGCAGAATTAGAACTGAAAAACTCATAATTTGGAAGACTGGAGAATTAAAATGATTTATTTGCTCTGTGCCATCATAGGAACAGATACCGACTTCAAACTCAGACTTTTATAGTTCACTAGCAACAATGCCCATCATTATGTTTAGTAGATTGTGTGTGGAGAGGGGCTGGGTTAAATATTGCAAGTACGTGTGTGTGTGTGTGTGTGAGAGAGAGAGAGAGAGAGAGATAGCTGATAGATAGATAGATAGATAGATAGATAGAGACATATACACACTGGAAGGAAATAAAAGTATATACTTTGGGGTACTGTTGGGGTACCTTCTCCCAGATGACAATGTACAACCTGTTTTTCAGCACAATCTCATCCTCAGTTCAGAATTGTGATGGAATGCTGACAACCAGCTTTTTATAGATAGATGGATAGATACTCTAGCACTATCATTTCCTTAGATTGCTTTGAATTGAGTGCACTTTTCAGGTGTGTGTATGAAACTTTCCATCTGTGCTTAATGGGAGATGGTTGATTCCCTCTCCCACCCCCACCCCCCTGCCACCTTCAATGCATATACTCATTTTAAAGACCAAATTTAGATTTGCAATTCCATTATGATTTCCTTTTGACTCTGCTATATCAATCACATCCCATAATGAATTTTGAACAAGCTTTCACTTTGCTGACATTTGGACTTGGCAATTGATTCTAGGCTCAGCTGGAGCAATACGTTTTCCTTGCTGTGTACTTAGTGAGATCATATCAAGAATACTCTGAAAATAACCTGTGGTACATCTTGGCAAATCACAGCATTAGTCCTGTGTACTGTAACTACATCGAGCAAACACTAAATAACAAGGGAAGAATTCACTACAGACCTGTAATAAAATGCAGAGTGCCGACAATTGTCACATAGAAGCCACAGGCTTGAAATGAATATCAGAGCAAGATAAATGTCATATGGAAATTTTGCAGGAAGCCTGCCTGAGGTTGACACAGTCGAGGAGAGGAAAATACCGTATTTTTCCATGTATAAGACGCCCCCATGTATAAGATTACCCTTATATTTTTTTAACCCAAAATTAAGAAAAAAACCCCCCTAAAACAGAAGTGAAAATCTGGATGATCTGCGGTGGCAAGTTTATCTTTTGGGGGGCAAGCGCCTTCAAAGTTTCCAGCATGAGCTGCATGCAGTGCACTGTGGTGCAGAAGCAAAGGCAGCGGTTGGGGCACCACATGCCCCCCCCTCAGTGGCAGCTGCTGCTGCGGGGAAGCGAGGGGAAGGAGGATCCCAGGCAGGATCCAGGGGGAGGCAGCGCCCACTCTGTGCTGAGCCATGCCGTCGAGCAAACTTGTGATGGCCTGGGACTCGGGCTTGGACTCGGAACCAGAGGAGTCTCAGTCTGCACCAGATCCTTTGCCTCAGGCATCATCTGAACCAAGTCTGGGGCCTGATCCTGAAGAGTTCCCCTGCAACAAATACCAGCTGGGCCGAGTCAGGGGCCTGAGCCTGCCCTGGCTCCAGATGCGGGGATTACCTCGTTGCCTTCAGCTGGGCCATCGCTTACAGCTGCTCCACTACCAGTTTGGTCAGGAGAGGCTGAGGCAGCCCCTGGGTCTAGTAACCCACCGACGTCTCCCAAGCTGCAAAGACTAAGGTCTGAGAGGAGAGACCTCAGTACTCGCAGGAGGAGTGCTCGCTTCAGGCGAAATAGGGAGGTGAGTCGCTGGGGGATCAGGACCGGCCACTACCACAACAAAGATAAAAGGCTGTTGGACCCTGCCCCAGGTTGCGGGAGCAACATTGCTGTATGCTAGATCCTGCCTGAGATCCTGTACCTGTCCTTGCCTGGTTTCCTGCCTCATGTCTTGCCTTGACCCTGTCGGACTGCCCTATGGATTCTGGACCAGACCTGGACCGCGGTTCTTGGGTTACCCCCGGCCCAGCACAAAACTGAGCTGAGGAAGGTGGTGAGCATTCTAGGGGCAGGGTGGGAGTTTGAGAGGGGAAGAGGCAATAAAGGAAAGCCGGGCAAGGAGAGGTAGCTGAGACAGCTCTCAGTGGCGGCAGTAGCAGCAGTTGCTCTAGATCCGGTGGTTGAGCCAGTGGGGGCTTCAGGAGGCGAGCCAGTCACCAGCATACAGCCTGGAGGAGGAGGAGAAGGGGGGGACGGCAGCAGGAGGGACTGCCTGAGCCCGCCCAAGCCAAAATCCTGGACATATGCTTAAATATTTTTTAAAATCCCCTGGGTGCCCATGTTCCGAATAGAAGACAACTCCCAATTTTTTACTGGTTTTTTTTTAGCAAAAAACCTTGTCTTATACATGGAAAAATATGGTATGTTTCTTTTAAAAAAGACATATAATGCCATTCTATTTACTTTAGAACTCATAAATGTATTGCTCATAATGATGAGTGAATAATTTAATAGTTAGTAGATGACAAAAGTGTAAATTGTTACATATTACTGGAAAAAAGTGAAAATAAAAAAAATCCTTCCAGTAGCACCTTAAAGACCAATTTTTTTTTATTTTGACTATGGCAGACCAACACAGCTACCTATCTGTAACTGGAAAAAGTGGTTTTGGAACACACCCTTGATCTGCCCCTTTCAAGGTGATGTGTGCTCTTTGCAATAAACACCCTCTGCTCACTCAGAGATATTTACAGTTCTTTATTAACATATGTACGAACAGCTACAGTTCCAAATCATGCATCTGAACCTGAGGAGTCAGATTCGGGGAGTGGCTTCTTTTGGTTTCTTCTCCAACACAGCAGGCGTGGGAATCTTGGGCGACATCTTTGATCTCTGCGTTTTAACTCTCTCCTTGCCTATGCTGAAGGCACAGCTTCCCCTTCTGTTCCTGAACTTCCTGGTTGGTGACAGGGCTTTTCAGCATCAAAGAGCCCTGACGCCACTTCACTGCTCTCTGCCTCCCCCTTCCCAGTACCTTCCATCATTTCCCTGTATTTCCCTTCTGATTCTTCTTGCTCTGATACTCCCCCTTCCCTTGCCCCAAGGGCATTCCCTGTCTGTCCCGTGACAGCCCCCAAGATGATCTCTTCATGGCATAGTGTTGGAACCCTGACATCAGTTAGACCAAGGGCGGACTTCGGTAATATGCCATCCTGAGCGAGAATGAACCCCCCCCCCATATTTCTTATTTTCATCCCTTCCTCTCTCTTGCCTCCCGTTAGAACAGAGCATCTGAGGTTTCCATGGCTTGGAGGAGGTGTGATCCAACATCAGATCACCCTCTCCAGTGTTGGATACGGAGATCCAATATACCCAATACTCCCTGGGACGCCCACCCAGGGAATGTAGGTTTGTAGCGGTAAGAGGCTTATTGACAGAATGTTTGGAATTTTAAGCATTCTGCAGAACAGTGTTAAGAACTGGTACATATGAAATGTAAACCAAAGTTGCCACAAATAATTTGTTTATGCTACCACATCATGGTGCCTCCACGGTGAAGCTGTGATGCAAGCAACATGTTTATCTTTTAAAAAGTTGGAAAATAATTTCATCAATTGCTTTAATGCTTATTCAGATATATAACAAATATATACCTTTGTGTAGATCACAAAGCATGAAAGACATAACCCAGGTGTGATTCCCCAACACAAAGAACTAATTGGTGGTCATTCGTAATGCGGAAAGGTAAACAGAGAAATTTCCTGTCAGATTCTCATATATCAAAGCTTTGCTAGAAATTAACTAGAAATTATGTGTTTTGGTATTATTTGACTTCTGTTCTAATCTTCAAATAATATGGTAAGATGCAGCACTATTTGAATTAAATGATCTCAGATGAAAAATAAAGAAATAAAAGCACACTGTGAATTAAAAAGGTTGGTCCATTTTTTTGTTATTTGAGATCAACCTAAGATAAAATCCTACACATGATTCTACAGCTTGTGTGAGAACGGGGGATTAAAAATTTACTCTGTCTGATCTAATCAGGCCTGCACAAATTGTGGCCCATCAACGAAAAGCTGTCTACAACAACACATGGTTGGGCCCATCAGGGGCTTCATAAGCATCCAACATTTCAGAAACTTATTTCTGTAAGCATTCCTATCCTAACATTATAAATCACCGTCTGAGTGCCCTACCCCAAATGTGGAGAATATTTGGCCCTCCAGATGTTGGTGAACTACAAGCTCCCATCAACCATGGCCATTGGCCATGCTTACTGGGGCTGATGGGAATTGTAGTCCAGCATCAGCTGGAGTGCCAAAGGTTCCTCACACTTGCTCCACCCTATAGTTATATATTATACAAGTGTCTTATCCACCTTGTGCCTTGTTTGCGCAGGGTGGTGGTGGTGGTGCTTGTCTCCCCTGGCACCATCCGTGTGCAACGGGTGGACATGGCAAAGGAGCCAGACAGTGGGGTTGCTCCTGGTAAATTGTTGGAGCAGATTCAACTATCCTTATTTCTCTCTGTCTGCCAAATATGACACAACGGGGAAATTGTGAAGCCACATGGCAGGATACGATTCATGGCTGGTGGGCTATGCTCAGGTTTATTTATTTTATTCATTTCATACATTTTATATACCGCTTGATCATAAAAAACCATCAAAGCAGTTTACACAAAAAACACACACCACCAAATGATGAAATTATTAGTAAGAGCAATTGAAACATTCAATTCATTAAAACAGGCAGGTTGGTAGCTCACAGATTTTGAAGGCCTGATCTAACACCTTTGTTTCCACGTGGTACAAAATATTAACAATGGAGAAAAGAATAAATGGAAAGAACTGGTATCTACGGCCTTTTTCAAAAATTGCACTTAATCCTCCTGGAGCTGACTAATAAGACATTTTTCTATATAGCTAATTCCACTCTATCTGTGATGTTTCTGTTTGAAATTTTGTTGCCATTTTGTTCATTTGAATTTCCTGTGCAATTTAGACTTTTTTTCCAATTCCTCTCCCTTTGTTTCTCATTTCCTCATCTGTTATCTTTTGTTATGCAATCGTGGCTACAGTTTGTGTAATCGTTTCTACCGTCTAAATCGTGGAGTTCAGGTATGAAATGGGTCAATGCTTATTTGGGCCAGTCATGAATGGCTTCTCAAACTGCTTCATGATATAGCCTATATCAATTTGCCTGTTAGGTATTGCACTAGAACGGGTCGGCAACATGTGGTCCATGGGCCAGATGCGGCCCACGAAGACCGTTTTACTGGCCCACTAGCTGCCCCTGAACCGAGCCGCGCACTTGGCGAGTCTCCCGCATACTGTGCTAAATCGGCGTGGCGTGGGGACTCACTGAGCAGCACTGGAAATCACTTCTGCACATGCCCAGATGCCGAACATCGCTTCTACACAGGCACAATTTTTGGCATCTTGGCATACGCAGAAGCGATTTCCGGCCGGCGCCGCGGGAATGCGCAGACGCGATTTCCAGCGTTGCACTGCACGGGCCCAACCAACAGACGATCTCCGTGGGAGTGATCCAGCCCATGGCCAGTAAGCCTTGCCCGACTCCTGCACTAGAATTTGCAAAGCTTTGATATAAACCTTGCAAAAATTCCCATCCATATTGCCAGTTTTTGTGTACATGAATTGGTGCAGCAGAAAGGATGGAGGAAATTTTCCCCTCCGTCTCCCAAAATAGTTCCGAAGAAGGGAATTTAGATGGCAGAACCCATAACTTTCTTTTTTCTTTTTTTTTACTGATACCATCTCAAATCCAAATTTCAGGCAAGGCTTGGGTGGAATTTCCAAGCGTGGTTTGAATAACTACGATAGACTAAGCCTACTAAGTGATGATGATGGTGATTTCATTTTACTCAATCCATTCTGACTAAAAATGGCTATCCAGCCATGAATATTGCCTGCTGCAACAGAACTGGCCCTCCTCTTAGGCAAAGGGAGGCAGCTCCCCCATGGGGAGATGTTTGTAGGATTATCTGCTTCAGGTGTCAAAGTAACTCAGCCAGTCTTGTTGGGTCGGCTGGGGGCTAGGACAACCCCCAGGCATACGACAGGGACAATTCCAGCCTGTCTCTCCCATCAGCGTGCAGCTCTAGGGAGTTCCGAACCACCTTTCCCAACAATTTATAATGACTTATGTCTTGGAGACACTGAACACATATTCAGAGTCCAGCAGAGATAAATGCAGTCAGAGCTAGGCTGAGGTTGTAAGCACTAAAGCTACTTTATTAAGCATAAGGCAGAACAGAAGAAAACATGTCTCCTCTTTCTCATCTTCCTTGGAGAGTAGTCAGAAGTGAAAGCAAACACAAACGGAAAGAGTCAACATCCACTCTTGTGATTCCAACACTTGGTGCTGGAATGCATAACACAGACATGTGATGAACCAATCCTACATAATATCTGCACAGTGAGAGGAATAGAAACCCAACAAGTCTTAGGTATAATGCACCTTCACTTAGGGGGTCATTGGGGTGTCCAGTTTACTACCCATGTAATAATGGGCAGATGAATCAAACAAAGCTTTAATGCAGGAATTGCGAACATGGTACTCTCCAGATATTTGGAACTACAAACCCCATAATCTCTGACTGTTGAGAAAGATGGCTGGGCCTGATGGGAGCTGTGGCTCAAAACATCTGGCAGACATTGTGCTTCAACTGTTGACTAAAATTCAGCCCGCAATATATTGGTTAAATGAAACGGAGTGGTTTATGACTTTAGAGGTCACATTGACATATCAGCTGTCTTCTCATCTGTCTTTGATTTTTAAAATGATATTTAAAGGTAGTTTGTTTACAAAGCTAACAGATAGTTTGCTTTTCAGGCTGAAATTAATATGCCTTTCCTCCTAGCAATATGAACCACAGATAAACTGAAGTTGACAGTTCTTAGTAGAAATCAATGTCAATGCATCCTTTAAATCTGGATCTTCCAAGGTACTGATGTGATTTGTTCATTTCTAAAGAATTTTCTTTAGGTTGCATCCAATACAAGTTAAGTTGTATATACTCTTGGCACTAGTTCATTTCTGAAGCAATTTCGGCATAGGTGTTAATAGGGTATATTTTGCATTGCCGGAAAGACTATTAAATGTGGCCTTTACTTCTTGCAGTGAGCTAGAGCTTTTCCTTAATAAATTGAAGGTAAAGGTAAATGGCCCCTGACAGTTAAGTCCAGTCGTGAACTACTCTGGGCTTGCGGCGCTCATCTCGCTTTACTGTCCAAGGGAGCCGGCGTTTGTCCACAGACAGTTTTTCCACGCCATGTGGCTTAGCATGGCTAAGCCGCTTCTGGTGAAACCAGAGCAGCGCATGGAAACACTGTTTACCTTCCCACCGGAGCGGTACCTATTTATCTATTTGCACTTTGACGTGCTTTCGAACCACTAGGTTGGCAGGAGCAGGGACCGAACAATGGGAGCTCACCCTGTCGCGTGGATTCAAACCGCCAACCTTCCGATCGGCAAGCACAAGGCTCAGTGGTTTACACCACTGAATAAATTGAAGTTGCCTCAAATTTATGAGGAACTGTTTACTCCATTCAGTATCAATATAGACAGGGTGAAGTAACCTGATTCAGGTGGCACCATTCAGCTAAGGTGGACCTCTGGCCTCATCCAGCCAGGAATTTCTTCTTAGTTCAGAATCCTACCACCATAAATGTCCAACATCTTTGCTTAAATTCATCATGAGTTTTGTTTATTTCATTTCCTGGAGATCTTAACATTATGTTTCTAGTTGTGCTTCAATGTTTTTTGTTCCTCAAAATGTATTTTTAGCTATTTTTCCCAGTAGGGAAATAAGCATTATTATTGATTGCTTAAAGGACAAAGAAGAATCATTATTATTATATTGTTGTTCTGTCCCTACATCTTTCTGAACTAACTGCAGTAACTGAAATGCCACTTATGAGTATTATCTCTGTATCATTGTTCTTTCAGAATTTTGTCATACCAGTGATGGGCATAGAGCTAATTAGTTATGCCTTTTTTCAGGATATAATTATACTGTCTGAAAATAACTGGAGCTGTGGGGGTGGGGAAACAGAGATTATTAACTTGATAGTTTCGAGAAACCTTTTATTTAATATTAAAAGTTTGGTTGTTAGTGACCACAGGTTGTGTCCAGAATAGACCCATTATATTAATGGACCCATTAAATTAAAAAGTGAGCTGAAGTTATTATGTTAGTATTCATGCACATATTTTTTCTTTGCTGGAATTGGGTTCATATAATTATTTGTCTCTGCGTTATTGGAGTTAAGTCAAAGCTATTGCTTTTGCCTGCCTTCGTGCTTTTTCAATGCTAATTTTTAAGCAGTTTATTAAATCAAAGTGAGTTTCTCCCAGATCAATGTATTCCTATGAGCCTTTGATAATTGGAACAATTACTTTTCCCCATTTCTGCTTGCTTGTGCTATTTAAGAGGATTTCGCTATGCATAGAGGGATTAAAAATGGAACTCACTGAAGCTTCGTGTTTCTCCTTGCAATACAATATCAAACTTCCCATTATTTGTGAGTTATTACCAACACTTCCCCATTCCTGGCTGTGATTGATTGATTGATTGATTGATTGATTGATTGATTGACTGATTGATTTAAATCTTTTCAATGCAAAACCAAAACTGACCAGTGAAAAACAGAAATACAGACAGAGGTGCTATCATATCTGACTGTGGACATGTTTATGTTGCAGCATGTTTCGAGAGGTTTAATAATAATTCCTTCTTCCCAATGAACCATGGAAACTGAGGTTCCAGAGGTGGAACTGTGGATCTCTCTCAGCATCTTACCAAACTACGATTTCCAGGATTCTTTGGGTGGAAACCTTGCTAGATAAAACTTGACAAATGTTTATAATGCGGATGCTCTGGTTGTCTCACTTTCCTGAATTGTTAGGGCTTAGCTGCTTGTATCACATCTGGGTGGTTACCCAGATGTTGCTGAACTACAATGAACACCCATCATCCTTGACTATTGCTCATGGTGGCTGGGTCTAAGGCAGCTTGGAGTCCATAGAATCATAGAATCATAGAGTTGGAAGAGACCACAAGGGCCATCGAGTCCAACCCCCTGCCAAGCAGGAAACACCATCAGAGCACTCCTGACATATGGTTGTCAAGCCTCTGCTTAAAGACCTCCAAAGAAGGAGACTCTACCACACTCCTTGGCAGCAAATTCCACTGTCAAACAGCTCTTACTGTCAGGAAGTTCTTCCTAATGTTTAGGTGGAATCTTCTTTCTTGTAGTTTGGATCCACTACTCCGTGCCCGCTTCTCTGGAGCAGCAGAAAACAACCTTTCTCCCTCCTCCATGTGACATCCTTTTATATATTTGAACATGGCTATCATATCACTCCTTAACCTCCTCTTCTCCAGGCTAAACATGCCCAGCTCCCTTAGCCGTTCCTCATAAGGCATCGTTTCCAGGCCTTTGACCATTTTAGTTGCCCTCCTCTGGACACGTTCCAGTTTGTCAGTGTCCTTCTTGACTTGTGGTGCCCAGAACTGGACACAGTACCCCAGGTGAGGTCTGACCAGAGCAGAATACAGTGGCACTATTACTTCCCTTGATCTAGATGCTATACTCCTATTGATGCAGCCCAGAATTGCATTGGCTTTTTTAGCTGCCGCGTCACACTGTTGGCTCATGTCAAGTTTGTGGTCAACCAAGACTCCTAGATCCTTTTCACATGTACTGCTCTCAACAACATGCAACATGTCCAACAGCATGCAAAGGGCTACAGGTTCCCCACCACCTTGTCACAAAGTGCTAGAGGAAGGAAGAGTCACATTAACTGAGGCACAAGACTTTTCTGAACCAGGAAGTATTCACACTGCACAACTACATGAAGCAGTGGCAGCCACCATTTTGGCTGGTTTTACAAACGGATTAGCCAAAAGTATGCTGGCTGCATACTACTTCCAGGTTCAGAGACAACATTCCAGGGACAGTCCCAGCCATCCTGGTTTCTGATTTGATCCTGGAATGTCCTGCTTTTCCTTTGGACGTCCCTATTTTCATCAGAGATATGTGGAGTTATATTGCCCTTGTGCCAAGGAGATATGTAGCTATACAACCTTTCGAAGGCAGGCACTATTGGGAAGTTTTTTAAAAATGTTTTATTATGTTTTTATATATGTTGGAAGCTTCCCAGAGTGGCTGGAGCAGCCCAGTCATATGGGCATAGTATAAATAATAATAAAATAATAATAATAATAATAATAATAATAATAATAATAATAATAATAATAATATAATATAGGTTATTCCTATTTTCATTGGAGAAACGTTGGAGGGTATATAGCTGGGATTCACAAAGGAAAGAGAGCTACTGCCATGGGTTTCCAATTATTACCTGGTTGGCCAATGGGAACTAGATGAACCTTTGGTCTGAGAAAAGCAAGGCTGTTCTTGTATGTCTGGGACCCGTCAATATCATTTCCTAATAAATCTGTACATGACAGGTTTGCCAAGTTTAACTGATTCAGCTCTGTTTCCTAAAAAAAAAAATATTGCGTTGGAGCTGCATTCTTGTCATGGAGATTAGGACATAGTAGGCATTGTAAATGAAATCCCTACTGTAGCTATGAATAGCAATTCTCTGGAGAGAAATGCCTTGGTAACCAGAAAGCGGTGGGGTAATGAGGATAAAGGTGTAGGCAGTTTTGATACAATTAGGTCTTAAAATGTAAAAGATGTGTGCCATGTGGGACCATGAATATTCAAAGGGAAAAAAGACGCTTCGAAAATAAGTCCTTCTGGCACAATGGGGAGAAAGTATTCAATACTTTCAGAAATTCCACAAATAGCAATATTCTATACACAAGTGGGGAAAATATAAGCAATTTGTTGGCTGTTTGTCTTGTTTGGGTCTGTGTTTCTCAAACAGTGGGCGACTTTTAGCTGGGCCTCAGTGCCACAGCCTGCCCAGTGTCTCCTGTACTGCCTTCTCGCACTGCCATAGCCTTTTTGACTAACCCCAGAAACTCATTGCATTCTGGGTAAAAGTGACCCAGAAGTTCAGAGGGGGAGAGGGAAGGGAAAGAAGATCTCCCTCCTCTAAGGGGAAAAGCCAAAGTAGATGTTAAAGGAAATTAAAAAGCGAGATAAAATGTTTACTGTTGTTTTTAATAAACTTAGAGAAAGGAAGGGGGTAAGAGAGCAAAGTTGTTTTAAGGAGGAAGTGAATGCAAGAGGACAAGGGAGGAGGGAAGAAAGACAGTGGCTGTCTGGGTGGTGGTGGAATATGGTACAAATTAAATGTGAAAGGATAACAGCAGAAGAAATTTCAGGAAATGGGAGAATGCAGTTAAGAGCCATGTAGAGGAGGGGAAGGAAGATATGAAAGAAAAAGGCTTCCCTATTTAAAATCTCTGGATCAGCACATTCTGCTTAAAATAGGGAATATGCCACAGGACCTCCAGAGCAAAAGTCTGTACTCAGCTTGAAGAAAGCTGAGCTATGGAACTGCCTGCGACAAGGAAGATGCTGTAGCAAAGAATTTAGCCATTTTTCAAAGATGGTTTGTTGGGTATCATTAGAAAATGATGACAGAAATAGCCAAGCTGCCTCCATCTGCCCATATACACCTTGCACTTTTGTAGGTTTGTAGGTATTATAAATGATATAGCTTCATAAAATGAAACGAGGCAAGGGGTCATAGTGGTTAAAAAAAGAACTGTAATAATGTACTAAAAGTATGCAGTACAAATAATAATAATAATAACAGCAACAGTCAGTTTCATCATGCCATTCACTAAAATAATGCCTACTGCCTGACTTTCATTGTCTGATCTTTCTGCATAAGAAATCCTATTTTACTAACTTGTGCGTTCATTATTGTAGATGAACATCAATCACAACAACACATTTTCTTATACAACATGTTTTCTTATGCAGAGGTACATAATAGAAATGAAACAACTAGACAGTCAAATAGTAGCAGCAAAAAGTGAAGAGGTTCCTTTCAATCACACACATCCAAAGTCTGGCAAGCCACATAAAAGTTCACCATAATTTATCATTAGGTGAGGGTTACATCATCACAATGCATTAATTCAGCTAATGGGTTTGTCTTCAGCTGCAGAAGATTGCTGTTATTTTCTCCATTTCCCTGAGGCTGGGATTCCTTCCCTTTCATCAAGGTCCTGGAGTCTGTCAAGGAACCTAATTTTGGTCCAGAATTACCCCAATGACATGAGCAGAGCAATCCAAACTATAGGAAGCCAACATAATTCACAGTGGGATAAATTATGGTAGAGTAACCTGCCTCTATTCCAAACTCTGTTTTGGAACTAGGCTACCAACAGGTGAGAAGCCAGAGCCTGATAGAGGGAAACAAAAATTTTGATTTACACAACCCTTTTCGCCAGCTGGGTTGCTCGATCTCAGGCCAGTGTATCTGTGGCTGAGCCAGGACAAGAGACTTCAGCACTGCAAGCATGCAGAATGAACAACAACAACAACTTTATTTAAATATGCCTCCCATCTGACTGGGTTGCTGCAGCCACACCGGGTTGTAAAACCACAGCAAAACATCAAACATTAAAAACTTCCCTAAACAAGGCTGCCTTGACATCTGATGGGAGGGCATTTACATTGCCTTCCCAAGTTATACAATAGAACAAGAACATTGGCTTACCTAAGCCATCACAGGCACAAATACCTGAGCCTAATTTTCTGCAGTTGCTGCTGTTTGAGCACAATTCAGAGAAACTAAAGTGTAATTAAGCTTCACTAAAATCAATGTGATTTAAGAACTTAACAGGTTGCTAATGTCCCATTGATCCAAACACACCTAACTTTTTCTGGTTTGTTCCGGTAGTCTTCGCAAAAAGGCATCCAAGTCTAAGAACCTCTAACTTCAGCTCAGAACCCAAGATCAGATGTTTCAAATAACATTGAGACAGGGATGGAATGCCAACATATCAAAATGGCTAAGCCACAGCAGCGTGAGATCCTAGCTCTGTGGTTCTCAACCTGTCACAGCAGTGGGATCTTTTGTGAGCAAGGTTTTGCAGAAAGTCTGCAAAAAGATATTGGCTCAATTCATAAGGCTTACTGAACTGTGGAAATGTAAAGTGAAAAGTGGAGGTTTATGGAAAAGTCTCAGAACAACTCAGCAGTATTGATGGCCGTTAGCTAGTTATTTCAGATACTCAGCAGCCTTTTTAACTGTGCAGTCAACCAGAATCTTAAGAAAGTGTGTGCAGTTCTTTAAAGGACGGCGAGAGGTCTGGAAACTAAAAGCCAGATTTACATTTTATTGCAGCTGGAGGCAAAATTTGCTGAGCCACCAAAGGAAGTTTAAAGACAATCAATAGAATAGATTCTGTCATTAAGTCAATGTAACAAGACATTTGTGGCACTGAATTTTAGAAGGCCACTGTCATCCCAGAAACCCCTTGTGACTTAATGTAAACTGTATACACTGTACAAACCTATTTTCTTCTGGAGGTAATATAAGACTATTTGTATATTGGACTCTAATGTCAGACTTGAAGAAGTAGGGGTGGGTGGATCAGTCTAATTTTAGCTTGTGGAATAACTTTTCAATTTTGAGTCTGTTCCATCACATCTCTGCAGTAATGTGTGAATGTTACAAAAAGAAATACACAGGAAATTGTGGCCTCCTCAAAACAGAAGGAAATATTCACTGTTATGAGGTGACCCAAAGGCTGCCTTAAATTTTTCAATCTCACAAGAGGGACAAGGGTCCAGAGCACAAGTGGTCACATTGACAGATCTAAGCACCTTGTCCACATCCTTGAGCCTTACTAACTGAAACATGTCCAACACAACAGGACTAGACAGTGCTCTGGACACCTCTTAATATTAATCAGCTCTAAAATCCTCTAAATTTATCCTCTAAATGGTTTGCAAACAAGTCAAGGCAAGTGGTTGTTGGTTCTGTCACTGCCTTCCGGCCAGCCTGTAAAAAGCCCCATTCTAGGTGACATTATGAGGATGCAATGGAGGCAGCAAAGAATACCCTCTTTGTTGCCTTTACTTACTCTAGATAGGTTCAGTGATGAGCCTTCACCAGTGTTCAATTGCATTCGACTGGAGTTTCCCTACACTCACATTCAAGTTTTCTCCCAGCTTGTATCCTCACCCTAAGGATTACAGCAGGGAGCCAAATGGGCTTTGTGAGCAGGAGACTGTGCCTAGGAATGATTGTTTCAAAGGACATGACTAAGCCATTTTTCACCTTCTCACCCCTTGCCTTTTCCTGTAAGACCTATTGCAGTCGTTAAGAGTCGTCAACAGGCTCATCTCAGCTATCTGCCAATCTCCCATTCCCACCACCCTTCTGAGTAATACCCCTCCCCACCTTCTCACTATATAGAAGGATCTGGCAACTTCTGTTTCAGTGTATCTGAAGAAGTGTGCATGCACACGAAAGCTCATACCAAGAACTAACTTAGTTGGTCTTTAAGGTGCTACTGGAAGGAATTTTTTTATTGTTTCAAAGGAATGAGCCATTCAGATGTTCCAGAAGTCACTATGTTCCCTTTCTGCCTTGAAACGGGTGACTTATAGTGCTGCAAAATTATAAAACCAGGAATCCAAAGCTAGAATATCTGAAATGTGTTAACAGTTTTAAGGCAGGCTCCATCTCTCTGGCTGGCTGTGGGCATGGCCTCTTTATCTTCTTCTCTTTTGAGGCACTTGGGCTTACTTTACTGAAGCCAAGGGCTTCACGGCATTGCCTCCTTGATGAAATCAGAGCTTCATTGCTTTAAAATGATAGCAAGCTGCAGTTCATCAGACTAATTGGAGATACTGTACAAGAGGTGAATACTGGAGGCATAGAAGAAAAGTGCTAATAACTCTCTGAAGTGCCCTTACCGAAGTCCCCAACCTCTGACAACCCCGGCAATGGATTATAGCCTTGCTGCAATTTGGTACTCAGGCTGAGAAAGTGGGTGGCAATTCACAACTATGGGACATGCCACTAGCACCTGATTGGCCTCTTTATCACTCAACCTCATCTAGTCCTGATATTTCCACTTAACATTTATACAGCAGTTTTTGTCCATTTAAAGGACAGTGCATACATTGTCGGTAATTATTGTAATGATGCTGTTAGGTTATTCAGTATTATCTCCTTAGGCAGATAGTGCTTGAGGCTCAGATTTGGGGGACAGAAAACTAGTTCAGCTTGTGACAGGTCAACATTTGAACAGGAGACTCCTGGTTTACACTCCTCACATGCCAAGTTCGCTATATAACATTCAGTGATTAATTTGCATATAGAGTATCCTATTTCTTATTTTAAAGATGTATATCCTGGCTTTCAATTGAATGACCCTCCAGATGAACATAATCACATAAGAAGAGTCTGCTGGAACAGTCCATGGTCTCCAACTGCAGTTTCTGGCAACCCAACCACCATTCAGAAGATAGAACATATTGCAGATATTAATACTGCACAATTTGAAGAGACTGGAAGCATAAGAACTGACTCATTTTGGAAATAAATCATTGTCCAGGCCTGTAAAAATATTAGTCAAACTTTTACTGGCAAAACTCTTTAAAAACAAAACATAAGCATCAACGATACATCCAAAAATATCCCATACAATGTCTTGTGCTGTCCAGCACAGGCTCAGCATCTTGGAAAATATGAAATAATCCAAACAGACCTATAAGCAAAGATTTCTCTCTCCCTGCATTCTAGCCCTGTTTGCCATCTTAGGCTGTTTACTCTCCCTTCAAGACAGCTTCATTTACATCCTTACTGCATGGAGTTTGGGAAACAATGACTCAAAGGCAATGCTCTTCAAAATGGAGCTTTGCAACCTAATACCTTTATCACATGATCTAAGGTTACAGCAATCACATTTAGCTGCCGGAAAAATGATAATCAATTAGTTAATCATTAACTCAGCAAGAACTTAGAGTTATTTAGAAACAACATGGGAAAAACCCCAATGTTAGGAACTCTTCAGCAATACAGATTTAGCCATTTTCCATGTTAAGCCTTCATTACTACCTATACATTTTTCATTTCTGTGTGAATTAAATAAATTATACTTAATGGAACATAGCTATTGTGGATCAAAACAAGCAAACCACTTCCTACACACATACACACCCCACAATGGGCTTAGCTTTCTGGCTAATAGATATGACCAGGTGTGCTTCTGCAATGCGAGGGCAATTAGCAGCTAGGGCAGTTTTTTCTTTCTGGCAGAGAAATGGAAAAGTAGCTTCCTGCATCTGCTCCTTCTCTGGCTGTTGGCTGGGTCCAGGCTGTGATGATCTTCCTAGGAGGCATGGGGGAAGTGCAACATCACAGTGACCTGTAGTCCTCTGACTGATGAACAAAGCCAATGTGTCGTCCTATTCTGCAATCCTAGGTCAACTGGCAAATTCTATTTGGGCCATGAATATGAAACCTAAGCACGACCGTATAGTGTTTATTGAATGCAGCTTTAAACAATAAAGTGGCACAGAGGTTGTCACTGATGAAGGTTTCTCAAGAGGCTGCTTGAACATCTCTTTGCCTCCCACGCAGAACTTGACTGTGGCCAAATGAAAAGCAACTGAACTACACTCTCTAGTGACTTCCAAGGCTCAGCAATCTACAAATCTCTATTTTCAGTTTGTTTTAAGGCAACAAAGTCTTCCTGTCAGATGATATTGGGCTCACTGCTGGCAAGTATTTTCTCATCCTGATAAGCCATGCTCTTTCAAGTTTGAATAATCCTTTCTTATTTTTTTTCAGATGTGGGGGGGGGGGGAGAAGAGCTTTGATCTGATGTCTTTAATGGTTACAAAGCCAGTGTGGTTTGGGTGAACTTTGGAAATGCTTTTCATTGGGGCAGATTAAGGTTAGACTTGACTTGGAACTACTGAAACAAGGGAGGCACTTAACATCTTGTGTATTTGAAGATTAGTCTCATGGACATGTCCTACTTGAAAGGACATCCTAACCTCCTTTGTAGATATTATGTGCCATTACTAGAAATACGAAAGTTGTATACCAGCTAATTACGATCAGAATGTGTTTTTTGATCATGTAAAGGACTGTGCTTTAAGGGTGAATTCACACCTTCAATTTGTTTTCTCCCATTATTAGATAATTGTCTGTCTTAATAAGAGACAAAATGAACCATGCGAACTGATGTGTGACTATAGACTCAAGCAATCAAGTTGATGATGATGGGCTAATTGGAAAGATCCGTTCAGTGTGCTTTTCAAGATTTTCAACTTAACGTGATACAATTTTGAGGGCTTTGGGTGTGACTATAAGTTTTTGAAGATGCCAGCCTGCAACAAAAAATAGAAACCCTGTGTTGAGTTCTCCCTCTGGGTGTCAGGGATTGGCTGGATGATGAGGAATGTTGGCAGGCTCTAGCCAAGGAACCTCCTAGAGAAGACCCACAGGAGGAAGGTTCAGAGCCCGGGGAATGGTGGTGGGACATTGAGGACAGGACAGAGGAGGAGGAGTAGTTGGAGGCTGAAGAGGCAAGAAGTGTTAGCAAGCAGGAAGAGATAGAGCATGGATCTTGTCATTCCTACTATAGGAAGCTCCCCTTCCCCCTTGTCTTCAAGGTCACAGAGAGCTTTACGAGTAGCAGAACAAAGAGCACAGGTGGCCACTCCCTAATATAGCTTAAGGCTGCTTGGGAAACATCTGGCTGAGGAGGAGGAGACTTAGGGGGATGTAGGAGGTGCGGATCATCAGCCCTGGCAACTGTTTCATAGGGACCAGTCATATTCAGAGGCATTGCTGCCTTGTATGCTGCTTCCTGGAATAAAGAGGTAACTTTTCTGCTCATCTCAGCGTCTTGAGTGCTGACCTGCATCTGAACCAGCCCTGACGCTGGCTAACCTAAAGTACCATTCTTTGCTGCGATACCATAATATTCTGCAGTAACCTGGTCAGCTTTAAAGAGGATTAGACAAATTCCTGGAGGATAAGGCTATCATTGGCTACTAGTAGCCATAGTAGCTGTGCCTCACCTTCACTGTCGGAGGCAATATGCCTCTGAATACCATTTGCTGGGAATTGCAGGTGGGGAGGGTGATTTTGCACTCGGGTCCACCTTGCAGGTTTCCCATAGGCATCCGGTTGGCCACTGTGAGAATAGGATGCTGGACTAGACCAGCTACCGACCTGATTCAGCAGGGCTATTTATTTATTGGAATATTTATAGGCTGCACTTCCATAAAAATACATCAAGGCAGTATACAGCATACTGTAAAACATCAGTAGAAGCATCACTGCATGCTGGTTGGTAAAAAGCAATTCAAATCACAAAGACCTGCCTGTTATTCAGACAGGCCTTTGCAATGTGAATTTCTTTGCTTAGGAGATAATAAAATAAGGCAGGAGTGACTGGTGCTGATGCTTAAATGGCAGGCAGTTCTACTGGGAAGAGCCTGTCCTGCCAAAGGCTTGGTCCCCAGTAAAGGCTGACTGAACCTCAGGGTGTGGAGAACCTCAACAAGTTCCCCATCAAAGGATTGCCATTTTTGAGGCAGAGGGTAAGGAGTTACGCTCTTGTGAGAAGTGAAGACACAGCACATGGATGCTCTTCCCTGTTGCAGCCAAGTGTCTCCTCTACCATGTGCTTCTAGCATTAGATGGTGCCAACAAAGCATCCTCTTGAATCTGGATTCTCATGGAACGATGCCTTTGGGTTGCATTTACAGGCAGGTAGCTGTGTTGGTCTGCCGTAGTCGAAACAAAATAAAAAGATTCCTTCCAGTAGCACCTTAGAGACAAGCTAAGTTTGTTATTGGTATGAGCTTTCGAGTGCAGGCGCACTTCTTTGGATACCAAGAAGTGCGCATGCACACGAAAGCTCATACCAATAACAAACTTAGTTGGTCTCTAAAGTGCTACTGGAAGGAATCTTTTTATTTTGGGTTTCATGTTTGCTTGTTTAAATATGCTATGATCTCAATTTGTCAGTGTAGATGTGATTCACCAATGGAAAATGAAACTTGCTTCAAATGTTTTAAGCCCCATAATCCTATCTTTTCCCTACTGCCACGGTGACCTGCTTTTTTGACAGGCAGCAACACAATAGTTTTCGGGGAGAAAGTCCTAGGTGCTGGATATGAATTTTTAAACCTTTTGCTGCTTTCCCTCTTCAAGCTCCTTTGTCAAAAGGCTGCTCTCAGCCTTGCTACAGCCTTGAAAAATTGAGAGAGCCCAGCCCAGCCTGAAAACAGTGTCATTCCTTTTCACACTTCTCAGAGGGATGCCTTTTGTTGGCATTATTATTGCAGGCTGCTGTTCCTCCCCGACTAAATAATGCTGGGTTTTGTATTGATCTAAAGCTACAGTTCATGAGTTGCAGGTGCAGCAGAGAGATGGCTTTGTAGAGAGTAAAGTGTTTTTAATGCAGTTAACTGTGAACTGCTTTTTCATTTGGCAGTAGATTAAAATGGAAGTCTTGATTTATCACGCTGCCAAAATGGGTGGCCCCGTTAGGGAGTCCTCCTGCGTAAGCAGGGAAAAGGACAGCGGAAGAAGACGGCTCTCTGGCGAACTTGCGTTCACCCACAGAGACACATGCATTAAGTGCTAGGAAGTGTTCCAGCAAAAGCTTTCCCCAAAGAAGGCAGCAGTTAAGATAATTGTTAGCCTTGTGAGATTTCTCAGGGGGAAGTCATTCTTCACCATCCCCATGCATTCCTTGGGAAAACGAGTTGTCTTTATTTAAGCAAAACAAAACACACCCTCTGTATTTCTGATGATATTTGGTTGCAACTATATTCCACCCTGAATAATTCATACTTGCTTAATTTCCTTTCTCACACACTTTGGATCACATTAGATTCATGTGCACTATCTTCTTGCTAAACAATTTTGGACTGAACAATTTAGGGGAGGCAACATTTCATGACCGGCACGGCAGGATCAGTCTACAAACTTGTGCGAAAAATGTGCTCAGGTGCAATTTATGCTGACTTGGATGCATCCTTTGCCAAAGCGTTTATGGGAACTTGTTTAAAGAGTATATGTTTGGGGTGTGTGCACAACACCAGTTAACCTGGCCTGAGGGTTAATGCAGTATAATTCAATTTGAAATTTGTGGTTGGGCCTTGCGTGCAGGATGATTGCTGCCAATATTCATTCTACCCATATTTATTATTAATGCCTGTGTAAGTGATGACCACAGAAGCTCTTGACTCCTTTGTGTCTTTGCAGCTCTGTCTTTTAAAAATACACCATGGTTTATCGTTATGTCTGAACTTTGGCATAGCTCTTGTTGGCATCTGTCTGTACTGAGGGACAATGGAAGAGTGCACCACTAAGGGTAAAGTCAAATCGTTGGAGAGTTAACAGCGCCTGATGTTGACTGTAGAGACCAATACAGGAGAAACACATTTTATTGCAGCTAGGGCAGATGAAGATGTCTGGTTTCAGTGTTGCAGATGCACCATGGCATTTTTTTTCTCTGCACTCTTCTCAGCAGTCATTTCTCCTCTGGTCACTGCTGTGGATACATGACCATACTACCTGTCTCCAGGATCTGCTGTCATCTGTAAGGGGTTACCACACAGTGGAGTTTATATTGTGATGTCACATTTGCAGACATCCTTATAACACAAAGTGGTGCCTGAAGCCAGCTCCCTGTAAAAGAACATCCTTGGAGATTCTGCCATCTTCCATACTGTTGACATCAGCAAGCCAATTTAGATATCACAGAGACAGAATTGTGAACATGCTGGGACTGTGGGCTTAGGAGAGCACAGCTTTGTTTGAGACTCTATGCTGCCATGTGATGCCCAAAATCTTCCTGACACGGCGCATATGGAAGACATTGAGGCATCGCTCTTTGTGGGTTTAAGTTGCCCATGACTCTTTTCCATAAAGCAGTGCATTCAACATGCCAAGCCTTCATCTTGGTATTGGTCATTAGTATCATATTCCCCCATACCCTTTTGGAGAGGCAAGCCTATGAGGATGTCCTACTCAGCATCAATGGAAAAGTTACTGGTTATGGTGGAGCCCAGGTGAACAACATTGTCTACCACCTCAATTGTGTGCTCACCAATGCTGATGTGTGGAGTGCTGGCACATCCTGACCCAAGTTGTTGGTATTCATCAGGCTAATGGTGAGGCCAAACTCTATGCAAGCTTGGGCAAAATGGTTGATGAGACTCTGTAGAGCTTTCTTGGAGTGCCCTGCCAAGGCTTTATCATTTGCAAACACATATCCTGGATAAGCACCAACAATGCAGAAGTATTCACAGGGATGGTGGTAATTGCTCACATGTATAAGAAAATACATTGTGGGAAATTGCCCTTTGAGTGTTTTCTTTGCAACTTTTAAGCTGATTTTTTATTTTCTGATTTGCAAGAGCTTGTTGGGATATGCCTATCATCCATCTCTCTTCAGGTCTTCAATATTTATATAGCCCAATGTTTGCATCTGTTAAAAATTATGCTTACAACAAATTCTCAGTGGCCCATGCACATTTTTCCCATCTAACATCTACCAACGCTCATATTGTTTTCAGTCATGCTGTCAAGATTTGATAAATCAGGAGAGAGTGAGAGCAGAAAACTACTTAAGTGAGAGAATTTACTTTTGTTCATGGAGGGTGTATTGGCTCCACATAATGTTCAGAGATAAATTCATTAGGTTAATATGCTACCAAGAAGGGAGTGGAGAGGAAGAGATCAATGAGCAACAAAATTAATCCCATTCTTTCTTGCATTTTAAACCAACTTCTCCTCCCCATGTAAAAGCTTTCTTTGAAAAAGCTATCCATTAGCAGTAAACAGATAATGGCTTCAGAAAGCAAACTTTAGAACCCCTTCGATTTCTATCTGCAGCAATGACTGAATCACCGCAGGATGCAAATAAACAGAGCCTTGCATCAGCCCCCAAGCCTTCGTGTGTAACAATTTTATATCAAAAGTTAACAGTAGGACAGTATCTTTCTTAGGCTCAACAAGAGTCATAAAGACGTGAGCAAGCTTTCAAGTTAACAAAGACTCTTCATTAGGGAAGAGTAAGTCTGTCACTTGTGCTTTTTCTCAGTTTTTCAGTCTTAAGCAAAGTTCTGCACATTTCCACATCATTGTTTTTGAGTAAAATAAAAACATCCTCATAAAAATTCATCAACATTTTAGAGTGGGTTTCTTATAACAAACACATATTTTAATTTTGCCTAATACACACATTTCCCCAAGCAATGCATTATGGAATTTTCACTAATATATGCCTTTTTATGGAGACTTTGTCGTAATATAGTTGTATCTTGGAAGTCGAACAGAATCTATTCCGGAAGGCCATTCAACTTCCAAAATGTTTGAAAACCAAATTGTGGCTTCTGATTGGCTGCAGGAAGCTCCTGCAGCCAATCAGAAGCCACCGAAGCCTCGTTGGATGTTTTGGTTTCAAAAGTACGTTTGGAAACCGGAACAATCACTTCCAGGTTTGCGGAGTTCAGGAGCCAAAACGTCCAAGTTCCAGGGCGTTTGACAACCAAGGTACAACTGTACATGTGTTTTTCGTACACAATGCTTGGCTGGAGAACTGCATTGCAAAATTCAGAGAAAAATGTGAATTTCAAAGCATGGCTGTTGTTGTTATTTCTCTGGTGGGCATGGTCAACCCAGATTGTGAAACTGCTTCCTCACTGAGGTGCACCATAGCTCCTCCTTGCCAGTGCTTAAGTAGGTCTTAAAAACATGTCTCTTAAGACTGTTCTTTCAGAAATGTTTGTTTCAACAAAAGTGGTTTTGCATTATAATACAATTGGGTGATAATTTATATAGATGTTTGTTAATGGTTTTAATGAGTCTAGATATTTAAAGGCTTGTTAATATCACCACAATTCTAATACGTTAGATTTTATATTGTTTAATGCTGTTGTGAGCCACTCTGGGTGGATTATTTTTATTTGCAAATATATATCACTAATATTAAGAGGGGAAACATAATGGCAGTGAACAGCAGTAATATTATACTCATTAAACAAGTACATCACAAATACATCAACACAGAGGGATCAGGTGAAATTTAAGATGGAGCTTAGATGTCAATAAAATAGCCATGCAGTACTATGCCCAAAATGATGACTTATAATTACTTTATATTTTTAATAAATAAAATAGTAGCCATTGCATAGTAGAAAAGCATGTGAGTTAGAAAATAAAAATAGAAAACCAGGTAGAGGGTAAATGGGATGGAGTAGCCTGGAATAAGTCATGGCTGGCCGGCTGTATTTGAAACCAGATTTTTCTTACCACACCCCAATTTTTAGAAATTTTACTTATCGTTTTGTCAGGCACAAGGCACCATTCAGATGGCCTTTTAGAGAAGTTCTCTTTAGCGTTGACCCATGTGGCGAGTCACTGGTGCTGATAAATAGTACTTTGCCATTTCCCCTCTGACAGTTGATTCCCCCAAACTTTCTTTCATCTCTGCTTACATTTATTCCTCCATATTAAAACACATCTGTAGATCTTTCAGAAAGTTGCATTGCTGAACAGTGAGATTGACAGCAGGGCAGAAACGGGGGGGGGGGGAGCTGTTCTCAACCATTCCCTTTGGAATTTAGTCACATGTTTTTCAAAGCTTAGTTCCACGTTTGTCAAAGCTTAGTCCCAAAGGGGATCATTTTTCCTCCTACCCAAGCTTGGAAGAAAACTCAATGAGCTGGTTTATGAGGCTGGGGAAGACAATTAATTTACTTATTCCAGCAGCAGCACCTATGACCCAACATGCGTACAAATTGTATCCTTTGCACTATTCATGGTACCACTGAGCCAAACATTTCTCAGAGATGTTTTCCCGAGAACATTTTTGAGCTTTTTCTTCTCGCTCGCCTATCAGAAAAAGGCCACTTGATAGAATTTTCTCATAATGTTCCACATTTTTAAAAAATGTGCCTGCAATTTGACACACACAATGCCCTAGAATGATGCTTCGTGCCCATGTGTTGTGGGGGATGAAAGATAGTGACCAGGCTTCCCAAGGAGTTGCTGCTTCTGGAGCAGCAACAACAATGAATTCGTGGTTGGGTTTGAAGTGGGTGAACCTGTGCTATTGCCACTGCTAATGGCTCTGCTATCTGGAACTGGCAGCACATGGAATCTAATAGCATCAAGACAGTCACAGGTTCCTCATCCCTGGAGTAGGGTTTTGCATCTGAATGTCCACTTCTTACTAGATTGCAGTGGCCTGGGAAGCACCTGTGTATGTTTCGCATAAGTGGACAATAGCATAGCCCTGGCAGATTCTGATGAATCTTCTGTTCAGTATTGCGCCTTGTGAAACATCAAATCAGCTGGATTTTGGATCAAAGCACAATTTCAGAATAGTGCTCTTCGTGATTTTCGCGATCTACACTGGAATGAGTTTGGTAATCATAGTCTTACTGTAGATCTACTTTGCTAAATTTTAAAGATGTAGGTTTTATAAAAGAGAGTGTCAGAAAATGAGAGTGTGAGAGAAAATCAGGTCTTACCATCCAGTGCCCTTTCAGATACCTTAATTTATGCATGTAACATGCAAGCATGCTTCCAGCTCCCGAATTCTATGATTCTGCCCTGCATTCTGCACAATACATGCCTGAAACCTTTTAGGTTTAATTAGGCTCCCACTTATGTTGATTGTCTCTCTCCCCCACCCCCCACAATGACTGGATCTAAATTCTTTTTCTACAGTTACATTGTTTAGCCTGTATGTTCAAAGGCGGGCAGGGGGGGGAATCCTCTCATATTTTTTTGAAAGCCCTAAAGGGAACTGTACTTTTGTTAGTCATTCCTGTGAACAGATGTGCACTGGTGAGCTTAATTGGGCTACAGCTGGTGTTGATGATGTGTGGCGAGAATAGACGGGCTGGAAATCTTGACATTGTGTATGTCATTGGCTTTTCCGTGTGTGTGTGTGTGTGTGTGTGTGTGTGTACAAGTGTAAAGCATATCCAATGTAATATGGGCTATATTTCAATTTGGGAAACGGCGGCTCTAGCAGTCTTCAGGTGTTAATCCATACCTGAATGGGGACAGTGGTGCAAGCATACTAGCTCTGTGCTCCTCTGATGCTGTTTCAATTGCCTTGCAGCTTTTGGGTGATGGCTGTCCACCATAGGGAATCTTTTGAAACCCCGTGTGACAGGGGATGGGGGCAGAGCTTGTGTGCTTGTCCCTGCAGCCCACCCTACTTGTTCAATTGACACCATAAAATACCTCCTAAAGAGGGCTATGACCAGTTGAGAAGGATTCTTCCTGTGGAAGTGCTACAAGTTAGATTACTCAGGCTTCAGTTATACATTTTATTCCAGTAGAAAGCTGGTCCTTATTCTCTTTGCTTAGATGAAGGTTTTGGATCATCATGATGGATCCATGGTAGGTGAGTGGCAAAATCTTGCTGAGATGAGTGACTGGGGGTCCCCCCCCCAATCTAGGACATTGGTGCAAAATTTGGTGCCTGGTCCAAATTATGGGTGAACCCTTCTTGATAGGGCAAACAAGTAGATGAAATTATTTACATTGGAATTTCAGTTTTAATTCTTTTTTAAAAAAAGAAAAGAAAAGAAAAGAAAAGAAAAGAAAAGAAAGAAAGAAAGAAAGAAAGAAAGAAAGAAAGAAAGAAAGAAAGAAAGAAAGAAAGAAAGAAAGAAAGAAAGAAAGAAGCTTGTAGCCCTTGTGGTTGCAAAGACAGACCACAGAAGCAGAAATAAAGGGGGTGGTTAAATAACATTTCCAGAATCCAAAGCTGTCACTTCCCAAAGCCGCTAGCAACAGAATAAATTATGCAAATATTATATCAAGCTTTTCTTGGTGTTGAGTGCCAGTTACCTTGCCAAATAATTTTTTTTTCTCTTTTCGCACAAGTTGCACACCATTATTTGGATTGGTAAAAAAATGTTGCCCTGTGGCTTGCTCCCTGTTCAGGACTCTAATTCTATTCCATCCCCTGTTCCCCTGTTTTATGTTTCCCTCAGAGAGCATCAGCTAGTATTTTGAGCCCACTGGGCACGCTGTTTTTTGGAAGAAAGCTTCTTTCTCAAGGGTTCCCCTATGTTTGCTGATAGTCCTTATTGTGCAAGGATGCCTACATGGCTTAGACATACAACTAAAACCAGCTAAACTCCTGACTTTTCAATATTCAGCATCGACTTATGCAATTTATTCCGTACAATTCTGTTGAGAACCTACCTTTCTGTGGTCTTTTTTTTTTTTTGATCATCTCTCTTACTTGACACCTAGAAGAGAACTATACTGTTACATTCCCTGAAGAAACGCAGTAAAATAAAGTTTCAGTGACTCATTAAAGGAAGGTACAGGTGGTGTCTGAGCAGGAAAGCTTGCCCCAAGTTAAGTCTCAAAGAAAAACTGCAGTTAATGCGAGAGAATAGGTGTTGAAGATTTGAGGTTTCTAGGAGTTATGTAGAAGTATCCAAAATGCAAAGCAATTTTAAATGCTTCAGATTCAACAGATTGTTTTGAGTAACACCCTTGTTGGCATTCAAAACACACAGTGGAAAGAGGACATTAAAATTAAGGTGTGAGCTTAACTAATAATGGGATTTGAACAGGCGTATCTAAAACAGTGGAGCCAGAATGAACTCCAGACACTTCTTTTCTGTCCTCACTACCTTGTGTTAAGTAATGTGAAATTGACAGAGCATCCTCCAAGTGAAAAGTTCAAGCTGCTGCTATCAGAATAAAAAGCGTTAATATTCGCCTCTCTCCACACACACACACACACACCCCCGGCTGAATATCATTTTTTTAAAAAAACATATCAGGCATTCTTCGAAAATTCATTGTTCCTTTCTTCGCCAGGGACTTTGCCACTGCTATGGTTCTTCGGCATTTTAATGCTCTCCTTCCAAGTAACATTTCTACAGGGAAATCTATGCCCATTCAGAAGCTGGTAGATAATTCAGGGAAAACCTAACACAAGAATTCTATTTCTGCTTGCTATCTATTTCATGTACAAAGATCTATCTGCTGCTTAATAATAATAAACCCCTAAAGTAACCCGCTATATATTTTGTATGCTTGTTCATTATCTGTGCATTTGGACATCTCTTAATATATCTATGAGGGGATGATTAGCTGCTTGTGCTTAAAATTGTGCTCCCTCAGAGTTTGTGCGGCTCCACAAACCTCTGTGTGTGACAGAGCTCCTCAGACATGTCTGCTCTAGTCACTAGTAGAGTCTGACAGTGGCTGCCTGCGGAAGCGCTTCCAGCAAAGAAGCTCCTTAACGGAAACGCGTCTCCTGGACTCACGACGTGGCAGCTTCCGGCGAAGCATGGGTCTCCCTACGTTTGCTTCTGACACCTCCCCGCTGTTTTCGCTGGACGTGTCTCTCACCCCTTCCTCTCCCCTGCTAGTTCCTGCCTTGGCTGCTGCGTCTCTCTCAGCATTACTGAGATCCTCCTCCAGAGACCCCTCGCTCCCCCTGCTGGTCCCTGCTTTAGCTGCTGACTCTCTCCCAGCCTCTGGGAGCCCTACCACCTCCCTTTCCTCTGATGTCAGTTCCCTGACATCCACCTCCCCTCCAGGGCCCCCTTCCCCCCCGCCCCTACTCTCTCCTCTGGGCGGTGAGGAGCTAAAACCCCGAAAAGAATCCTCTTCATCTTCAGACGTCTCGAACATTTCCCTCCATCGGTCTTCGTTCCGGCTCGCTGAATCCTCCTCCGCCTCGGAATCAGAGAACCCCTCCAACTCTTCTTCTTCGTCGGTGGTGGCAAAGTATTCCCTCCGGAACCTCGCCACCGGCTGAGGTTTACGAGGGAATCTCTGATGAAAAGTTTCTATCAAAACCTCGTCATCTACATCCTCTGCCATGACCCAGGTGTTTTCCGACTCCGGCTCCCCTTCCCACATTACCAAATACTCTACTTGATCTCCCTTCCACCTGGAATCGAGAATCTCCGCTACATGGTAGCTGTGTTCCTTTTCCTCCATAGCTGGTCCCCTATTGACCCTCCCTTCTCTGTCCCCTTTATACGGTGACAGCAACGACCTGTGGAACACTGGGTGCAGCTTCATGTGGTTCGGTAACCGGAGTCTGAAAGCCACTGGGTTGACCTGCTGCGTGACTTCAAATGGGCCCAGCCTTTTGGGTCTTAACTTCTTACAACCCCCTTTGAATGGTAACCCTTGGGTGGACAGCCACACCTGGTCCCCCACCTTAATGCTTTCCCCTTCCCTTCTGGTTTTGTCTGCCTGCCTCTTATATTCCTCCTTAGCCCTGTTTAAGTTAAGTTGGAGCTGGCGATGGATCGCTTCCATTTCTTCAACGAACTGTTCTGCAGCTGGAACGCTCCAGTTCTCCCCTTCCCCCCCGGGAAGGCTCGGGGATGACACCCGTGATTAGCCAAAAAGGGGCTCATCCCCGTGGACACGTTCTCTGCATTGTTGTAGGCAAATTCTGCCAACGCCAGCTTCTCCACCCAATCATTCTCTCTGTCATTCACATAACACCTCAAATATTGCTGGAGGACACCATTAGCTCTTTCCGCCTGCCCGTTGGTTTCTGGATGACGGGCAGTTGAGAAATTCACCTCTACATGCAATAAGCTCATGAGCTTCCTCCAGAACCTGGAAGTAAATTGTTTCCCTCGGTCAGAAACCACCCTCAAGGGGGCGCCATGCAATCTAAACACATTTTCCACAAACAATTTAGCGGTTTCTTCCGCTGTGACCGCATGTGAGCAGGCTATAAAGTGGGCCATCTTGGTTAACAGGTCTACCACAACCATGATGGCTGTTTTCCCTCTGGACCTTGGCAGATCAGTCATGAAATCTATTGCCACTGCTTCCCATGGTCTTTCAGGCGTGGGTAGTGGTTCTAATAAACCTGCCGGTGCCCGCCTCTCCCCCTTGGCTCGTTGGCATTGGTCACACCCTCTCACATACTCCCGCACATCTTCCCTGACCTTGGGCCACCAGAATTCCCTGGTAACCAGCCACATGGTTTTGTGTTGCCCAAAATGCCCTGCTGTGGGGCTATCGTGCAGTTGCTTGAGTACCTTTTCCCTCAATTCCCCTTCAGGTATATATAACGCTCCCTTGTAGTACAACGCCCCGTTTCTCTCCTCAAAACCCCCGGGTTTGTCTCCCTCCCTCCTGAGACCCCTGAGTTTGTCCTGGGCGTATTCATCCTGCACCGTACCCTCTACCAGTTCCCTTTGCCCCACCAATGCCGCCCCACACACCCAGCGGTCCTCTGGAATGACATGGGTCTCTTCGGGTGCTCCCTCCCCTTCCAAATATTCAGGTTTGCGTGAGAGAGCGTCCGCCCTAACGTTCTCTGGGCCTGGCACGTAACAAATCTCAAAGTTAAATTTGGAGAACTCCTGGGCCCATCTCAACTGCCGTTGGTTGAGCACTCGCGCAGTTCTCCAATACTCTAGATTCTTATGGTCCGTGCACACTTGCACCTTATGTTGTGCACCAATTAGCAGGTGCCTCCATCTCCGGAAAGCCTCATGAATCGCAAGAAGTTCCCGGTCGTACACCGTGTAGTTCCTCTCGGATTTGTTCAGCTTTCGCGAAAAGAAGGCACACGGTCGCCACTCTGACTCCTCCTTCCCCGGCTGCAGAAGAAGCACCGCCCCTATGGCTCTGTCAGATGCGTCTGTTTCAACCCTCAGCTTTTTTTGTAAATCCACATGCAGAAGTTGTTCTTCAGAGGCGAAGGCCCTTTTCAGTTCCTCAAACGCTCGCTCCGCCTCCGCCGTCCAAACAAACTTCTTTTTACTGCTGAGACAGTCCGTGATGGGCGCCGTCAGGTGGGCGAAGTTTCGGATGAACTTACGATAAAAGTTTCCAAACCCTAGGAACCTTTGCACATCCTTCTTGGTTTTGGGTGTTTTCCATTCCAGCACTGCTTGAACCTTGCCGGGGTCCATGGCCAACCCCTTGTCTGACAAGCGGTACCCCAGGAATTCCACCTCCTTGGTATGAAACTGACACTTCTCCAGTTTCACCCACAGCCTGTTGGCTTGCAGCCTGCTCAACACTTCTCTGACGTCTCTCACATGTTGCTCCTCATTCTCCGAATACACCAACACATCATCTAGGAAGGCCACGCAATTCTTGTAGAGCAAAGGCCCCAGTACGTGGTTCATGAACGATTGAAAACACGCGGAGCCTGTTTGTAATCCAAAAGGCATCACGAGGTATTCAAATGCCCCCAAAGGGGTGAACATGGTGGTTTTCCATTCATCCCCTTTCCTTATACGTATCAGGTTGTACGCCCCCCTTAGGTCCAGCTTTGTAAAAATCTTTCCCTTCCGCACCCTGGTCAAAATATCATCAATCCTGGGCATAGGAAAAGCCGCCGGCTCTGTCACTGCATTTAACCGCCTGAAATCACATACAAGTCTCGGCTTGTCCGTGTGCTTTTTATCCACAAAAAACACTGGGCTACCCCCCGCTGCCTTGGACTCTCTGATGAAGCCTCTCTTCAGGTTCTTGTCAATGAACTCTCGCAACTCCTGCATTTCCCTGTCTGACATGGCATACAACTTGCCTACAGGAAGCTGTGCTCCAGGGAGTAAATTGATCTGGCAATCAAAGGGCCTATGCGGGGGTAGTTGGTCAGCTTCCTTCTCGCTGAACACGTCGCTGAGATCTGCATTACTTCCGTCCTTCTCCATTACTTCCGTCCCTGCCAGGGTGGCTTGGGCCCCTGCTGAACCCTTTCCCCCCCTGCAGTGTTCTAAGCAATGTGCTGAACCGAAGGAAACCACTCTTTGATGCCAGCCCACCAGCGGATCATGTAGGGCTAGCCAGCTCATTCCCAAAATAATGGGAGCGCCTCCCAAGGTGGCCACATTAAACGCTATCAGTTCTGTGTGCCTTGCCACCCTCATTATCATTGGGACGGTCTGCAAGCTGACTCCTCCTCCCAACAGTTCCCTGCCATCGATCGTGGTCACCTGAAGGGGGTTGCTTAAAGGGATCGTCTGTATCTGGTGTTCAGCAGCAAACTCCTTGCTCATAAAATTGCAGGAGCTGCCTGAGTCCAACAGCGCCTTTATTTTTAGGGGGTGTCCATTTTGCAGCTCTAGCGACACTTCAATCACTAGAGCAGGTCGAGGAGCTTCTGGCACGGGCACTTTCACTGCTCTTTGGCCTGGCTGCAGTGCCCTGACTGTGGCAACCAGGCGTTGGCTTTTACCTGCTCCGTTTCTCCCTGCTCTCCCCCCTCAACAGCTCCCACCATCCCTTGCCATTCCTTCCTCTGGGGGCAGACTCTGGCAAAGTGGCCTGGCTGTTGGCAGAGATAGCATTTCCGGGCTCCTTTTCCCTCCTTCTTAGCCCCCTCACTGGGCTTTGAAACTGCGCGCGCGCGCGCTGTTCCGATTTCCATCGGCTCTGCCGGCGGGAAAGCTGGCTCAGGAATGTCTGGAATGCGGAACTCCTTCCAACGTTCCCCTCTCCCTTCCCGCCTCTCCAAGGCTCTTGCCTCCTGGCGCGCTCCAATGGTCAGCGCAGATTTGGTCAGCTGATCCATAGACACCGCCCTGGGGCTCCGGGACAGCTCGTCTTTCACAGCCGAAGAAAGACCTTCTTCAAATAGCATCTGAATGGGTGCCGCCGATAAATCCCACCCCAATCTGTGAATCAGCATGGTAAATTCAGTCCAGTACTCACGGACAGATCGGCTTCCCTGCTTGCAAGCCATTAGCTGTCTGCGCACCACCCCTTCCTCAATATCGCTGGAAAACATGATATCCATTGCACGAAAGAACTTCATAGTGTCCTTTAGGATGTCATTGTGCGTTGCCATCAGGGGTCGAACCCAGTCCCGCGCCCCCTTCTCAAGATGCCCAATTACGAAAGCAACTCGCGATTCCTCATCAGGGAACTCATCAAACTGCACATTAAGGGCATATTGCATCTCTGTCCTAAAGGCATGGTAATCCTTGGGGTCCCCCCCAAACTTCTGCACCAATCCTGGTACCTTTCTGGGGCACTGCGTGGTTCTCCCCTTCTTGTCTGCATCCTGAGCCCTTCTTTCCTCGAGCCTCGCCGTCTGCAGCGCAAGTTGGACCTCCAATGCTCGGTATCTTTCTTCCAAGCTTGGACCAGCTCCACCCCCTGCTCCTCCGGCTCCTGCTCCGGCTGGGTCGCTCATGATGCTTTCTCCTGCACAGGCAGCGTACAGAGACTGTCAGACTGCTATGAGGGGATGATTAGCTGCTTGTGCTTAAAATTGTGCTCCCTCAGAGTTTGTGCGGCTCCACAAACCTCTGTGTGTGACAGAGCTCCTCAGACATGTCTGCTCTAGTCACTAGTAGAGTCTGACAGTGGCTGCCTGCGGAAGCGCTTCCAGCAAAGAAGCTCCTTAACGGAAACGCGTCTCCTGGACTCACGACGTGGCAGCTTCCGGCGAAGCATGGGTCTCCCTACGTTTGCTTCTGACACCTCCCCGCTGTTTTCGCTGGACGTGTCTCTCACCCCTTCCTCTCCCCTGCTAGTTCCTGCCTTGGCTGCTGCGTCTCTCTCAGCATTACTGAGATCCTCCTCCAGAGACCCCTCGCTCCCCCTGCTGGTCCCTGCTTTAGCTGCTGACTCTCTCCCAGCCTCTGGGAGCCCTACCACCTCCCTTTCCTCTGATGTCAGTTCCCTGACAATATCATAATAAAATTTTGGACAATTGTTCCTGAGTTCAAGGAGCAGATCTTCTTATGTTCAGATAGAACTGGACACAATTTTGAAACAAGATGCCACACTAAACCGTTCACACCTGCACTGATTCCCCCCCCGCCGCCAGCATTCCCAGCTCCTCATGAGACATGTGTAAAATAAAAGACTTTTAAAGTATATTTTTATCACACTTTTGGAACAACTCAGTAAGAACTGTACCAATTTCACTTAAACTTCACATATTGCTTTACAAAACACCTTTTAAGACGAGCAGAAAGCATGACAAATTTCTGCCCCAAAGGAGTTTGCTTTTGAAATTTAGCATCTGTGCTCTGAAGGGAGATTGACTCTCTGCTGTGTTTTCCAGCTACAATACACATCAGCTTGCAAGATTGTGTAACCAAATATAAATTCCTATTAATATTACTACTGCCTTACTGCAGCTATTTGATTCTGCGGACTCCCCCCACCCCCTTCCTCTTTTTTATCGCATTATTTTTTCATCAGACTTGCAAGTTCCCTTTAGATTTTGCCATGTTAGATTTGCGGCTTTGGAGACAGAATACTAAATGCTAAATAAAAGCGAAATCCCCATTCCTTTCGGTAAATAACTTGCGTATTGTGTTTTCCTTCAAGAATTACCAGAAAACCACCAGGGCCGTGTTTATTGTAATGTTCTCCTCTAACATGTCCATGAAACATCGATTCTCTTTTATGTGCACACTTCACATCCACTGTTGTGAAGTAGGTATTCCTCACTGTAAGTGGTATTTGTTGATGCTTAAAGGTTCAATGAATTATTCAGCCCCTTTACCCTTCCTGCTTTGCTGCACACCTATTGAGCCCTCAGCCGCAGATTCATATCAATAAATTCTGACTCGCTTTGCGGCTCCAATTTCATGCTTGGCCTTTCCTAACTGCATAATAGGAAAAAATAAATAAATGAAATAAATAGAATGGGTACACAAATTGTGTTAAGTAACCACTTGCCTAACTCTTTACAGCCCTCTTTCACCAAAGTGGCAGGAATCAAACCATGAGGGAAAGGGAAAGAAATCAACAGAACATGGTTGGCTAAAACCCCTTTTTTCACTTAACTTACATGTACATTTAAGCTGGAATCCAGTCAAAACTTGCTTGGGAGCAGGTGCTACTGAACTTAATAGGATTTAGTTCCCATACCATCCAAGTGTCTCTATTTTTCAGGGACAGTCCCTTAATTACAGAAACTGTCCCAGTTTCTGATTTGATCCCGGAAATGTCCCGCTTTTCCTTTTTCCTCCCCTCCACGTCTTGGAGAACAATTAAAAGTGATGTGTGTGTGTGTGTGTGTGTGTGTGTGTGTGCAAAAATGGAGTCTTGTTTAACCAGAAAATAAAATGCATGCACCATAAGAAGCAAATGGTGACACTGGCATACGAAGCCCTCCCTATAATTTTGTAGGAAAAGGTCACCAGTCCAATTTAAATTCTTTAATTGCAATGCTTCAGCAGCCAGTCATTTCTTAGGAAACACAGGACATGTCGATTCCTTTGTTGTAAATGGAGACTTACACTGTCTGCTCAGAAGTAAGTCCCACTGTATTCAGTGGAGCTTACTCCCAGGTAACTAGGTAAAGACTGGGCAGCCTTACACTGCAATTTAAAGCATTACTCAGAAGCATTCTCACAGTTTCTATTAGTAGAAGAGAAGAGTTTGGATTTGATATCCCGCTTTATCACTACCCGAAGGAGTCTCAAAGCAGCTAACAATCTCCTCTCCCTTCCTTCCCCACAACAAACACTCTGTGAGGTGAGTGAGGCTGATAGACTTCAGAGAAGCGTGAGCAGCCCAAGATCACCCAGCAGCTGCATGTGGAGGAGCGGAGACGCGAACCCAGTTCACCAGGTTACGAGTCCACCGCTCTTAACCACTACAGTACGCTGGCTCTCAGTATATCTCACCTTTTCCCCTGACAGAGGCTCAAGGCAGCTTACAGCTAAAATTCTATTTCATTCTATTTATCTGTGGAAGGTGTTGTACACAAAGAGAGGCTGCCACTACCAAGGCCCAGCGATGGCTCTGAGGGGCAGGCAGGGGGCAGGGCTGCCCTGGGCAGAAAGACAGGTGGAGCAGAGCGGAGAGCAATGAGTCTTCAGGTTTTTTTGCTTTAAAAAAAAATGCTTTGTGCATCTGCGTCTAATTTTGCCCCTTTCTGACATTTATTTATTGGCTTGTGTTTTTCTTTCTGTAAATCTACCAAAGACTAAAATAAAACAAAATTGGGATTAAGGGCTTTTCTCTGGACAGTGTTGAGGGGGGGCATGTGTGCTGTGTCCCATTGGTGTGGTAGTGGCAGCATCCACCCTCCTTCTGATAGAAAATGCTCAGCAGGGGGGAAGGGGGGGCAAGGAGGGTCAGTTGTGGGGAGTGAGAGATGTCCCTATTCTCATCTGAGGAATGTTGGAGGGTAGGGTTAAGGCGGTTAAAACCATTTGTAGCAGCAGCTGTCTCTGCTTTGTAGCTGGTGCTGCAGCCAAGAGATTTAGCTGCAGGGGCAGAGATAATAAGACTGTGGCTGCTCTCAGCTGCTGGAGCTGACTTGCATTATGGTGAGTGGCTCAGCATCTGCAAGGGTAGAAGGAGAGAGCAGGTAAAGGTAAAGGGACCCCTGAATGTTAGGTCCAGTCGTGGACGACTCTGGGATTGCAGTGCTCATCTCGCTTTACTGGCCGAGGGAGCCGGCGTACAGCTTCCGGGTCATGTGGCCAGCATGACTAAGCCGCTTCTGGTGAACCAGAGCAGCGCACGGAAACGCCATTTACCTCCCTGCCAGAGTGGTACCTATATATCTACTTGCACTTTGTGCTTTAGAACTGCTAGGTTGGCAGGAGCAGGGACTGAGCAACAGGAGCTCACCCTGTCACGGGGATTCGAACAGCTGACCTTCTGATCAGCAAACCCTAGGCTCAGTGGTTTAACCCACAGTGCCACCCGCGTCCACAGAGAGCAGGTAGTTGTAGATAATAGAGAACTGAAGTCTTTCCTCTTCCCCTTTTTCCTGGTCCTCTTCTTGCCACAAATACTTGATTTCTGGACCAAATTTTGAAGTGCATCTGTGTTTTCATCTGCACCTTAGGTTGAGAAGTGTGAATTTGATAGTTTCTCATTAAAATGGAAACAAAATCACATTTCTTCCTTACCCTTAGTGATATCATATGCCTTATCATTGTCAGATCTTGATTACAGATTGGTCTGCAATCAGGTCTATTTCATAAATATCTCTGTGGAATTTGCTTTTCTTCTAGAATTTACTTTTGACATAGCACTCTTAATGAGAATCCATATGGCGCTATGATTTTTGGCACAATGGACAAGCAATAACTCTGCTCCTTCATCGTTTAAATCAAAGTTCTTGCCTATCTTCAGTAAGGCCTAACAAGTCTTAACAAGTTAATATACTAGGGAATAAAATTGACCCATCATAACTCTAAATTACTTTTCCTCCCTTTATTAATTTTTGTTTCATTGGAGTAATAAATGAACAGCAGGGTTTGTCCTTTGCAGAAGTCTCAGATCTGCGGGAGTTTTACACAGAAACATTCACTCCCTCCCAAAGCACTAACAGACTTGTCAGGCAAATCTTTTAAAACTGGAGTTACTCAAGGGGAAAGACAGTAAGCCCTTTCAAAAAATGCCAGTGTTTTGGAGGAATGGGAATTGATATTTTTAAAAAATGGAAAACAAACAGGAAGTACTCAGAACTTGCTTTGATAAAGTACCTCTCTTACATATTAATCTTTGGAAAGAAGAAGGAGTCCCGTCCCCCTCTAAAGAACTTCAACGATTCTTTCCCAATGAAGAAAGACTTCAAATTAGGTCATTCTACGAAAAGCAGCTTAACCAGGAATATTATTTTAGTGAGAGATGAGAACAAGATTCTCACATTCTAAAACCAGAATAGTTTAAGAGCCAGGGGTGACAACTTGAATAAAATATGGGGGGCGGGCGTACACACACCATTTGAATGACAATGCCCATCAACTTGGGGGGGGCAGCCCCCTCAAATATTTTATTGTGGAGGGCCGAAGCCCCCGCTGTCCTTAGGAGTTGGCTCCTATGTTAAGAGTTATCTGATGTTATTTTTTATTTTTTATTAGATTTATATACAGCCCTTCATCGTAAGATCTCAGGCCATTTCAATGAATAAAATACAGGATAAAAACTAGTAAATAAGTAAAACAAAACAACAAAGCAATAACCCCTTCCCTTCCCACAGATACATATTAAAAGGGTGTAGAATATCAATGAGTCAAAGGCCTGGCTGAAGATGAATGTTTTTGCCTAAAGTTATACAGTGGACCCTCTAGTTTCGTACCGCTCTGGATACGTAACTTTTGGGTTACGAACGCGGCAAACCCAGAAATGTATACTCCCGGGTTTTGCCGCGGTCACATGTGCAGAAGTGGCACCTCTGCCTATGGACTTTTCAGGTTGCAGATGGACCCCCCCCTGTTTATCTTTAGTTTAATTCGTATCCGGAGGGTCCACTGTATAATGAAGCTGCTGGAGCATTCTACAAATGGGGAGCCACTACAGAGAACGTCCGTTCTCATGTTGCCACCCTCCAGACCTCATATGGAGGAAGGGTCAAAGTCCACCATGGTTTATATGGGGAGAGCGGTCCTTCAGGTATTGTGGTCCTGAGCCATTTAAAGCTTTATAGGTCAAAACCACTGTTATCCTGCAAAATTTGCACATGTCCACATTTTGCAATGCAGTTCTCCAGCTGTGCACATGTGCAGCTTTTGAAGGATGACTGTGTTTCAGGTGGAATTAGGTGGAGTCATCTTTAAATGCAGAATGAATTGAATTTCTCCCCCAACCCTAAGAGGAAGAGACCCCTCCCATTTTTTCTGGCCTTTCTTTGGAACCTATCAGGGGATGATTAGCTGCTTGTGCTTAAAATAGTGCCCCTTCAGAGTTTGTGCGACCCCACAAACCTCTGTGTGTGACAGAGCTCCTCAGACATGTCTGCTCTAGTCACTTGTAGAGTCCGACAGTGGCTGTCTGCGGAAGCGCTTCCAGCAAAGAAGTTCCTTAACGGAAACGCGTCTCCTGGACTCACGACGTGACAGCTTCCGGCGAAGCATAGGTCTCCCTGCAGTTGCTTCTGACACCTCCCCGCTATTTTCGCTCGAAGTGTCTCTCACCCCTTTCTCTCCCCTGCTGCTTCCTGCCTGGGCTGCTGCGTCTCTCTCAGCATTACTGAGATCCTCCTCCAGAGACCCCGCGCTCCCCCTGCTGGTCCCTGCTTTGGCTGTTGACTCTCTCCCAGTCTCTGGGAGCCCTACCACTTCCCTTTCCTCCGATGTCAGTTCCCTGACATCCACCTCCCCTCCAGGGCCCCCCTCTCCCCCGCCCCTACTCTCTCCTCTGGGCGGTGAGGAGCTGAAACCCCTAAAAGAATCCTCTTCATCTTCCGACGTCTCGAACATTTCCCTCCATCGGTCTTCGTTCCGACTCGCTGAATCCTCCTCCACCTCGGAATCAGCGAACCCCTCCAACTCTTCTTCTTCGTCGGTGGTGGCGAAGTATTCCCTCCGGAACCTCGCCACTGGCTGGGGTTTCCGAGGGAATCTCTGATGAAAAGTTTCAATCAAAACCTCGTCATCTACATCCTCTGCCCTGACCCAGGTGTTTTCCGACTCCGGCTCCCCTTCCCACATTACCAAATACTCTACTTGCTCTCCCCTCCACCTGGAATCGAGAATCTCCGCTACATGGTAGCTGTGTTCTTTTTCCTCCATAGCTGGTCCCCTATTGACCCTCCCCTCTCTGTCCCCTATATACGGTGACAGCAATGATCTGTGGAACACTGGGTGCAACTTCATGTGGTTCGGTAACCGGAGTCTGAAAGCCACTGGGTTGACCTGTTGCGTGACTTCAAATGGGCCCAGCCTTTTGGGTCTTAACTTCTTACAACCTCCTTTAAATGGTAACCCTTGGGTGGACAACCACACCTGGTCCCCCACCCTAATGCTTTCTCCTTCCCTTCTGGTTTTGTCTGCCTGCCTCTTATATTCCTCCTTCGCCCTGTTTAAATTAAGTTGGAGCTGGCGATGGATCGCTTCCATTTCTTCAACGAACTGTTCTGCGGCTGGAACGCTCCAGTTCTCCCCCTCCCCCCCTGGGAAGGCTCGGGGATGACACCCGTGATTGGCCAAAAAAGGGCTCATTCCCGTGGACACGTTCTCCGCATTGTTATAGGCAAATTCTGCCAACGCCAGCTTCTCCACCCAATCATTCTCTCTGTCATTCACATAACACCTCAAATATTGCTGGAGGACACCATTAGCTCTTTCCGCCTGCCCGTTGGTTTCTGGATGGCGAGCAGTGGAAAAATTCACCTCTACATGCAATAAGCTCATGAGCTTCCTCCAGAACCTGGAAGTAAATTGTTTCCCTCGGTCCGAAACCACCCTCAAGGGGGCACCATGCAATCTAAACACATTTTCCACAAACAATTTAGCGGTTTCTTCTGCTGTGACCGCATGTGAGCAGGCTATAAAGTGGGCCATCTTGGTTAACAGGTCTACCACAACCATAATGGCTGTCTTCCCTTTGGACCTGGGCAGATCAGTCATAAAATCTATTGCCACTGCCTCCCATGGTCTTTCCGGCGTGGGTAGTGGTTCTAATAAACCTGCCGGTGCCCGCCTCTCCCCCTTGGCTCGTTGACATCGGTCACACCCTCTCACATACTCCCTCACATCTTCCCTGACCTTGGGCCACCAGAATTCCCTGGTAACCAGCCACATGGTTTTGTGTTGCCCAAAATGCCCTGCTGTGGGGCTATCGTGCAGTTGCTTGAGTACCTTTTCCCTCAATTCTCCTTCAGGTACGTATAACGCTCCCTTGTAGTACAACGCCCCGTTTCTCTCCTCAAAACCCCCGGGTTTGTCTCCCTCCCTCCTGAGACCCCTGAGTTTGTCCTGGGCATATTCATCCTGCACCGTTCCCTCTATCAGTTCCCTTAGCCCCACCAATGCCGCCCCACACACCCAGCGGTCCTCGGGAATGACATGGGTCTCTTCGGGTGCACCCTCTCCCTCCAAATATTCAGGTTTGCGTGAGAGAGCGTCCGCCCTAACGTTCTCCGGGCCTGGTACGTAACAAATCTCAAAGTTAAATTTGGAGAACTCCTGGGCCCATCTCAACTGCCGTTGGTTGAGCACTCGCGCAGTTCTCCAATACTCTAGATTCTTATGGTCCGTGCGCACTTGCACTTTCTGTTGTGCACCAATTAGTAGGTGCCTCCATCTCCGGAAGGCCTCATAAATTGCAAGAAGTTCCCGGTCGTACACCGTGTAGTTTCTCTCAGATTTGTTCAGCTTTCGCGAAAAGAAGGCACACGGTCGCCACTCGGACCCCTCCTTCCCCGGCTGCAGAAGAAGCACCGCCCCTATGGCTCTGTCAGAAGCGTCTGTTTCGACCCTCAGCTTTTTTTGTAAATCCACATGTAGAAGTTGTTCGTCAGAGGCGAAGGCCTTTTTCAGTTCCTCAAACGCTCGCTCCGCCTCCCCCGTCCAAACAAACTTCTTTTTGCTGCTGAGACAGTCCGTGATGGGCGCCGTCAGGTGAGCGAAGTTTCGGATGAACTTACGATAAAAGTTTCCAAACCCTAGGAACCTCTGCACATCCTTCTTAGTCTTGGGTGTTTTCCATTCCAGCACCGCTTGAACCTTGCCGGGGTCCATGGCCAACCCCTTGTCTGACAAGCGGTACCCCAGGAATTCCACCTCCTTGGTATGAAACTGACACTTCTCCAGTTTCACCCACAGTCTGTTGGCTTGCAGCCTGCTCAACACTTCTCTGACGTCTCTCACATGTTGCTCCTCATTCTCCGAATACACCAACACGTCATCTAAGAAGGCCACGCAATTCTTGTAGAGCAAAGGCCCCAGTACATGGTTCATAAAGGCTTGAAAACACGCGGAGCCTGCTTGTAATCCAAAAGGCATAACGAGATATTCAAATGCCCCCAAAGGGGTGAACATGGTGGTCTTCCATTCATCCCCTTTCCTTATACGTATCAGGTTGTACGCCCCCCTTAGGTCCAGCTTTGTAAAAATCTTTCCTTTTCGCACCCTGGTCAAAATATCATCAATCCTGGGCATAGGAAAAGCCACCGGCTCTGTCACTGCATTTAGGGCCCGAAAGTCACATACCAGCCTCGGCTTGTCCGTGTTTTTTTTATCCACAAAAAACACTGGGCTACCCCCTGCTGCCTTGGACTCTCTGATGAAGCCTCTCTTCAGGTTCTTGTCAATGAACGCTCGCAACTCCTGCATCTCCCTGTCTGACATGGCATACAACCTGCCTACAGGAAGCTGTGCTCCAGGGAGTAAATTGATCTGGCAATCAAAGGGCCTATGCGGGGGTAGTTGGTCAGCTTCCTTCTCGCTGAACACGTCGCTGAGATCAGCATACTGTGATGGCACCTTCCCCTTCTCCATCACTTCCGTCCCTGCTAGGGTAGCTTGGGCCCCTGCTGACCCCTTTTCCCCCCTGCAGTGTTCTAAGCAATGTGCGGAACCGAAGGAAACCACTCTTTGATGCCAGCCCACCAGCGGATCATGTAGGGCTAGCCAGCTCATTCCCAAAATAATGGGAGCGCCTCCCAAGGTGGCCACATTAAACGCTATCAGTTCTGTGTGCCTTGCCACCCTCATTATCATTGGGATGGTCTGCAAGCTGACGCCTCCTCCCAACAGTTCTCTGCCATCGATCGTGGTCACCTGCAGGGGGTTGCTTAAGGGGATAGTCTGTATCTGGTGTTCAGCAGCAAACTCCTTGCTCATGAAATTGCAGGAGCTCCTGAGTCCAACAGCGCCTTTATTTTTAGGGGGTGTCCATTTTGCAACTCTAGCGACACTTCAATCACTAGAGCAGGTCGAGGAGCTTCTGGCACTGGCACTTGGGGAAGGGGCACTTTCACTGCTCTTTGGCCTGGCTGCAGTGCCCTGCTGGCAACCAGGCGTTGGCTTTTACCTGCTCCGTTTCTCCCTGCTCTTCCCCCTCAACAGTTCCCACCATCCCTTGCCATTCCTTCCTCTGGGGGCAGACTCTGGCAAAGTGGCCTGGCTGTTGGCAGAGATAGCATTTCCGGGGTCCCTTTCCCTCCTTCTTCGCCCCCTCACTGGGCTTTGAAACTGCGCGCGCGCGGGCTGTTCCGATTTCCATCGGCTCTGCCGGCGGGAAAGCTGGCTCAGGAATGTCTGGAATGCGTAACTCCTTCCAACGTTCCCCTCTCCCTTCCCGCCTCTCCAAGGCTCTTGCCTCCTGGCGCGCTCCAATGGTCAGCGCAGATTTGGTCAGCTGATCCATAGACACCGCCCTGGGGCTCCTGGCCAGCTCGTCTTTCACAGCTGAAGAAAGACCTTCTTCAAATAGCATCTGAATGGGTGCTGCCGATAAATCCCACCCCAATCTGTGAATCAGCATGGTAAATTCAGTCCAGTACTCACGGACACATCTGCTTCCCTGCTTGCAAGCCATTAGCTGTCTGCGCACTACCCCCTCCTCAATATCGCTGGAGAACATGATATCCATTGCACGAAAGAATTTCATAGTGTCCTTCAGGATATCGTTGTGCGTTGCCATCAGGGGTCGAACCCAATCTCGCGCCCCCTTCTCAAGATGCCCAATTACGAAAGCAACTCGGGATTCCTCATCAGGGAACTCATCAAACTGCACATTCAGGGCATATTGCATTTCAGTCCTAAAGGCATGGTAATCCTTGGGGTCCCCCCCCAAACTTCTGCACTAATCCTGGTACCTTTCTGGGGAACTGAGTGGTTCTCCCCTTCTTGTCTGCATCTTGAGCCCTCCTCTCCTCGAGCCTCGCCGTCTGCAGCGCAAGTTGGACCTCCAATGCTCGGTATCTGTCTTCCAAGCTTGGACCAGCTCCACCCCCTGCGGCTCCGGCTCCTGCTGGGTCGCTCATGATGCCTTCTCCTGCACAGGCAGCGTACAGAGACTGTCGGACTGCTATCAGGGGATGATTAGCTGCTTGTGCTTAAAATAGTGCCCCTTCAGAGTTTGTGCGACCCCACAAACCTCTGTGTGTGACAGAGCTCCTCAGACATGTCTGCTCTAGTCACTTGTAGAGTCCGACAGTGGCTGTCTGCGGAAGCGCTTCCAGCAAAGAAGTTCCTTAACGGAAACGCGTCTCCTGGACTCACGACGTGACAGCTTCCGGCGAAGCATAGGTCTCCCTGCAGT
Organism: Podarcis vaucheri; assembly: GCF_965113315.1. Taxonomy (NCBI): domain Eukaryota; kingdom Metazoa; phylum Chordata; class Lepidosauria; order Squamata; family Lacertidae; genus Podarcis; species Podarcis vaucheri. The sequence continues at coordinate 18,077,641 of NC_138767.1, forward strand.
TGCTTCTGACACCTCCCCGCTATTTTCGCTCGAAGTGTCTCTCACCCCTTTCTCTCCCCTGCTGCTTCCTGCCTGGGCTGCTGCGTCTCTCTCAGCATTACTGAGATCCTCCTCCAGAGACCCCGCGCTCCCCCTGCTGGTCCCTGCTTTGGCTGTTGACTCTCTCCCAGTCTCTGGGAGCCCTACCACTTCCCTTTCCTCCGATGTCAGTTCCCTGACAGAACCCAATACAGAGGTTGTTGGCATGAGGTCTCCAGCACTCCCCCAAACCCATATAAAATGTTATTAAGAAAGATTATAAAAATAGAAGGGTCCTTTCTCTGCTGCCTGCCTGGTTGGGCCATTCCTTATCCTCCATCTCTCCCTTCTCTCCCCCCCCCTTACCAAATATTGGCCATCTCTATTGCAGCCTCTTTCTTAAAATAAAAAGAAAAATGCACCAAGCAATGGCCCAAACAGTTGTGCCTGTCTCTTTAGTACCTCAAAGTGCCTCTGGAACCATGTGGGTATGACTGTTCCAAGTGCAGCAACACATTCTTACAAAGAAAATCAGATGTATCGCCTGCCCCTTATGATGCTGTCATTTAGTATTATTGGGCCCTGTGCCTGGTATTCTGGCCCGAGCAGAACCACTGGATATTATAAATGTTTTTCTAAGATTTATTTATTATTTCTATCATGCCCACTTTTTTTTTCTTTTCAATAAAAAGGATTTGTGACTTCTGCTTAAATTTTTATGCATACAAACAGGACTCGTAGCATTCCAGAAGTTTGAAATACTCTAACATAACATTGGAAGGATATGAGCAATCCATTCTTTCCCCCCCATGGGAAGCTTCTGTTCAACCCATTGTTTTCTCTGTAAGGTGGAAGAACCTTCCCCCCCCCCCATAACGCTGACTATCCTCAGTGTTGTTGGCCAGAACAAATATATCTGTCACAGAAAGCTAGGCAAAGGTACTTAGAAAAAATCATGTTCTATGCTACACTGGGTCTAGTGAAATAAACAGCATTCTGAAGCTAATGATACAAAACAGCATGTTTCAGAATTAGTATCATTACTGCTAACATTGTTCCTATGGACAGTATAGATTGCCGAGTCACCATAATAGCTTCTTTTGTAGTGATAGCTCTGCCACGGCAGGTCATTGTACCCTCACACACTTGAAGAAATGCGCTACTTAGCACACTGGAGCTTTTCATGCTATTATGATAACTTTTCCTTCATCTTCCAGATCAATCTCTTACTGGATTTCATTGTTATTAAGTAAATAAAGGCTTAGATGGAGTCACTATCTATTTAATCCATGACAGAATCCCAGCTCTGAAACAATAGCCCATCCATACGGCAGGAAACTACTTGCCAAATCCTCTCTTGTAATAGAAAGCTGTGCTGGTGTGAAGTTGTTGCTCCTAAAGAGCTTGGAAGTGCAGGAACTAGTGATGTGTACATGTAAAATCCAGGACAGGTGCACATATCCAAATGTACCGGTCCCTACACCAGGGGGTGGAGATATTGTGGACTTCAAGATGTTGCTGGATTCCAACTCTCATCAGCCAATCCAGGATGGCCAGTGGACAGAGATCGTGGTATCTGTAGCCCAACAACATCTGGAGGACTACTGGCTCCCAACAACATAGATGCTTGATACGTATAACCCAAGGGGGTGGAAAGAAGGAGAGGGGGGAAGTAACACTGCTAAATTGTTCACCTATTTAATTAAACCAGTGCAGCACAAGGGTCTAGAAGTAGGGGCCATTACTACTCCTGACCAGTGCTACCATGTTTAGGCATTTCCATTTTCATGAACCCATCAAGCGTTGTATAACATCTCCCTTCCTTATGTGATGCATGTCTTAGAGGAGACCTGGCTGCTTATGTAGCTTCATATCACCAAATGCATCGATTGCACAAAGACAACCTTTAAGTACTGTAACAATATTTTTTTTAAGTATTGGGTTTGGAGCCTGCAAATTAAGGCTTAGAAATGGCTCTCCATTCTTTTTTATACTATTTGTATCATTTGGTATTACATTCAAATTTTATATTGTATTCTGGAAATGCTATATAACTATATTAATTGGGATGGCAGACAATCAGCATCTCTAATCTTGTGCTTATGCAATGGCCTGGTTCATACATAACCCTAAAATATGGTTTATTAAACTATGCTTATGTGTGAACCCATCACAGCAGTTTAACTATAATTTATTAATTAGAATTAAAGGTTGCTTGTTAATAAATGTTTGTACAGTGGTACTTCAGGTTACAGATGCTTCAGGTTAAAGACTCTGCTAACCCAGAAATAGTACCTTGGGTTAAGAACTTTGCTTCAGGATGAAATCGTGCGGCAGCCACGCGGCAGCAGCGGGAGGCCCCATTAGCTAAAGTGGTACCTCAGGTTCTTAATTAAGTTCTTAACCTGAGGTACCACTGTAGATAGTTTATAAACCTTAATGTTAACTATAGCTTAGCATTTGGTGCAAATTGGGTCTCTTCCTTAAGGAGTCTTCACTACCCAAATGCTACAGACACAAGCGAAGAGCAGTTCTTCCTGGCTTGTGTCTCCTTTAATGGGAGATGTAATACACCAAGATGTGATTTGTTTCCTGCTTGGCAGGGGGTTGGACTCGATGGCCCTTGTGGTATCTTCCAACTCTATGATTCTATGATTCTATGTGAAGTGATCTATTTCCAGATGCTTCATATTTAACTATGGTTAACCTTAATTAACTATGACCAAGGTTAACCATGGCTTAAGGTTATATGTGAACCAGGTCAATGTGGTGAGATTTGACATTCTGAAATGTAATTTAGGGGAAAAAAATGACTGAAAAATGTACATAGCTGGAAAATCAATATCTAAATGTATCCAGGATGCAAGGAAATGTGGTGTTTGCAGATAAGGTTTCCAAATCTCTTTAGTTTACTTTGCGTTCAAGTTAGGGAAGGGCAAATTAGTCTATTTCTAGTTTATTTCCAGTCTGTGTCACTTTTCTATGTGTAAGTCCATCCCATCCTGTTTTTGCATTAATTAGGATCTTTTTAAAAACAAAATCTGCATGAAAATATGTAATTAAATTTGCATTTTAAACTTGACATCTTAAATTGCATTGGCTGTCAGAGTATGCATTTTAAATTAGGATCACTTTGAATAGCTAAGTCAGCCAATCCCAGGCTGTTGACCTGCAGATGTTGTTGTTGTTGTTGTTAATTTAATTTTAATACCACTCTATAGCTATAGATCTCAGGGTGGCGCAGAACATAAAAAACATAGTTGTCAGACTACAAATCTCATCATCCCTGTCCATTGGATGTTCTTATGGAAGTTGTAATCCACAACCTTTGGAGGGCTCCCAGCTAGGGAAGGCTGCCTTAAGATAGACCCCCAAGGATTTTGCAGTTCCTCCCCGGTGCATAGCATATACACATCTGAAGGCATCCTGTTAGCTGGTTCATAAATGAAGATGCTGAGTAGCATCAGTCACAGGAATTACCTCTTTTAAACCTTCTTTTGATATGGGGCAAAGCCAGAGATCTTTAGACAGAGCTGTCTTCCATTCTCTGAGACACCTCTATTTACAGCTTCCTAGTGTGACCTAGGCCTAGTTCTCATGCACATGTTAAACCTTTGTCTGGTCTAGACTACCTCAAACTACAAGCAGAAGCTCCTCCAAACCTTATTCTCTGCAGAGATGGTGAACTCTAATTCACTGGAGGTTTTTAAGCAGAACATAGGATAGCCATATGTCATGTATGCATTAATTGATACCCCTGCATTGCAGGGGGTTGAACCTTTGGTACCCCTTCCAACTCTACAATTCTATGATTCTGTGAAATCCATTCACACAGAAAACTATCTTGTCAGGCAGGTTTCTACTCTAGCATTGTCCTTGGGCCAGTCACCCTTCTGTGAAGTCTCTCAGCCCCACTCACCTCACAGAGTGTTTGTTGTGGGGGAGGAAGGGAAAGGAGATTGTTAGCCGCTTCGAGACTCCTGAAGGGGAGTGAAAGGCGGGATATAAAATCCAAACTCTTCTTCTTCTTCTTCTTTGAGAGCCCAGACTCAGGTTTACTACTTCAATGAGAAATTGGCTATAGATTCATGAAGAATGCTTACCCCTGTGGTTTGTGTAGATGCTTACCAGTATTTCTCTTCAAACCACATTTCTGAAGGTGTGTTTAACCAAGACATATTGCAAGGTTAAAAAAAACTGCTTCAGAAGTGAGTTCTTGCCGCTTCCAACTTTCTTTGCACATTATGCTTCCTAGAACATGAATATGGCATTAAATTCCACTTTTGGAACATTAGTAGAAAGGATTGATTGGAGTCACATTAAATGAAGCATCCCAGTTGTAATCCTATAACCCTGAAACAGAAAATGCAAAAGAAAATAACACGCCATGCTTCCGTAGGTCGTAAGTATCTTAATTGGCTGCATTCATGGCTTAATGGTGCTTTGGAGAAATTATACAAGTACCTTTCTTCAGTCCAGTAAAATTAAAATACATCTGACTGTCACAAGAGGTATTGTGCGTAGCCGAAAATAATCTCAGTGAGAATTCTACATAGCTTAGAGCCTCGCTAACCTTTGAAAGTCCCTAAGGGTTCTGAATATGCTACTTGCTTGATGCAAATGTATAACTGCTGTTAACATCACTAAAAGATGTGCATCAAAGGAGAATTACTATAGGCCTCTAGTAAAGCTGAATCTTTCCTCCTGTCAAACTCTACAAGTGCAGGGCATTAGGCTGCAGCAGTTAAAAGCTCCCCACAGAGCTTATTAATAGCTTCTCCTTAACCCCATCAATCACTATCCATTTGGGAATATATATTATAGTTGTGGCCTAAAAGTCTCTTACAATATGCAACACAACTGTCATGTTCTCTGGCCAGTTCAGAGGAGAAAGGTGGCATCTTCTGGGAAGCCATTGCTCCCCCCACCATACTCAGCTCCTGGACAGTTGACACCAGACTCTCCCAGTTCAGAGGACACCTTTCTAATTCATCCCTTCCTGCCATACAGGCCAGTAATTACAGAATAGTGTAATTGTCCTTTAAAAGAAGATCACTCATTTGATGGGGCTAATAGGAGGTTGAGGGTAGCTAGTCTTCAGAAGGTACCAACACACCGCTGAAGCAACTAGCATTGTCCGCTGTGAGCTCTCCAGGGTGCTGATAAGTTGCCTTGTCTTGCATTAAACAACCAGGTCCTCTTCCTAGGGAACCAGCTCTGTGAGGGGAATAGGTGTCTCCAGCACCCTTACCAAACTATAGTTTCCATGATTCTTTGGAGGAAGCCACAACTGTTTAAAATGATATGATACTGCTTTAAATGTACAGTGCAGATGGAACCCAACATTATATTCTCATAGTGGCCAACCAGATTCCTATGGGAAGCCCAGAAACAGAGCATGAATGTAACAGTGCTCTTCCCTTTTGCAATTCCAATCAACTGGTATTCAGAGGCAATATACAGTCTGTAGGCATGTAGACTGTGTGCATGATGAGCACCCTGAGATTAGGAGAAGGCAAAGCCAGTGTGATTTTTCCTTCCTCCTCTATGTGCTCAGCCTACCTGTTTTCTGACCGTGTGTGAAAAGATTTGCATGTGGGGTGGTGGGAATGAAAAGCACAAATGAGATGAGGGAAGGCAAATGAGAAATGGTCAGATTGCAAGGCAGCACCAATTACATTAATAATATCCTCCTCCCTATGTTATTAGCCATATTAGTACACAGTAATTGCACATTCCTTCTCACAGCTTGGCATAATGTGGTTGTTTGCAGCCAGATTCTCCAAATATTTGAGCAGCTGCATGTTGTCTCAGTGTCTCTGCTATGGCAGCTATGCATGCAAATTCCAAGTACGCACCAAGCCACAAAAGAGCCTCTGATAGAGTTTTACCCTAGACAACAGCAAAGATCTATTTGTACTTGTCCCACAAAGAAAATTGCAATGCAACAATTGGTCAAAAACCCAATTAAACATGTTTCCAACAACACTACACAGTACTGGAAACTGAGAAATGCTTTGCTAGCTATTGGGCATGGGCATGTGTTAGGGGTTACGTGCTGCTTTTCCGTGCTGTTTTGATCAGTGTTCAGTTCAAGAATAAAAAGCACGGGCAGTACAAGGTGCAAAAGTGAGTCATAAGCTCAGATATTGGCTGTTTGACAACGCACATCTTTTAAAGAGTTCCAGCTTGCGTTGTCAACTAACTGTGTTTTGCTTGTGTGTTTGTATGTGCACTTCTGTTCAAAGGTAAGTTTTGACAGTGCATTTGAAGGGTGAGAAATGCTCCATATTTACATTTTTAAAATATTCATTATGTAAATGCCTGAAGCCTGTGGTTTTCAATTGCCTTTCTAGCAGTGGTCAAATGATGAAGGCAATCTGTTTAAACAAACTGGCATATAAGATAGCTTTTGCCGTATGTCGCACATTTGCCACTCCATCTGCTAGGTAATAAAGCAAGCAAAAAACCCAGCCTGACCAGTCCCTTGGGTGTTCTTGTTGACTTTTAGAAACCAAGCACCTTCTTTAACCCAATTTATTTATTTAGGGCTTTTTATAGCTATTGCTACTTTGCAATCCAAAGCAGGTATGTGAAAATAAACCAAGGCCTTTGGAAAATTGTCACACCAACTTGCTTCTCTTGGTTCTTTGTCCTTTGCCTCATGTGTCTTCCATTCATGCACAGTTTCACAAATGATTACCCATTTGTGCAGTTAGCAGGTGATTTTTTTAATGCGGAAATGTTGATACTATTAAGCCCTTGTATAAATGACCATATGTATCATTAGGAAGGGCATATAAAAAGCCATTTCTTGCCACGCTGCAATCATTTTATTCTTCCGGTGAGTGAAATAACTACTGTCTGGTTGTGGGTGCAAGTTGTCAGGCATTGAAGTGGGAATAATGTGATTTTGATAGCTCATCTCCATGAAAGCCAATGCCACTGAACTGGCACTTATAAAGTAGGATTTAAGTTGAAAGAATAGTGTGGTTATGGTATGGGATGCATTAACCTCGCTACCACAATTACCCTGAGATATTTGTCACCTGTCCATCACATTATACTAAGAACAGACCATATGCATCCACTGAAATGGAAGACAGGACCGTAGGCAGCTGCCTTACACCTGGTCCATCTAGATCAGTGATGTCTACACTGACTGGTAGCAGCTCTCCAGGATTTCAGACAGGGAGCCTTTCAAGGTCTCACCCAGAGATGCAAAGGATTGACCTTCCTCTGAGCTATGGCCCTTCCCTATATAGATAAGGCTGTGGCTTACTTCTAGTGAAGCACGCTCAGCAATTTACCTGATAGGCAAACATCACAGTGACCAATAGCACAATCCTAAACATGTCCACTCAGAAGTAAGGCCTATTGAATTCAGTGGAGCTTGCTTCCAGGAAAGTTGAGATAGGATTATATCCCTTGCGTCTTGTGTAATCGCTTAAAGTAAATCATGATTCCATACATCAAGTTATCCGTACACAACCATCCCTAGTAATTAGGACCAGCCCCTATTGCCCAATACTTGTCCGTGTTAAATCAATACCCCTATTTCGGGATTTCTTATTTTTAAAAGAGAGAGAACTGGCTTATATTCTATCCCACTCACTTCTTGTAACAGCTAATCTAGATAGTAGACATTGACGAGTGTTCCAGGAGATCCATTGCAAGGGGGATATTTCCCCATCAAGAGTGTTGTTGTGACTTCTTCAGCCTGCACCCCATGGAGGCTGGTGTTTTCATGCTTTAGGCACAGATTTATAACATTTTCATTGTCATTTAAAATAATTTTCTATGCTTCTAAACTTGATTGTAAGTCACCTGGAGACTGCCTTGTGTGAGGTGACTGACAACATCAGTAAATGAACAAATCATGTTAAAACCCTAGCTCTTGAATTTTAGTTAGATACGAGATATTCTGGTGCTGATAAAGAGTATTCAGATGGCAGGAAAAAGCACTTCTGAAAATGGCTGAACTTCTCTGGCACCACCCAAACAGCTGGCCTGTACTCTGTGATTATCTGGCCACACACAGTTCTGGCTGCTGCGCAGTCAGATTAAATTAGCAATGGAAGTTAGAGAGGAGCTGTTGTGTTTTACACTTGTGCTGACATATTTTCCAATGTCTTTCTATGTCTGTTTAATGTAACACATTCCATGTTCAAACCTGGAATCGTAAACCTTTGTTTTGTCTGCGGCTTTGCTCCTGAGCGGAAGCTCACAAAAAGAGGAAGCCGCTAACTGTGATCCATCACAATGTATTTTTTTTCCTTTTTATATTACCTCTTTTGTACTTGAGATTGTATATTGTTGCTTCATGCTGATTTGTGTTTGGTTTAAATGTTCTGCATTTTATTTTGTCATGCTGCTCTGCAGTGAAAGGGAGCCAGCCAAATAGAGCTTTGTTCTATATTTTTGTTTGTTTATATACTGCATTTATGTTCCAATTATGAAAATGGACTAGTAAAGAAACCCCTCAAATCTCCTTTCCTCTCTCGTACAGATGCTTTCTGCCCTCTGGCACCAAGTAAAAAAGGATCTTAAATGAGTATACTCCTCAACTTATTAGTTATCACCTAATTACAAAGCTGTGCAGACATATCAATAAAACCAAGGTTCAGTTCATAGCATTTTTCTAGGCATCAACACAGAAGTTCATATTCTCATTAAATGACTGTGCAGTTGGGCATTCTAGCTGGGCAAAATTTCTGTTGAAGAATAGTTGTGTACGTTATCTTTTGTAATGAACCCGAAGAGCCTCAGATGAAAGCTGATGGATAGTGATATAGCAGTGGATCATTGTCGTCATCCTCATCATTTATTAGAAATTTAGCCAGCAGTCTGTTCCCATCTCAAACTTCTGTGGCACTAACTGCACAATTAATTCTGCCATCACTTTCCAGCACCTTGCTGTGTGAATGATGCATTTGTAGTATTAGTCCTTTTCAGACGTTCTAATGAGCAAGACTAAAGCTCTCTCTATGACTGGGAATTCTGATAGAGCACAGTTCACAGATTCATAGAACTGTAGAGTTGGAAGGGACCTCAAGTGACATCTAGTCCAGCCTCCTGTAATGCAGGAATCACAGTTAAACAATGCCTGACAGATGGCCATCCAATCGCTACTTAAAAACCTCCAGGGAAGGACATAGTTCTGACACAGTTCGTCAAATAGCTCTTACCACCAGAAAGTTCTTCCTAGTGTTTATTCAGTATCTCCTTTCTTGTGCTTTTAATTCATTGGTTTGGCTCCTACTTTCTGCAGCTGCTACATTCCATATGACAGCCCTTCAAATAGGTGAAGATGGCTATCAATCATCTCTCAGTCTTCACTTCTCCAGGCTAAGCATACCCAGCTCCCTCAACCATTCTTCCTCAGAACACACTTTCTATACTTCCATCATCAGGTGTCCTTTGCTCTCTGGCTGCCCAGCTCCTTCCCACAGAGGACTGAGTCATGGTCAACAGCTTTACCTGAAAAAAATGATGACACATTAATGGAAAGCCATATCAAGCACAATTAGCTGTGATAGTCTTCAAGACTTGCCTTCAAAAATGTAAAAAGTGAGGATGCCTGCTGAATCTCTGCACAAGAATGGAGACACCAAGTGCCCAACTTCTAGTTGAGGTCAGTTGGACCTCTGGTGATTATTAACAGTGGATGATCTTAGTGATTTGGCTGGGATATAAAGGCTCAGGCAGTCCTTAAGGTATCCAAGTTGTTCAGGGCTTTGTATACCAAGTTGTTCAGAGTTTTATATATCAATGCAATAATCTTGAAACCAGCCTGGTAGGATACCTGGTAGGTAGCGAGTGCAGATGTTTTAGCAGAGATGTCATATGTTGTCTGTCTGCCCCCATTAACTAGCTGCTGCACCAGCTAGACCTTCCAGACCAGGCCCAAGCACAGGCCCCACATAGAGTGCACTGCAGTAATCCAGTCTTCATGTTACCAATGCATGGACGACAGTGGCCAAGTTATCCTGATCTAGAAATGACCATTGGTGGCATAACAGTCAAACCTGGTGAAACGAACACCTCACCACCAAAGCGACATGGGCCTCTACTTTGCAAATTAGATCCTAGCTGGTCTATCTTCTGAACATGAGCCTCTGTCTTCCCAGCTTCAGTGCTCAAGGCAATATCTCTGTTGTTGTTGTTTTTACTTTTTGAGCTGATGTCAAAATATGAAATCTAAAAAGCTGCCAACTATCAAAACATTTTCAAAAGTAAGCATGGACCAATGGTATCAAATAGTATGGGAAACAGCCTTACTAGAACAACTAACCAATAAACTGAAACTGACACGGGGACAAATAGAAGAAGATGTCTTCACCCCGGTATGGCACCCCTTTATCAAATACACAGCCCAACAAGACGACGACAAGAATCCGCCAACAGCATACGAATCAATATGGCTAACCTGATTCAAACACACACACACACACACACACGAAAACAAAGTTTACCACAGCCAATCACAAACAAACAACCACACCCTAGGCCAACCCCAACATCTCTCACCACCAAAGGAATACAAGCAAATAGTAAAGAGAACCTGCACAAGCGGCACTGACACAAAACCCCACACATACACTAAGTAGAATAGAAGCATTGTCACCTGACCCCACCCCCACGCACAATGCCCCCCTCCACCTCTTCCCCCCTTTTCTTCCTAATGTAACACAAATGTCTCAACAGATGAAACTGATCTGTGGAAAATGTAACTTGAAAAATAGACATTGCACATACTTTTGTAAACCAAGAAATCTTTAATAAAAAAACTAAAAGACAAAATTCAAAATGAAGAATGTCACTGTACGTTGGCCAGAAAATGCTTTTTGATATTAGCCGCCGACGATATAACATTGAAATGAGGTAGCTACGTAGGTTTCATGTTTGGTCAGTGTTTATTCTATTTAGTTCTTTTCCCCAAGGAGTTCATGATCCTCCCCACTCCATTTTATCTTCACAACAATCCTGGGAGTTTCGATAGGCTGAGGAAAACTCAGGGCTGGCTCCAGATTTTTAGGGGGTCAGACCCTTTGGTGGCTCGTCTCTTCTTTTGATGGGTCCTCATGAGCCTGCCTGATAGTGGTGGAGGGCAGCAAAGCATATATATATATATATACAAATCTTGGTAGGGATTTCTTTTTGATTAATGCAGAAACAGGAGACCTTGGACTTAATCATGAACATGTGCAAAATCGACAGGGACTAGAAATGGCCTGCTCCATCCATCCCTACCTTGCATTGATCTAGCTGGGCTTTTCTTCTGTTCTTACACTCCACTTAGAACATAAAAAAGATAAAAGTGTCTCAGTTCAAATGCAGCGCTGAGGTAATACTTGTTCACACAGTTGTTATCAAGGCATAAGGCCAAAATACTGTCCCTTCTCATCTGTTCATCAAATAAGTCTTTCATTTAGTAGGATTCAGAGCTGTCTTTGAAACTACACAAACAAGGTTTTTTTTTGCCATCTCCCCTCATTTCTGTGCCTCAACGCTTCACTGCCATGGAAACAGTGTCCACAGCTCTGGAGCTTCTGCAGAAATTTGTGTCCCCCTGTCACCCAATGGGATTCTCTTGCTCTGCATATCAAACTCTCCACCCATTCTACAACTCAGTATGTGATAAATTGGTTTGCAGCCAAGTACTCAGTCTCAACAAGACCATGGACTGCAATGTCAGGTGGTTTGTTTTTAATATACTTAGTTCACCATTTAGAAACAGATGGAATTGTGGTGAAGTATTTAAGCGTAAAGTATTGTCTTTGAGCAAAATACTTGAGTCTGACACTCTCTAACTATGGCTCGGTATCTTTCTGAAGGATTGGATGATGATACCAAGACAAGATATCATAATCTAAGAGGTCTGCTGCCACAGGGAGGAATGTATATAAATGCTTAGAGAATGTCACCAAGGTGCTACTTCAAAAATAATTGCAGAATGCACAGATCATGGAATGGTCAGATGCCGAGAAAGTGTTATAAAGAAGTTAATTGGAAACAGATGGGAAGAAAATTCCAACAGCACAACCCCATTATATAAAACTATAATATGTGTAAGGCTGAAATATTATATTCAGTCCTTCAGAAAGTGATTTCACACACACACACACACACAGAGAGAGAGAGAGAGAGAGAGAGAGAGAGAAGCCAATTTTTCTACATGATGTTTTACAAAGGTAAGGTGGGTTGTTGCCCCAAACACCTTACAACAGAGGAGAGGGGAAAGGAAATGAAGGCATGGGTCAACATGGGAAGAATATGTGACAATTACATGTACTTTGACTTAGTAACGGCATGGAAGGGGTCACCAGTTTTTGGTACCGGTGGACCCATTAGGAATTTCGAGAAAGTGTCACAAGCACCACTCACAAGATGGCTGTTATAAGCTGTATGAAATAATACAAAATGGCTGCCACAACTAAGAAAAAGCAAGAAAAGAGACACGAATTCAAAATGCTATGGGCATGCCCTCCATCAGTAGGGGGGGGGAGAGGAGGAAGTGGCAACAGTTGCTCATGTATTATGGGTTTTTGAGGGTATATTTACTGAGACTTTATAAAAGCACCAGGTGTCACCAGTGGGCACCCATTTGGCTACAACTAAGCCAGGTTCTTTGGCTTACTTATAATTAGGGTGAAATATAAAGGCTTCCCATAAAAGGTGAGATTTGAGAATGGAGTTTTAAAAAAATTAAGTGAGGTGGTTGCACAATTCGCTTCCAGGAGGCTGTTCATTTCAGAGAAAGAGGCGACGTTCGAATGCCTGATGGAAGGCGAACTGCAGTGGATGGGAAACGCTGCTCCATGCAAGTGTATATAGGGTGGAGCAGGAAACAGTTCCTTCTAACAGCCCAGTGGTCATGGAATGTTCAACGAATGTTGTGGAATGAAACAGCCAGGGAGGAAAGGAAACAGAATGGCTGGAATCCTGAACAGCAGCACACCACATTTTGTTGTGAGCCCCACTTGTATTCTTTAAGTAAAATCTCGCTTATCGCTTGATGCCATGTACTTTATTAGTTGCTTGAAATAATACCATGGATCCTGCAGCCTAATCACATTTTAGTACCATATTCATTCCAAAAACAATTAACACTTTCTTGGTTTTGTATAAGCCCCATAGTGATTGCAAATTAGAAGCCATTTGAGTAGTGACGGTGCAGTGTGAACTTAGCGCAACCTTAATGCTTTTCCTCCACTGCAGTCATATTTCATCCTTAGTGTTTGAATTATTAAGCTTAATTGTCGTCTTGCTAAAGCCACCAAAGTCATATTTATGGGATTTATATGTGTCATGGGCTGATGACAGCTTTATGAGTGGAATTGATCAGAGCATCTTGATACATTTGTTACTTTCTTTTCCCTTTATAATGAAATGATGGCTTTTGCAGTAGGCCTTCAAAATTTTAATGACCGTTCTTCTTTGAAAACTTATATTTTATAAATCTACATAGCTTTGGATTTTATTCCACTGCTCATTTTCTAATGGGGTGATAATCCAGAAAATATTTTTCCTGCTAAGGTTGTTGAGGCAAAGGAGGAGACTAAGTTTATGTCTTAAGTTTACTGTGTCTTCCTGTGGAATCCAATCATTAATAATACTGGGCTTGCATTGAAGCTAACAACGATGTTCAAGTTCGTTACCTATATACAGAATATATATATGGAGGGGTTCACAGCATTAACGCCTAAAAAGGGTCTTGCTTCTTCCATAGCCGAAGCCTTAAGCAGAAACCAGCCGTGGCTCTTGCTTTGACTTTTCAGCCCACCGCTTTTTTCCTCTAGGTCACATCATAGCAAACTCTGCCCTCTCATTCAGGCTTTGTTCTTCTAACTATCCAAGAGCTGGAGGAGGGGCCTAACCCATTTTGTGTCTGTCAATAACCCCCCTTTCCTTTGTTCTCTTAATGGCCCATCACCCAGGCGATGACCTCAACATAGGGAGTTAGCCTGGCTTATATTTTAAAACTTGCTGGATCCGGGGATCAAAAAGCTTGATTAGATTTTAACACCCACAAACTCATGACTACATATATATATATAATTGTAAGTCACTTCGTGATGAAAGGTGATTGCAGGGGAAGATGGCTCCAGGATTTTATTTTATTATTTATTCTGGAGCAAAAGTGATTATATCATCTGCCAGAGCACCAGGGACATTCCTTGCAAGTAAATGAGGCTTTCTGATTTCTTTGTGAACGATTGGCATAGGGGAATTCAGAGAACAAACAGGGACTGGGAATGCCTTTCCTTTTCTTTGATGGCATTCCTAGATCCTAGTTGCAGTTTAAATGGTAACACTGTTTTACAATATTGTTTCCAGTTACTATACTGCTTACCATAAACCATTATTTAGCATAGCAGCATCTTCACTGTGGAACAGGCTTCCCCATGAAATTAGACAGGCATGGGTGACTTTCCATGGTATACTAAAATTACTTGCAATATTGAACATTTATTGTATTTTTTTGCTTTGAAAAGCAGGGTATAAGTTCCTAAATAAATTAATGAAATAATAAATCAGTTGCGGATTTTTATGCACGAATAGCCTGATTTCCCCAACCCCCTCTGGTTCCCCACCACCAACTTCATTGTGAGCTTCAACATTTCTTGCTCCATTTCCCAGCTTTGCTCTTCTAATCCTTTACATATTTGTAATTTTTCAGCTAGCTGTACTCCCTGCACCCCCTCCAAACGGATTCCAATGTACTGCACATTATGACAGTCAAGGAGAACCTTTGTATCCATCTGTTAACTCTGCCGGCTGAGGAAAATTACCGTGTTCATTTCAAGAAGTGATTTCTTTGCTCCGCTGTATCTGGAAATTACACCTTTCTTCCAGGTCATTTGTATGTGGAGGAATACAGAGTTAGCCTAAAAGCGAAGCAAGGCAGCATTAGCCAACTCAGCTTGTTATCTCTCTTGGATACTGCTAATAATGGAGGCTTCCCTTTTCTCTCTCTGCATAAGGCCCCTGATTCATAATTCTCTCATATCGCATTGCATGACATTTGCAATTAAACGAATGCAATGTGCCAGCTCCCAGGAGTAAGCCTTTGTGTGTGTGTATTTCTACCCCTTTCCCCTTTGGTCAGAGTGTATCCACTACTTCGCCTCTTTCCTCCAGTTCAGTAATGCCCTGGAATGAATTCAGATTTGTCAGACAAGCCTGCTCCTCCTTTCATGAAGCTGTACTGACTCACTCACCCTTCCGGCACTGTGAACTTATTAATATTTTATACTCCTAATCCCTCCACCCCAAAGAGAGACAGAGAGAGAGCCATAGGGCACAAAGCTGGGTAATGTGTGGGCAGCATGAAAGCCTCCATCTTTTCAGACTTTCCTTCAGAAACAGGAGTGGGGAGAAATTTGGGAATGTTTGGAAGAGATGGGTAAAGCTGCTCCAATTTTGTATGTGCATAGGACTGGGTTGGATTGCTTACTGTTTTATGGTGCATAGCTGTCAACCTTCCCTTTTTTGTGGGAAATTCCCTTATACCAGCGCAGATTCCTGCTGCTTCCTGCTGCTATCCTGGATTGTTAGATATCCTGTAGACTGTCCCCGGGACAGGTGAGGCTGCTGATCCCTTATTTTCGAGGCTGCTGATCCCTTATTTTCAAATCTGAAAGTTGACAGCTATGTTATGGTGTGAGGCTTGGATACTTTACTTTAGGGATGGGGATAAATTCAATTCAGTTCACATTCCAAGGCGAGCTTACCTAATTCACACTTTGAGAACCAAAACACACACGTCCTTCAATATGTACACTTCTCGGCATTTTGCAATGCAGTTCTCCAGCCAATACGCAAACACATATTCAGTGGTAAAGCGTCCACATAAATGCATAGACTGGTGAAAATAACACACAAAAATACACTATTTAAGGGGACAATGGTTTGCAGAAATTGGCATATTGTGCAAAATTGCATACAAATATTAAGAGAAATTCACAATAAAATGCAGTGAATTTTCATGAGGATTTTTTTTAAACACACACACACACATGCAAACTAATGTGGCAAACCGCAGAACTGAATTTAAGATTAGAGAAATGAGAAAAACATATCTTACTTTATGTTCCCCCTTTATAAGGCTCAGCCTAGTCACAGCATACCCAGCAGAGCTGCTGCTGTGCATATATGGAATGGGATCACTAACACTCCTTAGGATGTTACCACACAATGATGTGACATTGTTACCTGGGCTGCTGTAAGGGGATAGGTGGCTGGCCATCTTTTCCCATACAGAGCCCCTGGTAATGATAATGTTTCATCAAATAGCTATCTTCCTGGAGAATTAGTTGCCTTATTTCCCAAATGTGTGACATTTGCGCTGCTAAGCACTCTGCCTCCATGCCACAAATCTATATTAAAATTAATGAAAAAAGGACCTTGCCTTCAGACTGCTATAAGTACTACAATACTCCCTCCATATATATATATATATATAAGGCCTTACGAGTACATGCAAAAACATTGGCACATGTGTATTTTGCACAGCTGGAGTGTGGAGTCTGAAGACTCAGTCTAAATGCCTACTTAACCATGTAGTTCTTTGCCTGTTTTTCATTTAGACTTGAGCCTGTGGCAGATCTTGGACTGGCACCCCATGTGTACTCAGGAAAGAGATTTAGCTTGTATATTACCAGTGGCCAATGTGGCAACTGAAAGGAGACCAGCTACATTGGCCAAGGAAGCTTCCCTGCACTAACTGATTAGAGCAGATAGCATAATATTCCCTATTTACTATAAAGGCTTCCAGACAAGGCTTGCTTGCTGAGGCGAACTTCTGTTGAGGCTTCAGTCTCCATTGTCCTCTGCTTTCAACTCTTTGACTTTGCAACTCCAGCCCTAACTCTGGCTTTACTTTCAACTTAACAAGGCATAGTCTTGATGCTTCCTAACCTACTTCAAGGATAAATCCCATGTATGCCATTCTGAAACATGGGTTGCAAAAAATACCTAAAGCCCGTAGGCAAATTATGGTTTATCTCAAAATGTACCAAGAGAAGTCTGCAGAAACCATCAGCTTTGTGGCAGTTATGCAAAGGGTTAACTAGATTCTGGAAGAATATTATTCACGAGGTTTTCAGTGTACTCAATGTACTGTTTGTATGCACCATTTTTGTTTTGAGTAGGAGGCTGTTTAAAGTATTGCAAATAGATCACTGGAATGACAAACATATCAATAAGGAGTAACACTCCCTGTACCTTCTAAAATGGAGGAGGTAGTGTAAATGGTTGTGTAGATTGCAGGAAACAAGACTGCCAAAGACCCATGTACAGGCACTTGCCTGAACATGCAAGGGGTGAATGGAGGGCAGGGTATGTATTCAAGCCCTATCCCCAGTGCCCCTGTGAGCATGGATCCTCTCAGCTCTTCACACGTGGAGCATGAAGTTCTGAAATGGACTTCCACGTACATTGAACTGAACATTAGAAGCCTCCATAAAAATCAGGAACCCGTCTTTACTAGGATTCCTGATTGCGTAGACAAGGATTGGGAAACTCAGGCTCAGGGCTAAATGTGACCTTCCAGGCTTCTCTACCTAACCCATGGAGCTCTCTCCAACCACACTGCTCCCTGGACCTGCCTTGCACCCTGTGTATTTTAGAGGGGTTTCCTGGCTGGAAGGTGTCCTTGAAATCTGATGGTTTGTCTTGCTTCTCTGGATGGAAGAGAGAGTGAGAGCATGTGTGTGTGCATTCGTGCATTCGTGCATGTGTGCGTAAATTAGGCTACTGTATAGAGGCAAAATCTGCACTGGTTTCTCACATCGTTTTGTCTCTGGCCCTGTACATGTAGCTCTTGGAAGGGAATGCAGCCCTCTGGATGGAAAAGCTTCCCCTCCTTTGACATAGAGGCTTCCAAGCTCATACAGCTTACAAGTCCCTTTCCAATGTTTGCATTTAAGATGTTGAGATTTCAGAGGAATCCCACCCCCCACCCCAATATGGAGATTTTGCTTGTCTACACTTTTATCCCTTGAATGTACCTTAAAAGTCTTTGTAATGTGTTTTTGAAGGCTTATGTGAACTGCTTGCAAAGCAGTGTAGCCACTAAAGTGTTTCTCAGGCACAGAAGTTCCCTCCCACCCACCCACCTCCAAAGCCCCTCGCCCTGTTTCTCCACCCCATCACTAACTAACTTCCTTGTACTTCCAGCTCTGGTTAAAGGAGGAGGGAAGGGGGTTTCTTTCTCCCCTCTCAGTGGCGGACTTGGGGGGTCTCAAATTTCAGTGGCACCCTCTGTGATGCCTTCCTTTCTACCTCATAGTTGCAGAGCCCCCTGTGGCACCCCCAAGGCTCCCCTAAATTTCCCTCTGCCTCTTTGCAGCTTGGCATGCCTGCTGGTAGAGCAACAAGCCAAGTAAGCAGGTGGCTGGAAGAGAGGATGGCAGGTGGGAAAGGGTTGTTTCAGGAGGGTTACTGGAGAAAGTTGGGGGAGTAAGAAGACATTGTCATGCCCCTTGTGGCATCATTTGGGACATTGAAGAATTGGGCTCTGAATTCTATATCTCACCTTGAATTCTCTAAGATCAGTTCTGAGCCTGAACAGGGCAAATGGCTCCATCACTATATCCATTTACTACTTCCTGCAAAAGAAATCAGCTGCACATTGCCACATTGCTCAGTTTTGCGACTCTCTCTGTGCCTCAGAATCCTCCATCTCTGTTTCCAGATAGCAATTATCATATTGTTTCCTTTCTTGTTATTTGATCGTTATTCTGAATTGGGTCACGTATCAGTTGCTGGCACATTGTACCCCCTGGTCTTATTGCTTCCAATCGAGGTAATCTAGCTTTTATCTATCTGGATAATTTAAATTGTACATTACTCACACTCTAGCCTTTTTAAAGGCTGCTTTATTAGCAAAACCATTTCATAGTCCAGTTGTTCTTTCCGCAGTAGAAGAATCCTGCAATCTGTCCCGATACCTAACTTCTTATCCTGAGCATATTGAGTTTCTCTAGATGATGATTTTATTCTGTTTTACTTTTTTATTTTTTTACACTGTGTCCCTTTTTCAAGGACTTCTAAATTCTCCTTAACAAAGACAGGGACTTCCTGAGCAGTGTGGCCTCTCATCTGCTCCTGTGTGGCGGCTTAATTCCAGTTACCTATGTGCAGTGCATGACAAATGTTTCATTTTGAAGTCTGGCCTCCAAATCAAGTCACATTCCAAGGGGAAGAATAGACTTATTTCCCAGAAGCTCAGAACTAAAGCTCAGTATGTATACTGAGGACAAATCTTGCAGAAAAGAGAAATAAAGGGTGGGGAGAAGGGAGTGTTTTCTCCAATCAATGCAATATATTCTGACCACTGGTTTCTGCTGGGAATCAGAGTCTCTGTATATGTGTGCCTCTCATCTCCTTAGAAGCCGAGTGCAAGTCTGTACCATTAAATACATTAACGCAGGAGTGGGGAATGGATGGTCTCTCCAGTGTAGTTGTACAGTGGTGCCTTGCAAGACGAAAAGAATCTGTTCCGCGAGTCTCTTCGTCTTGCGGTTTTTTCGTCTTGCGAAGCAAGACCATTAGCGGCTTAGCGGATTAGCGCTATTAGCGGCTTAGCGGCTTAGCAGATCAGCTGTTAAGCAGCTTAGCGGATCAGCTGATAAGCGGCTTAGCGGATCAGCTGTTAAGCGGCTTAGCGGCTTAGGATCAGCTGATAAGCGGCTTAGCGGCTTGGGGAAAAGGGGGGAGGGAAAAAACCCGCAGGAACTCGCAAGACATTTTCGTCTTGCGAAGCAGGCCCATAGGAAATTCGTTTTGCGAAGCACCTCCAAAATGGAAAACCCTTTCGTCTAGCGGGTTTTCCGTCTTGCGAGGCATTCGTCTTGCGGGGCACCACTGTATTCCATCTCCCAGACAGCATGGCCAGTGATCGGGTATTATGAGAGTTGTAGTGCACTAACATCAGGATGATAACAAGTTCCACACTTCTGCCAGTGGTAATGTCTACCTGTCTGAACTTCCAGTGGATACAAATATATTTATTATTTGATCTGGTAAGAACAGATAGCCCAAGGCATTTTGGGTCCTAATGCAAAAAATCCAAACAAGGCCCATCCCAATGGTAAACAAGATTAAGCATTTTTTTTCCT
Organism: Podarcis vaucheri; assembly: GCF_965113315.1. Lineage (NCBI taxonomy): Eukaryota > Metazoa > Chordata > Lepidosauria > Squamata > Lacertidae > Podarcis > Podarcis vaucheri. The sequence goes on from NC_138767.1 coordinate 18,097,785, forward strand.
GCTGTTTATCCAAAGAACCATTGCCTGCTCATCTATTTCTTTATACATACCATTTGACCATCCTGTAACAGAGGTTCACTGGGCATGCCTACTGTATAAAACCAGAAACCATCTAAAATAATCAGTTACAATTCGGGATAAAAATGCAACACAGCAGAGCTAAGAAAACACAACTTTAAAAGGACCACTTTAAAAACAGAGAGAAGCAGCACACACACACACACACGCACACACACGCACACACACAGCATTAAGTAAATTAAAAATGGAAAGCAGGGGAATAAAAAGCCGTAGAGCAAACCTCCCTATTTAATGCAAGCATCCCCAAATTCGGCCCTCCCGCTGTTTTGGGACTATAACGCCCATCATCCCTAGCTAACAGGACCAGTGTTCAGGGACGATGGGAATTGTAGTCCCAAAACAGCCGGAGTGCTGAGGTTGGGGGTGCCTGCATTAAATGGGGAAGTTTGAATATTTGCTTGGTGCTGGAAAGACCTAAAAGGATTTGCCAGGCTCTTTGGAGAGGGAATCCCACAGGTGAGGTGGGGGCAGTGCTGAAAAGGCCCTTGCATGTAGGGCCATGTGCCCAGTAGCAGTGGGCAGGGTGAAGCTGGTCACCTGACCTCCTGTCACCAGCATCGCTGCTGCTCCAGGAGGCAGAGGAGGAGAGGTGGTGGTAAGGCGGAGCCAATCTGGCCCTGCCACTGATGCATTTATTTGCATTATGCCCTGCCTGTCTCTCTCTATCTCTCATTAAGCATATGCATTGCAAGTGATGGGAGGTCAGGTAAACACCTGAACCCCATCTCACCAAGCACTACTGCATGTGCCTTGCAAGGGTACTCAAAGAAGCGTTTGAGATGATGACCTCAAGGCACCAAGAGGGACATGTGCAGCACCTACGCTGTGGAATTCCCTCCCTAAAGAAGTGTGTATAGCATCTTCATGGTATCAGTGTAGCTTTCGTCTTATGCTGAAGCCAAACCCCTTCACCCTGGCCTTTGGCACCCAATTCATATATAACTACCCAGTTATTCTGATTATAAATTGTTTTAACTGATTTTAAAGTTAAAACAAAGCCTCTTTCCCATGGGGTTTTATGGGGAATTGCATGAAAGAATCACAGTAATACAAATTATAATAACAATGATGATTCGATGATGCGGAAAGGAGGGATTCTAATAGTGGTGTGAAATAGGTTCCTATTTCACCTTCCTAACTTGAGCTGCACAAGATGTTGTTGTTGTTGTTGTTGTTTAGTCGTTTAGTCGTGTCCGACTCTTCGTGACCCCATGGACCAGAGCACGCCAGGCACTTCTGTCCTCCACTGCCTCCCGCAGTTTGATCAAACTCATGCTGGTAGCTTCAAGAACACCATCCAACCATCTCATTCTCTGTCGTCCCCTTCTCCTTGTGCCCTCCATCTTTCCCAACATCAGGGTCTTTTCCAGGGAGTCTTCTCTTCTCATGAGGTGGCCAAAGTATTGGAGCCTCAGCTTCACGATCTGTCCTTCCAGTGAGCGCTCAGGGCTGATATCAATCAAATAGTAATAATGCAGCATAGGTTTTCTACTCTATTGGGTTTTGTTATTTATAAGGTTTTTTAAATAATACGCTGAATAAGATATAGTGTTATATATTTACACACAGTATTTGTGAGGGTGAGATAAAACTTCTTCATGTTGAAATAGCACTGGATAGACTTTGAGGTATGATACAAGACTGTAGGGGGCATAGAATAGACTCCAAAAGAGTTATAGATTACAAACTTAGATTGCCTTGTCAAATGTAGCCTAAAGCAAGAGATCATCTTAGACTTACCCTTGCCTGTGGCCATGAGATCATAGAGGAAAATGGGGAAGAAAGACATCTGTTTAACATGGGAGTATTTTTCTTATTCCTAGCTGTGAGTCCGGAATGACTGTTTTCACCAGCATCACTCAGACTACAGGAATAGCAAGAAAGCAAATATAAAAACAGCCTTACTTTTTATAGGACAATATTGTAGCCACCATTTCCTAACGTACCATTTTTCTATTACAGATTTTTCAGGTACAGAAGTGTTATTCATCTTACCATCACATTAAATTCTGAGGTATCTGAGTGAGAAGTCCATGACCTGCAAAGGACAAAGAAAAATAGTAATTAAATTCTGGTATTTGCTGAAACGCCTACTAAGAGCTGCTTGAACATTTAGCTGCTCACAGAGTGATGGGGGTCAACTTTTTGAAATGGCATTTCTGCTCGCCTTTTCCATAGTGCTGTGTTTTGCTGAGTTCATTCATGCAGATATGGTTCTTTAAAAACTCATCGGCCTTTATAATTTATCACATAAAATTTGCACTAATAAAGTGGAAGGTTCCCTGTGCTCATATCTTACTTCCTGGGTATTTCTGGGATGGCAGTGAGAGGAGCGGCTGCAGCTCATCCGCTTTTCATGCAGAAGGTTCCAGGACTAACAGTCTCCACTCATCCGTAAAACGATGCTGACTTTATTCTTCCCCTTATGCAAATGATTTGGAAGAAAATGTATCTTTTCAGCTTTCATTACAGTTGAAGGAGCACCCCATAGATAAGAGGTGGGGAATCTGTGCCCCTCCAGATGTTTCTCAACTCTCACCGGCCCTAGCCAGCATAGTCCATGATCACTCATAATAGGAGTTGTAGTCTGTAAATATCTGGGTGGCATCAAGTTCCTCATTTCTGTGATTATTCCACGCATATGATCTTTCCAGCATAACATGGCAATGTATTTTGTCCTTAGGTATAAGAACCAAGCCAAAAGAGTGGCCCTGAGCACATCAACCATGGTTTTTATTGTAGATGGGGCAGAGTTGAAGCAAAAGTTCAAGATGAGTGAGCTTTCAAATTCAAGATGGGTGTGAAGAATCTGAGGACAAAGAACCCCCCTCAAGACTTCACCTGTAACCTGGGATCTATTTCAACCTGCCACTTTGTATGGCTTAAAACAACAACAACAAAAAACTACCATGGAGGAGGTTTCTCACTGTAGGAGGCAGTATGCCTCTGAATACCAGTTTCTAGGAATTATATAAACCTGGAGAGCACTGTTTTAGTCATATCCTATGTATCCTGTGGGCTTCCCTGAGGATACCTTTTAGTCCAACCCCCTGTTATGCAGGACTATCAATTAAAGCATTCGTGGAAGTTCTTCCTGATACTAAAAGCTGTTCAATAGCAGCACAGACTCCCTCAGAATGTGGTGGACTCTCCTTCAATGGAGGCTTTTAAGCAGAGGTTGGATGGTCATCTCTCATGGTTGCTTTGGCTGAGAATCATGGGCTAGATGGGTCTTTGGCCTGAATCAGAAGAATGTAAATTATTCTGTTCATCTCTGGGTCTGAGGTTGTGGCCTTGCGCTTATCTTTTTCTGAAAAGCCAAAGAGCATCTCAAGAGAAACAGGGAAGAAATACATGCATCAGGTCTGTGTGGCTAACTATTCAATGATGTCTGATGTAGGTTTGCTTGGTGAAAACCCAATGTTTAAAAGCTCACACTGGGTTTCTAAATATAAAATAAAAAGTTTTTCCCCTAACCAAAAAAAGTATAGAACAATTAGTAAATGAGAGGTTTCTTTAAAAAAAATAATCAGAGAGGTTATTATAGTCAGCAGTGGGTGGGAACCCATTTGTATAAGTCAGTATGCCATGTGATTGAAGTGCAATTGAAATCGTCACAGTTTTCAGTCTGTGAATAGTATGAATTTTAATATAATTATACCCTTGATAACCTCTCTCATTTTTTTAAAACACCTAAACCCTTGGAAATAAGTCTGTATTGATTTCAAGGTAGCTTACGTCTAAATAAATGTGTTTAAGATTATTATCCTCCTTCCTTTCATTCCTGAGCTTTAGCTATCCTTGAACAACTTTGACTAAACATATTAGCTTACATCTCAGTAACTCACCTTATAATTGAAGGGGCACGAGGGGGGAAAGCATTCTGAATTTAGCAAACGGCATTAACTCAGCGCATTACAGAATTAACATTGTGAAAACTGTCTATGTCATTGTGTGCGGATGAAGTTCTTTATTGTAGCACCGTTAATTGCAAACCTGGCATTCCAGTTCAGGTTTCCTGGTGATCTGACACAAAGTAAAGTTAAAATAGTGTGTTGCTTGTAGAAGTTAATCGCAGAAACGATGTATTCTAAAAAGAAATGGAACACATTGAAATTCCAAGTGTGTTTTGGAACAAATGATGGTATGTGCGTACAAGACAGTGAGCTGGTGCCAGGAGAGAAGAAAGATATCACCTAAATGAGTTAAGGGAAGAAAAATTATCGGGCTGCAGTAAGCCATCATTTAAAGGGAATGGATTTGGCGTGTATGTCTTACACAATTGTAAGGGAATGGTAAAAGGAAATTATGTTTCATTTGCAGTAACTCAAAGTCAGCTTACCCTGCTCAGCTTTTGCAAAGACTATAATACATATGCCAGATCACAATTAATCTAGCTTTCTGTGGTAAAGGATTGCTCATTTGGACTATTCCTCTGTACTTAGCATCTACAATGCAATCTTGTTGCTATATCCAAAGAAGCTGATGATTGACCAGAAACTTGGCAAGAGGTTCTGGGTGCCTGGGTGTTAAACTGAGGTGGACCTCTAGACAGCACCTGAGACCTACTCTTTCTTTGTCATTACACTGATATCCCACCTTTCATCCTTGGAGCTCAAGCTTATGTATGTGCATGGTTTCCCCCAATCCCCATATTATCCTTAAAACAACCCTGTGTGGTAGGTTAGGCTAAGAGACAGTGACTGACCCAAGGTAAAAGGTAAAGGGACCCCTGACCATTAGGTCCAGTCGTGACCGACTCTGGGGTTGCGGCGCTCATCTCGCTTTATTGGCCGAGGGAGCCAGCATACAGCTTCTGGGTCATGTGGCCAGCATGACTAGGCCGCTTCTGGTGAACCAGAGCAGTGCACGGAAACGCCGTTTACCTTCCCGCCAGAGCGGTACCTATTTATCTACTTCCACTTTGACATGCTTTCGAACTGCTAGGTTGGCAGGAGCAGGGACCGAGCAACGGGAGCTCACCCTGTTGCGGGGATTCGAACCGCCAACCTTCTGATCGGCAAATCCTAGGCTCTGTGGTTTAACCCACAGCACCACCCAAGGATACCCACTAAACCAGAGCCGGTCCAGCCATTAGGCAGAGTGAGGATGCTGCCTGAGGTGGCAGAAGCTCCCCAGGTGGTACGCCCATGAGTGCCCTGCCCATACCGCTGCCTCCACCAGTGTTGGAGAAGTGCTGGTGCACTTTGGGACAAGATCGTGTCCATTTTGAGCAAGACAGTAGCCACAATCTGGACAATCTTGCCTGAAATTGGTGGTGACACGTAGTTCCATGTAAAAAATGAACCTGAGACTGTACTCCTTTTCCAGGCATTCAGAATATGAGAATGGACATGTAAGGGAGAGGTGGCATTGTAGTGAAAGGCATGTCTCCTGAGCTATGCATGAAACCATGCATGCACAGAAAGTCTCAGAGAGCACCTCTTCCCTGCACACCTGTAAGCATGGATGCATACCCTCCAACATGCTGCAGAGGAAAATAGGGACATGTGTATTTGGCGGTTGTGTTCTCGTGGAAGCTGGGTGACTCACACAAGAGCATGACTCTCCAAATCATGTGTCTTTTGTGGCCAAAGTTCTGCAGAAGCCAAAACAGGACACCCGGGATCCAATCAGAAGCCAAGATGGTTTCTGTAATTCTGAGATCTCCAGCTCAAAGCAGGGCAGTTGAAGAGAATGAGAGTGTCTCTTTCTCAGTGTAGTACAGTGGCCAAACACTGGCTGGGGTTATCTTCAGATCTCATATAGCCTCTGTTTTAAAATAGCTGCAGGCCTAATTCAAGGTGTTCACATTGGTGTTTAAAACCTTAAATGACTCATGCTTCGAATACCACCCCTTTCCTACAGACACTCTCAAGTGCTAAATTATTTTAATTTTTATAACCTCCTCTGGGACCTTGGGGTAAGGGGTGGGTAATACATTGTAATAATAATAATAATAATAATAATAATAATAATAATAATAATAATAATAAAGGCAGGGGCTGTCAACCATTTTGGGTCAGTGAGCTGATTTGAAATTTTAAGAAAGTTGCCATACATCTGGAATTTCCTGGACATAGCTAGAATACTGCAGTCGGAAGCAGTGTCCTGGCAGAATTTGCTAAAATGTCTGGGAAAATCTCTGTTGGCAGTGTTGTTTTTGGTGATTTCCCTTAAAAATATCTCAAAAACTTAAAAAAATGCATTTTTTGCCAACCCCCCCCCAAAAAAAAACCCTCTACATCCTTTGTGTCTGGATTTTCACTTTAAAAATATGCACCCTAGCCACGGGCACCAGTCACTAATTGGCTGCCATGGGAATGTGGCATAACGCTCAATGGCTGCTGTGGGGGCATGTGAAAGCAGTATCCATGTAGGAGGGGTGGAGTCAGTGCAGACAAGAACAGAGCTGAAGGAGCCAATGGTCTCTTGTTACTGTGCATCTTTGGAGTGGATATTTACTGAAGTTTTTTGTGCGCACCATAGGAGGTACTGTTGGGCATGCTGGCACCCACTGGCACTGCAGTGGCACCTCTTGCAACCGGGGAAGCCTTCTTGCTGCCTTCCCCTCCTCATACTGTCCTTACCTGAAAGGGGCTTTTATAAATAGGTCATCCTAGTGATGTATTCTGCAGTTTGGGTAGTAAACCTTGGCTGAAATATAGTTGCTCTGGCTTGAATGGAGACATTTAGTGATGGATAAGAACTCGCTGCAATCAGGGGTTGCTATCGGAGAGTAGCTGTCCCCTTGCTGTGATGCTGAAAACATATCACACAATCATTTGAGCTGCTATCAGCTGTGTCAGGTTGAAATGGCAATGTGTTTTGGTTACAGGTGTAGTCAGGGTTTTTATTTTTTTAAAGGGCACTCACCTGAAGGGAGACATTCATGCTGAGCTCCAGCACCTCTTTTTCTAGAAAAATAGCACTGGGCATAGTGAATATTGTTACCTAAATGGGTGGGTGTTTACATCTACTGCGAAATTAAGAGGGCTCCTTAAGCCTTCAGGATACAGTGGTTCCTCGGTTATGAACTTAATTCATTCTGGAGGTCCGTTCTTAACCTGAAACTGTTCTTAACCTGAGGTACCACTTTAGCTAATGGGGCCTCCCGCTGCCGCCGTGCGATTTCTGTTCTCATCCTGAAGCAAAGTTCTTAACCCGACATACTATTTCTGAGTTAGCGGAGTCTGTAACCTGAAGCATCTGTAACCCAAGGTACCAATGTAGTTTTGATTTTATTTTTGCACTTATTAACCGTGTGAAGTGGTTGATGTGTCCTTATTGCCCTTAACACAGTTTTTAAAGCCCTGCATGTTTCGAAAGTATGTCAAAGTGCAAGTAGATAAATAGGTACCGCTCTGGCGGGAAGGTAAATGGCGTTTCCGTGCGCTGCTCTGGTTCGCCAGAAGCAGCTTAGTCATGCTGGCCACATGACCCAGAAGCTGTACGCCGGCTCCCTCGGCCAATAAAGCAAGATGAGCGCCGCAACCCCAGAGTCGGTCACGACTGGACCTAATGGTCAGGGGTCCCTTTACCTTTACCTTTTATGGCTGGGGGCTCTTTGCAAACAGACTTCCAACATTACACTTCTTCTTTGAACACCCTGGAGACTATGCAACAATGGCACTGCGAGCACGTACAGAGTTTTTAAGAAAACAATTAAGGACAATAAAAACCCCTTCACTAACTTGTTCAGTTAATGTGTTAGGTGCAGCCCCTCCCTGCTCCATGAAATTTATCTGAAAAAGCTATGGGGGGGAGCTTTCCCCCCCACTCCCACCCTCATTTGAATGGCTGAAGTGTTGTTAGCTTGGTGAAAAGGTTCAGCCCAAAAGCAGTTATAACTGACTGTCATTTTGCAGTTGGGGGGGGATCTTTTCTAAAATTTTGCAAGCCTATTTCTGTTATATTTGTGATTTGAATTGGCTCTGTCCCAAGAACAAGATGCCTTTTCAAACCTGTCATTTATCTTCCTAGTAATCTTAGGCATTTACAGGGAGCCAATTACCTTGATACCAGTGATAAAAATTTCCATTTGCTTTGAAGATATATCCTTAGGCTCACAAAAGTATGTGTATGCTGCAGGAAAGCTCCGTCTTAATTTAATGGTGTTTGGTGTGTTTTTTTTGCAGGAGGAGGATTGTAGTAAAATCAGTGGCTGCCAGTTTCCCAATGCAATATGACATTTTAACTATGCCTGACTCATATGGCAACAGCCCCTGCTAAACTGATATGTGACTCTCCAATATAGCTTTCAGATTTTTCAAATAGTATCATTAGGCTAAGGAGAATGGTATATAGCATGGGTTGATGAAACCAGTTTCCAAAATAGGTAAGGCTGAGCCACACAAAAAATATGTTAAATTAAAACAGTCTTATTGTGCTTTTTACATTGTGCCCTATGCTGCCTTGCGGTGTATAAGTGAAAAGTTGTGTGTGTGTGTGTGTGTGTGTGTGTGTGTACATCATCTTAAAAAATAATAATTCAAAGAATACTATGAATGGGCTGCTGCTGTTTTTTTTTTAAAAAAAGAAATGCCCCTAAAGGCGGAAGAAAATGTTAGTAGGCATCTGGAGAATCAATTCATGCAACAGCATCAAATCACTGTCTGATAAAGCAGAAGAGGCATGAACAGCAGGAATATTGAACATAAAATAATGTGTAATTCTTTTTTCACAAAATGGCAGTATTCAGCTGATACGTTTCTCTGTACACCAGTAATTCATTGTTTATAATCCCGTGGTTAACATGATATTGCTTGGGCTTTTGAAATAGGACTTTGAAACTGCAGGGCAACATACAGTCCCACTGAACTGAATGGCATTTACTTTTGAGTAGACTTTTATAGGATTGTGTTGTAAGGTGTGTTGCTTGTGTAAAAGGAGTACTTTTTTTTTCTCAGAAGAAAAAAATAAGTGACTCCAAGGCTACTAAATGCTTAAAAAAAAAATCTGTAAGAACTGTATCCAATGTCCCAGATCCATCCGAAATGAAGAAATCTGCTCGACAAAGTGGTCTAGCTTTGGGATGATAAATGTACTTACAGGCCCTTTTGACAAGAGTCTCCATCTCTCTCTTGCTCACTCCTAGCCATCCAGATCACAATATCAAGCTTAAGAAGATAACTTTGTGTTTCCGCACACTTTTGTTGGTGGAAATGGCAAACATGGTAACAAGCAGAGATGAGTCCATGAAAGAACCAGACTTCTAGCTTTTAAATGTAGCTTTCCCATTATAAACATCTTGTAATTTTTGTTCGGTCCCAAAGATGTACATTGATAGACATTTAAACAACAGTAGCCAGTGTGGTGTCCTCTAGATGTTGCTGAACTACAGCTTCCATCATTCCTGGACACTGGCCATTCTAGCTAGGCCTGATGGGAATTTGAGTCCAACAACATTTTCCCCTGCACTGGAATATATGGGTGGATACTCTTTGCCATGAGTAACTATTTTGTATTGTTTTGTTCTGTTTTAAATGCACTGGCTGATTCTTTGTGTTTTAGCTGCTTTTTATGCTGTTTTTTACACCCTATCTCTTTGAGGCAATTGTGTAGCTGTTGATTACTCAGTTAAGAACAACAATGGAAGAAAAATTAAAGATACAGGAGTATTGCTTCCTTTTGAAGTTGTGCTACCAGCATAAATTATTATAACAAGAGGGGGGAGCTATGTATCCCTTAGTGCAGGGATAAGGCACCTTTTCAGACCAAGGATCACATTTGATGCTAGTGGTGGGATGCCTTTCTGTCCTCCAACCAAGAAGCCTTGTCAGAGTTCAAGGTCACATTCCAACCAAACAAAAACACTCAAGGAGTGTACAAAGTGAGGAGGTGAGGGGTGTGGCTTGAGAGGGAATGTGACCTGGGGAGAGGCCTGGGGGGCCACATACTGCCCCTCGAGCTGATGCCCCCCCTCCCCCACTTTGCCGAGTGTTTACTATTGTTTGGGATGATTTAGAATCATTTCGATAGTGTGCCTATTTTGCTACGGTGGGTGTACCAGCAATGGGCAGTTGTGGTTCGAGGACCCGATCCCCGCGTAGTGGAATGAAAACACGAGGACACGTGATATAAGGTTAATGGGGAAGAAAAGGCCACAACTTTATTGATTACAGCAAGTGAAAAGGTATTGGCTTAGGCATTGGATTACGTCAGCTGACAGGCGGAGTCCGGCTCCCGACCACAACCACTCCCCTCTCTTGCAAGAGGAGAGTCTTTGCTTTGTCATATGAAGGGGACCATGTTTGTTTTCCCCATCTGTACAAAAGTCCTTTCCCAACAGGGGAAAAAAATGTCCTTTGCAAAATGGAACTGCACCTAGATATGGTGCCTTGTCCCTTTAAAGTAGCTGTAGGGAACCTTTGGCCTCCCAGATGTCGCTGATCTACAACTTCCATAATCTCTGGACATTGGCCATGCTTGCTAGAGCTGATGGGAGTTATGGTTCAGCAACATCTGAAAAACCAAAGGTTACCCACACCTGCTTCAGTAGCGGACTTTGGGGTCTCAAATTTCAGTGGCACCCTGTGCAACACCAAAATGCAGGAAAGCCCCTCCACCTCACCTTCTATTCTGTGTCATAGTTGTGGCGCCCCTCGCAGTGCTCCCAAGGCTCTGCACCCAGTGCAATCAAGTTGGTCTCGCTCCCCTAAATCCACCTCTGCCTGCTTTAAAGAATGCCAAGTAACCTCCATAATTGCAACCCAGCCTTCTGAAATTTCATAGGTGAAAGGCTCGCTTGACATTGAAGAGAAGGCCAATTCCTACTCTCATGCCCTTACAGATTCCTTGAGACCACTACCTCCAGTGAATAATATGTGATAAAAACTTTTTTTGGTCCTGTTGTTCTACCAGTTTGCATTACATGATTTTATTTTTCGAAAAACAATATTCCTAAAATGCAGTAGACTTGGGCTGCCGTCCACATATCTAATTAATGTCACGGCACAGCTCCAGTTGATTTGAATGGCTGCAGACAGGCCCTTTAATCAACACTTTATTGTGTTGCTAAAGAGAGTATATAGTGGCTGAAAAGTCCCGCCCAACCCTGCTGAAGCTTGTGAGCTTACTTCCAATGCGTTCATTGGTTTTGGATAGAATTACAGTGAGAAAACATTGTTAACAAGTAGGCAGGACTGTTTTTAGCTGCCAGCTCCTGGCTGCGGCTTCCAAAATGCACCTCCTCAGTTATAATTATATATCTGTTTTAACCAATACATTTGCAATCCAACGTAAGCTGCAGCAGCAGTACGGTTCCAAAATACTGTCTGGCATGGCATCTTGGCATCCCTAAGCTCTCCCCTGTTAGCTGTCATTAAAAACCCTTCTTCCCAAAAGGAAGAACCAAAACAACATTTAGACATTCCATCTGGAACACCTTAGTTTGCATTTCTCTTAGGTGTTTCCTACCTTTCTTGGCCACCAAAGTTTGATGTATCATAGGGCCATTGCCAGAGGCAGTCAGGACGGAGGGTTAATAAGCCTCTAACGAGAGTATGAGGGAGATTCTCCGAAGTTGTATTAATAAGTAGCAACTTCAAAAAAGAACCCCTCAAACTCAGAAGCATGGAGAAAAGAAATATGCCTTCCATTTTGGCCCATTATTGGGCCCATGAATGCGCGTTCGTGGGATAAATACAAAATTACCGTATTTTTCGCTCTATAAGACGCACCAGACTACAAGACGCACCTAGTTTTTAGAGGAGAAAAACAAGAAAAAAATATTCTGAATCTCAGAAGCCAGAACAGCAAGAGGGATCGCTGCGCAGTTGAAAGCAGCAATTCCTCTTGCTGTTCTGGCTTCTGGGATAGCTGCGCAGCCTGCATTCGCTCCATAAGACGCACAAACATTTCCCCTTACTTTTTAGGAGGGAAAAAGTGAGTCTTATAGAGCAAAAAATACGGTATGCAGAGGACCACAGTCCTCCTCCTTTTTGTACAATCACAAGGTCCTATGCCCTGTATCTAAACCAATAATCCCTTTGTAGCTGCTGAAAAGGAAGAAAAAAGGTTAGGACAACTAAGATCAGGGTGGAATGCAGACCAAAAAGCATCATAAAGACCTCGCCCTTTCTTTGTGGCTGCCACTGAGACATGGTGTGCATGCAGAGTCGGCATGTCAGGTATGTAGGTGCAATGAGCTGCTACAATCATGCAGCTCATTAATTCAAATGCTGAACGTGATTACACTGGAAAAGGGCTGGAAATCTAAAACTGAATCTCAACAAGACCAAGGTTTTGTGGGCTGGTCACCAGGTCCGGAAATTAAGTAGGGGGCCACTTTTGAGTGGGTTCACATTTGTCTGGACTGAGATACCCAAACTGGACCTGCACAAGGCATTGCTGAGGCTGTCACAATTGCATAGATCAATTAACACCAGTGAAGAAAAGACATTGAAAGGAGGCTTTGAAAGACTATTTTCAGCAGCAAAGATTGAAGCCTATCAGTTATTTCAATTTTGTTGTGGGCAATGAGAATTGATACTAAGGAAGAAAGGAGAATAGGAAATGATAGTAAACCAATAAGAATTTCTTGGGCTCTGTGTTATTCCTCCTATTTCACTGCCACTAAGAGATATGATTCTGGAATACTTTTAGAGGACAAAATGATATTTTGGCAGGCTCAGGGAAATCTCTGAAATATTGGGAGAGAAATTGCATTCCAAAATTGTGGCATATTTATGCTTTGAATAAATGTTTGAGAATCATTTAATGTCTATTTGGCCTCCTGCGTTTGTGTCTCCTGAATGTAATAAATACATTTACCCCTCCTTTTATTTTCTGGCCTTTTGAGACCCCAGAAAGATATTTCCTTGCTTCCTGCTCTTTCAAATAATTTGCCATTGAGAAATGAGGGGACAAGGACTGCTTATTTGCTTTTTTCAAATCTCCTTTATCTTATTGAAATGCCTTCATGCATTCCAGCTACCCTTTAAGTATACCTGAAGCAGTGCTGCAATTACTACCCCTTTGCAAGCAGTTTGAGTTGTCAAAACATCCTTGCACAGTGGAATCTTATCCTCAAAATAGATAAAATTATCTGCACAGTAAAGAACTTTTCTTTTGTTACAAATGCAAATGCTGCCTTAACCTGCAGGTAATTCATCTAGAGTTGATGTTCCCACTTCATATTAACTTGCTGGTGCTTCTTTGGTGTTTTAAAATGGACTTCTCCACAAAACAATTGAAGCAGATACCATGGGGTTGTTTGGTGTCTCAGCAATGCCCATCCTCCTGATTGTCTACACATGAGTCTGGAGCAGACTTCCTCAACCTTCATATGATGTTGGACTACAACTCACATCATTCCTGACCATCAGCCATGCTGGCTGGGGCTGGTGAAAGTTGTAGATCTTGTATTCATTTACAAAGCTATGAACAACATAGCTACAAGGTACCTCAGGGACTACCTGTCTTAGCTTGGTCACTGAGATAATCTGCAGGAGAGTCAATGGTTGTTCTCCAAGTTGGTGAGACTCATTAGACCTCAACAAGAAACTGAATCTTTAGTGCCATCAGGTCAATATTGTGGAATACTCTGCCAATAAAGATTCAACTTTTAAATGCTTACTGAAAACCCCTCTAACGCATCAGGCTTATGCAGGCAATTAAGTACACATATTTCCATAACAGTTAGCTGATTTATAATTTTAACATTTTATATGGTTTTAGGCACATTGACCACTGGTAACTCTCCTTGACATCAACCACACAATTGTACATTTATGATATTTAATAATGTGTTTTGAGGACTTTCTTCACAAAAACTTGGCTCATGTAAAAGACTCATGTCATCATTCAAGGAAACACTATAGGGAGGCTTGAGAAGAAATAACGGCAGAGCCCTTGAGCTTTCATCACATTAAGACAGCCATAAACCTTTTCATTTGGGAAAATAGTAGTTGCCATTTCTATTCCGCGAATTGGAGTGCCAGGCAATGGTTTCATAAATATTTTGACACATTTGGCTCTTTCTTTGTTCTTTCTTTTTGGCATAGAAATAAGTATTCATATTTCTCTCTGAAATTAAAAAAAGAAAAGAAACTACAATGTGGAATGTTTTGCACCACTATGACATAAAAGCCAGTGTTCTGCAGAATTCATGATGCTGAAAGAAATTGATGATCCAGAAACTAAAAATAATGCTGAGCCAAACCTACTTTCCTTAATTTTGCATTCTTTTTCTGACATCTCTCATTTTATGTGATTATCAGCGCTTACTGGGGCACTTTTCAATGCTACTCCTCTCTGGGTAAATCTTCATCCTCCTCTTGCTCACACTGCCATTTTGGTGTCAGGAACTCGCATTATTTTGTCTATGATGTCACAACAATGCTTGTCTGATGCAATAATATCATGGGCTTATGTAAGCAAAATTACAGTGGCCAATACTGTGCCCTCCAGCTGTTGTCTGATGGCACCATGTTGGCTATCCTTGCCCTATGTGATTTTGTTTGCACAAGTCCATAGCATCATTACATCAGATAGTTCCCATAAGCCCTGATGGTTAGTGAATCAGAGTTGGCATCTAGCAACATCATTGATTACTTCTGACAAAGGTGACCCGACCAATAAATTTAAATTTCAGTGTGGGCAACTAAGGGCAGAGAGAGTTAGGCAGGATTCCCAATCACATGATGGAGTCTACAGCTTAAATGGTGGAGCCAATTACTGGTGAAGCCTACATGTGGGTCCTCCTTTAGACCTTCCACTCAGTATGCAAAGATTTGGTGGGGGAGCATTGAGGGCAGGGCAAATGTATGCATGTGTCTCCATTTCTCCTTCCTCTTGTGCTTGGAATGTTTCAGATGGTAACTTCTGAAGGCCTTCCTCAGAACTATATAGAATAGAGAAACTCAGGTTCCCATGTGCAGGGGAGGCTCTGAATATTCCCAGAAGCCTTCACTGTATGGGGGAGCCATGGGATTATAGGGCGAGCCCCCTACTGTCACTGGTCTTTAGTGATTCTGGTTTCTCTCCCCTCGCATTTGGACTTAGTAAGTTTGGAAAAGTGTGGAAAAGATGGTATCTCTGGCAGCAGAGGATTGGTGTGGCAAAAAGGCTTGCCTTAGGCTGAGCATAGAAAACTTGAGGTAAGGGAAGAACTCATGTTTTCTCTGAGAATTCTCCAGGAAACCCTGGGAAGGCTATACCGATTACAAATCAAGATGGAGGAATTGCACTCATTGCTAATGCTAAGGAATAAATTGAAATTGAAGCTTATTTGTGATGGATAGGCCATAAGCCTCAGTTGCTGCGTGCTCCGTTCGCTGTCAGATATGACTCTGAATACCAGTTGCTGCGGATTGCATGTGGGGAGAGTTCTGTTGCACTCAGTTGCTGCTTGAGGGCATCTAGTTGGCCACCGTAAAATCAGGACATGGTCCGGTCCGGATGGGTTCTTCATTTTTTAAAATGTTTTTCAGTGCCTTGCAGTAATTTGTACTTTGCAGTAACGGATCAGAATTTTGTGCACAACTATTTCTCTGACTTAATGAGAAATGTTAAACAGCCATCCCCTTGAAGTCTGCAGTACAGGTGTGCTTTCTGTAGCATCAGCAGCTCCCAAACACAACTCTGATGATGTACTAGCAACATGATCCGCAATGCACTGACCTAAATGGGACTAAGTGGGTTTAAAGAAAATCATTTGGGCTGATGTTTGGGAGTTTAAGGTTGCAGTCCATCATGCACCACTGTTATAAATCTCAACAGGAATATTGCCTTTAATGCGCATCCCTCAACTTAAGAGGGTTATGGGTCATGTCGTTGGGCTATTAGTGTGTGTGTGAGAGAGGTCACATTTCTGCCCCTGCTTCACGTTCTCGGAGCCTTTTTCACAGCTGTCTCTTTTCATGGCTGTAATGCAGAAGATGCTTACCAAGGATGAGATATTTAAAAGGATGAGATATTTTAAAGACTGCCAGAGGAAATGGAAGGCATAATATTGTAGTTCCTTTGCTGCAATCATTACATTTTTGAATGTCTGCTAGTGAATAACAAAAGCTATAATTCCCATATAACCTCCAGGAAAGCTGTAAATCAAGGATGGGAAACCTGTGGTCCTCTAGATGTTGTTGGACTTCAATGCCCATAATCATCAGCTTGAATAGCCAGTGGTCAGGGATTTATTTTATTCTCGATTGTTTTATTTGATGTTTTAATGTTTTGTAAACTGTTTTGAAATTTGTTCTTTAAAATATAAAGCGGTATAGAAATGATGATGGTCATGATGATGATGAGTCATTCAGCATTAGGAAGGCCACAGAGTCCCTATCACTGCTGAGAGATGGAATGTGAAATGCTAAGGGTGAAGTCATGTAGAATGATACATGAATCTCCTTGTTCTATAGATTTGCAAGGATCTGGCTGATTATTGTGGAGATCTTGAATGTAGCCACATCCACTCTGATCCTGTCCTTTAATCACACTGCCTGCTTCCTTCCGACAGCCTGAGTGCTTATTGTCAATCTTTTTGGATTCCTGGAAATTCCTCATAAGTTTGTCCTAAAGAAGAACCCCAAATTCAAACTAAAATTAGCTTTAGGACATACTGTATACTATGGCAACTCTATTCCCAAGTACAGTGGTACCTCGGGTTAAGTACTTAATTCATTCCGGACGTCCGTTCTTAACCTGAAACTGTTCTTAACCTGAAGCACCACTTTAGCTAATAGGGCCTCCTGCTGCCACCGCACCGCCGGAGCCTGATTTCTGTTCTCATCCTGAAGCAAAGTTCTTAACCCGAGGTACTATTTCTGGGTTAGCGGAGTCTGTAACCTGAAGCGTATGTAACCTGAAATGTCTGTAACCTGAGGTACCACTGTATTATAAACTTTGCTTAGTTTTTCTGTCTCCTTTCTTTGCATAGCTCAACTGCTCTTAGACCCATGACTCCAAAGGAAAGATTTCCAGTCTAATTACCATTCAGGGAGGAGGGGATGCATATAATCCAGATGGGGAGGCCTCATGGGCCACATCTGGCTCACGTGCCAGTGCTTTCCTCTCTTTGATCTATGTCTTTAACAGGCAGAAACCAACAGCTGCAAAGCTTTCCCCACAGCGACATCTCCATGCT
The DNA here is from genome assembly GCF_965113315.1 of Podarcis vaucheri. Classification (NCBI taxonomy): domain Eukaryota; kingdom Metazoa; phylum Chordata; class Lepidosauria; order Squamata; family Lacertidae; genus Podarcis; species Podarcis vaucheri. The sequence continues at coordinate 18,114,952 of NC_138767.1, forward strand.
GGGGCAAAAAGCATCACTTGTCAATTTCTCTATGATCTGCATCTGTTAGATGCTCCATCCTTCAGAAAGGTGGCAACACACCACCTTTTCGAAAAGGGGTCCTGTGGTTTAGTTTATTAGGCTGAGAGCTGGGTGACTGTTGTGTTTTCTTTTACACTGTCAGAAACGCCGTGGAACGTGATCAGAGGGTAAGCTGTAAAACTCCACCATTAATCCACCCTCTCCAGGTGGTGTTCCCATATTTAATGGCTTAATGACCTATTTGTTTCTTCAGAGGAGACAAGCACCTCTATTTCATATTTCCCCATGTTCATTAACTTTGACAAACTAATCCTTCTGCAGAGGTTGTAAGATGGGCCAGATCATTGTAAAGATGAAGATTTTAGTCAGGTACATAGATAATGCGATAAAATGAGTCAGGAATGCATTGGCTGTTTCTATGGGGTCGTAAATTGTGTTTACTTGGTTTCATTATTGAAAGAGGTGTTTGCTTGTACCTCTTCTGCACTGAAGTATGCTACCCGACAGCTTGTGTGCTCTTTCTAATGATACATGAAACAAAATTGTTCAAATGGGATAACCCAGGTTCAGCTTCTGTGTTCCACAGGTGGGTGATTAGTGTTAGCTAATTATCTTAACAAGTTGTCAACTGATAAACAAGAGGATGGCAGATGCCCATAGAGGTTGGCTTGACATACCACTAGCTCACTGCTAGACTTCTCATTCACCATTTACAGGTGTTTTTAACTACATGTTCCACATATAGCATATTCCTCCTAGGTACACATTGAAACCTGCATTTGCGTTATATTTTACAACATGAAATACCTGTTCTTCCCATAAACTTCCATAGGAGACTCATAGAATATGAGCAGACTTTAAGTATATGTGTACTTCTAGTAGTAGAAACTGATTATGGTTTTATTGTCCCATAATGATACCTTTCCCCCTATCCGTCAAGCAACCAAAGTTCAAATTCTGTTTTGGAAAGCATTCTGCGCTGATATGGCTATGAGTAATTTATATGTACATCTGTCAAAGTGCATCTGGACCCTTTTCCAACTCATCAGGCTAATGCAGTTAAGGAAGCACACCCGTTCTCTTATGTACTACATTTTTTAGTTGAACGCCCAACCATCCTCGCTTCCTGTCACACTCTTTAGTCTTCAGCCTGAATGCCAATGGCAGGGTGAGGCAAGTATTTGGACATCTACCTGCACAACAACTGGCCTAAAGACCAAAATTGTGTACCAGGAACTGCATTTTGACTGGGCCACAGATCCCCTCAACAGCAGGGTAGGAGATACCTGAGCAGTCGCCAGCAGAAGTAGATTAACAGTCACTACTGTAGTAAACAGAAAGATTAAAGCTGCATTTTCTGGCCTTGACGTCAGAATGTTCTCCTAATAGTAGAAGGAGCAAGGAAGATACCTGGTAGCAACTGTCATAGGGAATAGTGGAAGGGCCGGGGCTCAGTGCATTGCAGAATGTCCCAGGGTCAATCCCTCACATCTCGAAGTCGGGACAGGAAATAGCCATCTGGAACTCTGGAGAGCTGCTGCCACAATGAACTAGAGGGACCAATGGTCTCACTGAGTATAGGGCACATTCCTATGTTCCTTAACCCTGAAGATCTGATTCCTGGTTCAAACTTGAGAGGACAAACCATCATTTACTGGTCCATGGCACTTTTGCACCTCTGTACCCATGAATCCATTTTATTTGCATAATAATGTGTGGATTAAGTCCTACCTTGTTGTACGGCATTATTTTTATTATACCCTGCCTATCTACATAAAACTCAAGCCCACAAACCTGTTCCATGTTATCAAATGTCCTGAGTCTGAGTATTGTGCAGTATGAACCTGTATTCTTATAAAGGTGGTGTTTCTTATTTAGTTGTCACAACTCTTGCACTTTCCACGATACGTTTATGACACACTGACCTTTTCTCTGGTCTTTTTTCTGTACTTGAGAAAGGTGGGCGGTCCAGTCAAGCAAGCTAGTGCATATGTTATTTGAAAGGTTACTGTGTCGCAGTAGATGATCTGACCTCGTTGAGTATGGAAAGTGAGGATGATTTCTCCTGGAGCAGAAAATGCCACGTTTCTCTGTCTTGAAAAAACTACTAATTTCTAGCTTGAATTGGAGATGGAGGATCTTGAGGTTCATTTCCAGAAGGCAATCCAGTTGACCTCGTTTGCCACACTTAGAGCAGGTACATATAAGAGAGAAAGAGAGAGAATATTGCTGTGTAGATAATTTACAAGTGTTTCCCTCACTCCAACCACTCACAGGCACAATTTGAAGTGAAGGAGAATTTGTTTGGTGAAATGGCTTGGGAGCACAGTGGTAAAAACTGTCCACTAGGTGCTGTATGTTTTCTACATATCCGTGTGCTATCTGTGCCCTAAAAGCATTTGCCATTGCGATTCTATCCCTGCCCCCCACCCCGAGGTGCCTAATATTTACTCAGGATGAGAGATAGGATTCATGTATTATGAATCACAGAGTTATTTAGCCTCTAAGTAACTCAGGATTGTTTGCAAGGTTCTGTTTCCCCCATTTAATCCTCACAATGGAATGTGATTGGTTCAAGGTCACCTTACAAGCTATGTGGCTCAGGGAGGATTTGAACTCAGGCCTCCTTGGTTTAACTTACACACTATACTCTGTTGGTTCTGGTACCACTTCAGATGGTAGCGAAGGTAGAATATATTCTAATTTCTCTAACGTAAAAAACGCTCTCTGCATGTAATGCAACTCATTTGATTGTTACTAGTTTGTTTCTGGGGCAACTGAAGTTGCTCAAGGTAGCATTTAAAGCCCTTAAACGACGTAGGCCCCAAATGTCTGAAAGACTGACTCCTTGCATGTAGACCATTCCAGGTGTTAAGATCACCACTGGGCAGCTTTTGGTCGTTCCTCCATCTTTAGAAGCTTGGGGTGCTGTTGGCTGTTGAATTCCTTCCCCGCAGAGGTGTGTGTGGCACCATACTCATTGAACTTTCATCACATGCTGAAGATGTCCCCTGGCCTATGATACATACTTTTAGGAACCACTCTAGTTCTGATTGTAATTGGTTTGCAACTGGTTTAACAACTGGGAACTCTGGGAATTGTAGCTCTGTGGGAGGAACTAGCAGTCTTTGAACAACTCTCAGAACTTTTGAAAGAAATTACAGTTCCCGGTATGCTTTGAGGGAACCCGTGGCTATTTAAAGTGGAATGATACTGTTCTAAGTGCAGATGTGACCTAAATATTGAACCAGGTTTATGCTGTGTGTTTCTTTTTAATGTTGTTGTAATCACTATACACACTGTGTATTAGCACGCCTCTCCTTGAACCATCCAGTACTCTAAATATCCCTTATTGCACAGTTAATTGTGTTTTAAAGTTTAAAATTATTATTTAGAAAAGAAATGTGGGAAAAACCCACTCGTCCTCTTCCTTCAGGAATTCTCCTGAACCCATTACAGTTAATTCTTGGGGCAGTTTTATGTTTTCGTCTTCTCATTTTTATGTTAGCACATATATAGTCTAACATAAAAATCTGCAGGGATAAACATAAAGTAGCAAAAGAATAAATACAATGGGCAAGCATACCCAAATTTTAAAATGAACTTTTTTTTCAAACTACTAAAACTGCCAAAGTGGTGAAATAATAGAAGCTTATCAGTGCTGGAGGAAAAGAAAGAAAATAAATAAGGAAATCGATGCCCATAGTTTATATCAATTCTCTAAAATAACCAGGCTCCAGTTTGCAAATAGCTGCTCTTGCAGAATCCCCATTCATTTCAATATGGACTGAGCTTCCCAACCGTTTATAATGAAATAACGTTCCCTTGGTGGTATTGAGATGCTGATGGCAGATAGTATCCAGGAACTAATCAGGGGCTGAAGTGAGCATGAAAGTAAGTACCTTTCTATCTACCTATCTTATTTATAAAAACAAAACAAAACACGTTTTTATCCTGCACTTTCCATCTTAATGGGACCCTCAGGGCAACTAACTGTCAGGTGTATCATAAAATGAAAAAAATGCAATCAGTTTAAAATATCAGTAGCACAATATTAAAGCAGGAGGGAAAGCTAAAGAATTTTCCCTAAAGAGGAGAATGCAAGGATAAATGGGAATCTAGATAGAAACATTTAGACATGGTGTCTTAGTTTTGGACTTATCCACACTTATCTTTCCTCTGCGCTTTGGGAGGCAGCAAATAGTTTTATTGTGGAGGCCGAAGGGACCTCAGCCCCTAGGAGTTGGCTCCTATGTTTGGCCACATGTCAGAGCATTTATATAATGATTAGCAACACACACACAATCTTCTCACAACAGCCTTGCCAGATCAGCCATTGCTTTCTTCCAGAGAAAGCAGGCATTACAGATCATTCATATTTTGCAGAACTGGAGCAACTATTCCTACAACAAATGCCCCAAGTTCAGTGTCTATTGCAGGTCCATTCCTTGATCTAGACCAGGATTCCAGAATGCTCTGGGCTAAGTATAGTGAAGTCCACTCCAGGACTTACAGAGAATCCTGGAAGGAATATTTGCAGTTGTACAGAAAGGAAAAACTTGAGAATCAGTCTTCTTTAGTTTAGCTTTCTCCCCCCCCCATCATCTTTTGTGTGTTCATGCAATCCCCCTGCCTTTGCACAAACAGACTTGTATGAATTGTGCCATTCCTTGGTGTGCCATGTTTCTGTCAGCCTGAGATAAGAGTAGCTGGCTATTATCTCCCCTTAAGAAGCCCCCGGGTAACTTTAATGGCCTGCCTGTACCATCTTCAGTGCTCAACCAGTAAAATATATTAGCTCACAAAGAGCATCCTCCTTTCTTCATAGAACTCAAGAGTATGATGAATCTTCTACTGATCTATGGCAGTGATGGTGGAGGGAGGAGGAGTGCAGGAGAAAGTCTGACTGGCATTCTGGGACAAAAAGAAAGAAGAGAGAAAGCAGATATTTTAGAAAGAGAACAGGGAACCTTATGGTTCGAACCAGCTCTTATTTAATACTATGCAAATCACTGTATCTGTCAAGTGAATATTACATTCGCTTGTAATGAAGGAATTGACATCTTGATAGAAGACAAGAAAGCACAAGGCATGTTTACAGTAATTTTAGCAGTTCACTAAATTAAACCAATTAAAACTTAATGTGTTGATCTGCATAGCCAAAAGCAACTGCTTCTTTTATGTCATTTGGCGTCTTAAGGGCTTCTTATATTCAAGATTCAACAGCAGTTCAGTCAGGGGCCGTGCTGTCTGAGAGTGGTCTTTTCTTATGCAGGGATGCTTTAGGGGTCGCATGCTCTGCCTTGGTGCAGCGGGTTAAATCCTAAAACCTCAGCGGTGGTAGAAATCTTCCAGAGGCCTGAGCCAAAACAGCTCACATTGCCTTGTCTCTGTTCAGAGGACCTTCTTCTTGTTCTCCTGTCTCTGGAGGAGAGGCTGGTGGCTAGTGGCAACAGGACTAGCTTGATGACAGCATCCCATACTCTGGGTGCCTTTCTTCTTGGTCCTCTTCCCAAGATTGATGAGCAACATCTCACTGCAGAACGTCCCATGCAGTAGATCCCAGATTTGATTCTTAGACTCTCCAGCTCAAACCATCAAGTCATGGGAACTCATCCTTTATGCCTGACCCTAGAGAGCTGCTGCTGGACGGAGCAGACAATATTGAGCTAAATGGACATTCATTCTGAACTGGTACGAGTTGGCTTTCTATGCTCACAACCACACCATCCATTTAAAGCACTCTCTTCTTCTTCTTCTTCTTCTTCTTCTTCTTCTTCTTCTTCTTCTTCTTCTTCTTCTTCTTCAGTGATCACTCGTAGCCGAGTAAGATTGTCTTCCATAAACCCAGTTTTAACAGTAGTCCATAAGTGACTGTGGAGGCCACTTCTGGATCCACATGTCCTTCCACAGTGGGGACATAGGTTTCTGGGCAGGAGTTGATCATGGTGTAAAGGTAAAGGTACCCCTGCCCGTCAGGGCCAGTCGTGACCGACTCTAGGGTTGCGCGCTCATCTCACTCAAGAGACCGGGAGCTGGTGCTGTCTGAAGACACTTCCGGGTCACGTGGCCAGTGTGACGAAACTGCATCTGGCGAGCCAGCACCAGCACCGCACACGGAAACGCAGTTTACCTTCCTGCTAGAAAGCAGTCCCTATTTATTTACTTGCACTTAGGGGTGCTTTTGAACTGCTAGGTGGGCAGGAGCTGGGACCAAATGATGGGAGCTCACCCCGCCGCGGGGATTCGAACTGCTGACCTTTCAATCAGCAAGTCCTAGGCTCTGTGGTTTAACCCACAGCGCCACCCGCATCCCGCATGATCATGGTGAGGGTTTGCCAAACCTGCCTTCCTCTTAGCAAGTTTCTCCCTTTCGTCCAGAGTTCAAGTGTCTTCAAAGTCCATGACACCTTTGGGAAAGGCTGCTCTCCAGTTGAAGCTCTCAGGTCAGTGTTTCCCAGTTGTCGGTGTTTATACTAATTTTTTTAGATTTGACTTGAGACAGTCTTTAAACCTCTTTTGTTGACCACCAGCATTACTCTTTCCATTTTTAAGTTCAGAATAGAAAAGTTTCTTTGGAAGCCGATAATTGGGCATCCGCACAACATGACCAGTCCATCAAAGTTGATGTTGAAGAATCATCACTTCAACACTGGTGATCTTTGCTTCTTCCAGTACACTGGCGTTAGTTTGCCTGTCTTCCCAAGTGATGTGTAGAATTTTTGGGGGACACCGTTGATGGAATCTTTTGAGGAGTTGGAGATGGCGTTTATAAGTGGGTCCAAGTTTCACAAGCATACAGTAAGGTTGGCAGTACAATAGCTTTGTAAACAAGCATTTTGGTTTCCCTGCGAATGTCCCGGTCCTCAAACATTGCACTTCAATCGGGAGAAAGCTGCACTCGCAGAGCTCAGGCAATGCTAGATTTCGGCATCAGTGTTGGCCCTTGTCGAAAGATAACTGCCCAGGTAGGGAAAATGATCGACATTTTCCACAACCACACCATCCATTTAAAGCACTCTTATACCACTTTAACAGTCATTACTTCCCCCAAAGAGTCCTGAAAATTGTAGTTTGCTAAAGGTGCCAGTATCACAGAGCTACAGTTCCCAGCCTCCTTAACACACTACAGTCCCCTGGATTCTCCATGACTGTTAAAGGGGCGTAGGAGTGCTTTAAACGAATGGGGTGGATGTGACCTGCGTCCACAACATCCTTCAGGAAACTCACTCAAGACCTATTGCAGAGTCAAGTCCTGACACCTCCCCTCCCTAATCCTAACAGCTTATTTTCAGATCCCAAACACATTACAGTTAGCACCTCCATTTATTTTATCTGCCATGTCATTAGTTAATGGTGGCGCGCTTGTTTGTCACAAAGTACAGCGGATTCAATTTCCTCCCTCCGCCCTCTGTCAAGACACAGCCAGGCAGCTTATATCTCTTTTGCAGCTGGTGCTTCAGGTTTCTGAGCAGAACTTTATCTCCCTGTTGCAAGCGAGATCTGTGTTGACAAGAAAGACCACTGCCATTTGTTAGAGTCTCTGCTGTCAGCGCTGACTGAGTATTGCTTTCCTATTCTCCCCTTAAGCAGAAGGATGTGTGTGAGTGAGCATTTGTGTGTTTTAAGTAAACAGCAAAAGAGGCTTTTATAGATATATTTTGGGTAGATGATAGAATTTGTCATTCCCCCAACTCCTTAGTTTTGAAGCAGTCAATCAGCACATTTATCTGTAGACTTTGATATCATTTGCCTTCTGGTTGTTGTTACAGCAGGTATATTCATCAGATGAATATACTTCCTTTGGAATATATGGATTGTGGTTTTTAAAGCTGATCAATGATAGTTTACAAAACCTTCCCCCTCCCAACTCCCATATTTTAATGTTATTTATTATTATGCTTCTATCCTGTCCTTTAATCATCAAAACAACTTTGTGATATAGGTTAGGCTACGAGATCCTGACTGTCCCAAGGTCACTCAGTGAGCTACATGGGTGAGTGAGGATTTGAACCCAGGCCTGCTACGTCCTAATCCAGCACCCTAACCACTACACCACATGGACTCTCCTTGCTGTCATTCTCTTATTTATGGGCTCATTTATCCATTGTTTCTGTTATATTTCATGATTAAATATTGTGACTAAACTTATTCCTTGTTTAGTATGAACAACTGACACACTAACAGTGAGTGTCAGGGGATCAATATTGTGGGGCACCTGCCGATCCCCACACCCACATGTAGGTGGCGCTGTGGTCTAAACCACTGAGCCTCTTGGGCTTGCTGATCAGAAGGTTGGTAGTTCGAATCCCCGCGACAGGCTGAGCTCCTGTTGCTCTGTCCCAGCTCCTGCCAACCTAGCAGTTCAAAAGCATACCAGTGCAAGTAGATAAATAGGTACTGCTGTGGCGGGAAGGTAAACAGCGTTTCTGTGCTCTCTGGTTTCTGTCACGGTGTTCCATTGCGCCAGAAGTGGTTTAGTCATGCTGGCCACATGACCCAGAAAGCTGTCTGTGGACAAACGCCGGCTCCCTTGGCCTGAAAGCGAGATGAGCGCCAGAACCCCATAGTCACCTTTGACTGGACTTAACAGTCCAGGGGTTCTTTACCTTACCTTTTTTACACCCAAATAGGGGCCCATAGCCAATCCTTGGAGCCCTCTGGCCCTGCTCATCTGCCTCCCCACTGACAGGAGTGGAACTTGGTCATATACAACCCTGTATGAGGTCATTTGACACCCTGCCTTCAGACCTTGCAGTGCCATCTTAAGACGGGCTTTGGGGAGTGGCTTGAGGGCTTTGACAGGGTCCTAGAGCTCTCCTACCTCCTTCCCAATGCCTGATTAGCACTTGCCAAGCTTGGGGAAGGAGGAAGGAAGACTTTTTTTTGAAAAACAACAACAACACATTTATCACAAAGTCTCCTATCCTTGCACTGACATTGTCTCACCCACCTGTATATATGCCAGCACAACATTGCCATTTTGATGGATGGGCAAACTAAGTTCAGTTTGGAAATAGTTTGAATAAACTTGATTATTTAATCCAAAGGAGGTCAGACAGAGAAATCCAACCCCCCGACCAGCAGCTCTGAGTGGGGGGGGGGGGTTCATAGAATCATAAGAGTTGGAAGGAACCACAAGGACCTGCCCTCACTGCAAGAAGCCAAGCTACAGGGAACCAGGCAGAGGGCCTTCTCGGTAGTGGCACCTGTGGAACGCCCACCCATCAGATGTCAAAGAGATAAACAACTACCTGACATTTAGAAGACATCAGGGAAGTTTTTAATGTGTGGCATTTTAATGTGTTTTTAATCTTTGTTGGCAACCGCCCAGACTGGCTGGGGAGACCCAGCCAGATGGGCGGGGTACAAATAAATTGTTGTTGTTGTGTTGTTGTTGTTGTTGTTGTTGTTGTTGTTGTTGTCATATTCCAACCCCCTGCAATTAAGGAATCTTTTGCCCAACATGGGACGTTTGTATGGGTGTAGGTGTCCCTCTGATCAGTACTGCTCAGTGACACCAACAAAGAAGTGCCCCAATATTCCTGCCTCAATGGTGAGCACAAGTTACTGCTGAAAGTACTATCCCTGCCAACAAATCATTCTATGATTTTACCAGTGTAAGAGTCTTTCAGTGTAGCTGCCCCTGTTCTGTGGAACAGGATCCCTGTTGAGATATGACATGTGCTCTCTGTTTGTACTTTCCAGAAATATTTCTGATTCAACAAGCTTTCCCAGCTGGGTTAAAAGGTCTCTCTGCCTTAGGTGCTTATTGTTTTCAAACCTATCTCTAGTTGTCCTTTTTGTGACTGTTTCAGAAGCTTATTTTTAGTTGTTATTATGTAAATCACATTTAGACTCATGTGGATGGCGACTTACAAATTAGCATCATGGCGAGATGCTAAGGCTTAAAGTCTTCTGGACAGCTCAGTTAAGCTCAGTATCCCAAATGCTGAAGCTGTTCACAAGGCAAGTGGCATGATTTGTAAAGGCAAAAGTTATTAATGACATCTGTTAAAAAGTTGATTAAATTGAGCTGATATCTCCTGCTAAGTGAGGCTTGATGCTTTCTGAACTGAGCCGGCAAATGATTTACACTGCAGTCATATGAACGTCTACTCTGATCTAGGGATGGAAGAACCTGTCCATTTTGGTTCTCCCAGTTTTTTGTTTCTGCAGTCTTAAACTCAGTTCTTCACATTTTTGCACCAATTGCCATTAGAAAAAAATCCTCTTGAAAACTCAACAGCATTCTAGTGTGAATCTATCCTAATAATCACATATTTGTATGCAATTTTGACAAATATACACATTTTTGCAAGCAATTTCCCCTAATATGATGAATTTGCATGTTATTTTCACTAACATGTGCATTTATATGTACACCTTGCCCTAATACGTGGATTTTTGTGGAAAACTGCACTGCAAGTTTGGAGAAATGTTAATTTTTAAGGATGCTGGTGCTATGGTTCAGTTATTGTTTCAGAGAGTATGAATTAGCTGTGCTCATCTTTAAATACAAACTGAATTGAATTCCATCTCCATCCCAAAGATGTGAGTGTCACTGAGTTCAGGGGGTAAGTGTGTATGGGATTGCAGCCTTAATCCTATGTGTATGGCTTTCTTTTCATTCAGGCCTATTTAGGGGGAAAGAATCACTATATGATTCTACACTGCAAGAACACTAGTATTAACCATAATCTTATCTCTTTTTAAAAAAAACACAAAATCATCTGTATAAATATAGCCCAATTTCAGTCAAAGTCAAGGAGGATCTCAGCATCCGAAAACAGAGGATATAATACATACATCAACTGACCAAGAATAAGGTTTGATATCAGTAGAAAAATAAGTTGCAAATCTTGTTTCCTGGAACGTAAGTGAGGGCACACATTTCAAGGTGTAACTAATCTAAATCCCTTTTACAATAATAGAAAAATAACAGCTACAGCAGTTGTACTCTGGGTGTTGCTAATGGCTATAAAAATTGCCTATTCTTTGAAGATATTTGTCTCGACTGAGAGTGAGATGTGAGCAGGGAAGAGCTATAGATGATTAAAAGAGGAAAATGCTGAAGAGAAGCATGTTAAAAAGAAGGGGGGAACACATTATATTATAATGAGAGGATTTGATTCATTAGTGCATGAATCTCTTATGCTCTCTTGGTATTCAGACCAATCATACTTCACAGCTGGCATTTAACACAAGTCATAGCTCTATTTGGTGAGCAAAATGTGAAAATAACTTTTCTGAGCTCTTCCCTAACATTTCAGTTTGTGTGGATCATTTATTATTGGTTCCCTTGGTACTCTTGGCTTGGTGGAGAAACAGGCAGTGGAAAGAGTAGATCATTACATTTTATTGTGTAGATTGCGGAGAGCTTCGCCAGCCACTATGAAACAACACATAACAATTATGCAAGCTGAATGGACCATAAATTAGGAACAAAAGCAGTCTCCTCGTGCATGCGCAGCCTTCTAAGTTAAGAAATCAGTTTCAGGTAGAATGTTCTAATGAACACTGAACACAAGGTGAGAACTTGATTCACCCAAGTGTCCTCCTGTTGAAGTCAGTTGGATGACTTGGGAGTAAGTAGGATAAGCCTCTTTCAGTGGGTGGGATATGCTTTTGCTACAGCAAAATCAATGTGCATATCAATGTTTTTAGCTTTTATTTTGTTTTAGCTTTGCATTGGTCTTTAAGTTGCTTTAAGTTTACTTTTCGTAAAACGAGAGAGAGAGAGAGAGAGAGAGAGAGAGAGAGAGAGAGAGAGACTAATACAGTGGTACCTCAGGTTAAGTACTTAATTCATTCCGGAGGTCCGTACTTAACCTGAAACTGTTCTTAACCTGAAGCACTACTATAGCTAATGGGGCCTCCTGCTGCTGTCGCGCTGCTGGAGCCCGATTTCTGTTCTCACCCTGAAGCAAAGTTCTTAACCTGAAGCACTATTTCTGGGTTAGCGGAGTCTTTAACCTGAAGCGTATGTAACCTGAGGTACCACTGTACATCCAATAAATAACAACAGCAACATGGACTGAAGCCCAAATAAACAAGCTGAAAGGACTCCAAGTGTTGCCTGAAGGAAGGAAGGAAGGAAGGAAGGAAGGAAGGAAGGAAGGAAATGTCTTGGGACTGGCATCTAACGAGTCTGATCAAAAAAGCTGCTAGTTTCAGCAGTGTGTGTGTGTATTGCAGAGAACGTACACAAGTTGATGAATGTAGACATTCACATGTAAGTGCTGCCAATCCCCAATAACTTTGAGGAATGTCTTAATATAGATATGTATTCCTCACATTCCAGGCGTATGCTGTGGAATGCCAGCAACAATACTAAGATAGGTGTCATCATTCGGGAATGCATCTCTATGAGTTTTTGAACATTCACAAAAGCCGTCTGGTATTTTCAGCGCTGTCCAAATTTCTGACATCTACTGCACCATATGTGTGCATAACTATACTTGTTTAGGGAATGTGCACCCTTCTTTTAAACTTAAATATTATAAAAGCAATGAAGAATAACACAAGCAAAATAAAAATAAAATGCAACAATAAAATAAATCTAGAACTACAGGAGCAGGTTGTTAAAAACAACAGAAAATGCTAAAACAAAAATGTGAGCAGCCATAAATTTCAAATAAATACACCTCTTAAATAATATATAGAAACAACAAGCAAAACTGCATATAACTGGCGGATGTTCTCCTGGAGACACCTAGCTTGGTCGTCCTGGGGGATTTTAACATCCATGCCGACACGACCTTACAAGGGGCCGCTCGGGACTTCGTGGAAAGCATGGCCTCCATGGGGCTGTCCCTGAATAAGTCTGGCCCAACCCATAGCCGTGGACATGCCTTGGACCTGGTGTTTACCTCTATGGATGTTGGTGATCTGACACTAAGTAAAAGCGAAACGAAAGAAGTGCCATGGTCAGATCACTTCCTGGTGCAACTGGACTTCTCTGCGACCCATCCCCTCTGCAGGGAGGTGGGACCAATTCGGATGGTCCGCCCCCGCCACTTAATGGATCCAAATGGTTTCCAGAGAGTGGTAGGGGATGCTTTATCCCATGTTGATGGCCTTTCAGCTGATTCCCTGGTGGCCCGCTGGAATGTGGAGTTAACCAGGGCTATTGACTGTTTGGCTCCGAAGCGCCCTCTCCGATTGCATGGAGCCCGGACAGCCCCGTGGTTTTCCACGGATCTGAGGGCAATGAAACAATCGTTGAGACGGCTAGAGCGCCGGTGGCGGATAACTCATTCCGAATCTGACCGGACACAGGTTAGAGCTCAACGTCGAGCCTACCAAGTGGCGATAGCGACGGCGAAGAAGAATTTCTTCACCGCCTCTATTGCATCTGCAGAAAACAGCAGCAGGAGACTTTTTCAGGTGGTTCACAATTTAGCGGAACCACCTGCAACATCGGGGCCCAGTACGGGCCACATGTTCTCCTGCAATGATTTCGCAAAGTTCTTTGCAGATAAAATCGCTCAGATTCGGGAAGAAGTAGACTCCACCGTGGGAGCAGGGCCGGGGCGGGAGAGTGCAAGAGTTCTGTCTAGTCAAGTTGAGTGGGATCAATTCCAATCTGTTACCTCCGAGGATGTGGACAGGCTGCTTGGACGAGTGAAACCAACCACCTGTCTCCTGGATCCTTGCCCATCCTGGCTTATAAAAGCTAGCCGGGAAGGACTGGGCGATGGGCTTCGTGGGGTGGTGAATGCTTCCCTCCGTGAGGGAGCCTTCCCAGACCCGCTGAAAGAGGCGGTTATTAAACCGCTTCTTAAAAAACCATCTTTAGATGCGGCCACGATGGCCAATTATCGCCCAGTCTCAAATCTTCCATTCTTGGGCAAGGTGATTGAGCGAGCGGTTGCCGAACAACTCCAGGCACGCCTGGAAGAAGCGGACCATTTGGATCCCTTCCAGTCGGGATTCAGGCCTCATCATGGGACTGAAACTGCCTTGGTCGCACTGGTTGATGATCTCCGGCGGGCTAGGGACAAAGGTGAGAGCTGTTTCCTAGTTCTGCTGGATCTCTCAGCGGCGTTCGATACCATCGACCATAGCATCCTTCTGGACCGTCTTGGGGGGCTGGGAGCTGGGGGCACTGTTATACAGTGGTTCCGCTCCTTCCTCCTAGGCCGTGTTCAGAAAGTGGTGGTGGGGGATGAGTGTTCAGACCCCTGGGCTCTCACTTGTGGGGTGCCTCAGGGTTCTGTCCTCTCCCCCATGCTTTTCAACATCTACATGCGGCCGCTGGGAGAGATCATCAGGAGGTTTGGGCTGGGTGTTCATCAGTATGCGGATGATACCCAGCTCTACCTCTCTTTTAAATCAGAACCAGTGAAGGCGGTGAAGGTCCTGTGTGAGTGTCTGGAGGCGGTTGGAGGATGGATGGCGGCTAACAGATTGAGGTTGAATCCTGACAAGACAGAAGTACTGTTTTTGGGGGACAGGAGGCGGGCAGGTGTGGAGGATTCCCTGGTCCTGAATGGGGTAACTGTGCCCCTGAAGGACCAGGTGCGCAGCCTGGGAGTCATTTTGGACTCACAGCTGTCCATGGAGGCACAGGTCAAATCTGTGTCCAGGGCAGCTGTTTACCAGCTCCATCTGGTACGTAGGCTGAGACCCTATCTGCCTGCGGACTGTCTCGCCAGAGTGGTGCATGCTCTGGTTATCTCCCGCTTGGACTACTGCAATGCACTCTACGTGGGGCTACCTTTGAAGGTGACTCGGAAACTACAACTAATCCAGAATGCGGCAGCTAGACTGGTGACTGGGAGCGGCCGCCGAGACCATATAACTCCGGTCTTGAAAGACCTGCATTGGCTCCCAGTACGTTTCCGAGCACAATTCAAAGTGTTGGTGCTGACCTTTAAAGCCCTAAACGGCCTCGGTCCAGTATACCTGAAGGAGCGTCTCCACCCCCATCAGTCTGCCCGGACGCTGAGGTCCAGCGCCGAGGGCCTTCTGGCGGTTCCCTCACTGCGAGAAGCAAAGCTACAGGGAACCAGGCAGAGGGCCTTCTCGGTAGTGGCGCCCGCCCTGTGGAACACCCTTCCAGCAGATGTCAAGGCGATAAACAACTACCTGACATTCAGGAGACATCTTAAGGCAGCCCTGTTCAGGGAAGTTTTTAACGTGTGATATTTTATTGTATTTTTGGTTTTTATGGAAGCCGCCCAGAGTGGCTGGGGAGGCCCAGCCAGATGGGCGGGGTATAAATAATAAATTATTATTATTATTATTATTATAACTAATGATTAAACAACATGTTTCAGAGTCCAATACTTCAACAAATTATTCATGAAAATGCCCTGAAAAATAAAAAAACCCAGCCTTAATCCTAGTGCCCAAAACTCAGCAATGAAAGTGCCTGGTGACCTTCTCATGGGTGTGCTTTCCATAAATGAGGATGTGGGGCTATTCAGAGAATGAGCTCTGATGCCTGATCCAGTTCATTCATACAAGGAGTGAGCCATGTGACTTCGATTACACATGGACAAAGGGTAAATTGGAGGAGTTGTCTTTCAGGAATTGCCAGTGGGTCCAGGTGAAGGTTTTGGCTATGAACACTAGGAAACAGCTTCACTGAGGGCTATCTGTGCCAGCTGTGTCTTGCCACCCCTTAGCTCCCCAGAACACCAGCTTACAATGTGCCAGGTCAGAGGGATAGGCACCCATTTAGTACTTTGAGGCCTGACTGATCTTCCTGGCCAATCATAGAGCATGGGTAGGCAAACTAAGGCCTGGGGGCCAGATCTGGCCCAATTGCCTTCTAAATCCGGCCCGCAGACGGTCCAGGAATCAGTGTGTTTTTACATGAGTAGAATGTGTCTTTTTATTTAAAATGCATCTCAGGGTTATTTGTGGGGCATAGGAATTTGTTCATTTTTTCCCTTTCCAAAATATAGTCCGCCTCCTCCCCACAAGGTCTGAGGGATAGTGGACTGGCCCCCTGCTGAAAAAAATTGCTGACCCCTGTCATAGAATCATAGAATCATAGAATCATAGAATCATAGAGTTGGAAGAGACCACAAGGGCCATCGAGTCCAACCCCCTGCCAAGCAGGAAACACCATCAGAGCACTCCTGACATATGGCTGTCAAGCCTCTGCTTAAAGACCTCCAAAGAAGGAGACTCCACCACACTCCTTGGCAGCAAATTCCACTGTCGAACAGCTCTTACTGTCAGGAAGTTCTTCCGAATGTTTAGGTGGAATCTTCTTTCTTGTAGTTTGGATCCATTGCTCCGTGTCCGCTTCTCTGGAGCAGCAGAAAACAACCTTTCTCCCTCCTCTATGTGACATCCTTTTATATATTTGAACATGGCTATCATATCACCCCTTAACCTCCTCTTCTGCAGGCTAAACATGCATAGAGCATTGACAAAATGTCATAGAGCTTTGACAAAAAACAAGATCTCTTTGAGCATCATCAGGCCAAGCTTGGAGAAGGTGAACCAGAACTGTTCAAATCCGACTGTTCCACTTGGAAATTGGAAGTTGCTGGTTTGGCAAAGATCCAGTGCCCCAACCATTTATCAGGACAGCTTACAACCATGTCCAGAGTCTGTTTCGGGGGCCTAATCTGGCCCACTGGTCAGTTTAATCTGGCCTCTGTGGCAGTTCATTTCCTGGGGTAAAATCCTAAAAAAACCCTCAACAACTTCAACCCTAAAAAAAGCTGGAAAACTTCAACCCTAAAAAAAGCTCTATAACTTAAAAGGTGAGCAACTTTGGTCGGCCCACACGGCCCTTCACTTCATTAAATCTGGCCCTCTTTGAAAAAAGTTTGGACACCACTGCTGTAGAGTGTGTCTCTGCATTTAGTACTTGGTTGCTGCCGAGATTTGAGCAATATAGTCATATCATCTCTAAAACCAAATAATATAGAATCATAGAATCATAGAGTTGGAAGAGACCACAAGGGCCATCGAGTCCAACCCCCTGCCAAGCAGGAAACACCATCAGAGCACTCCTGACTTATGGTTGTCTAGCCTCTGCTTAAAGACCTCCAAAGAAGGAGACTCCACCACACTCCTTGGCAGCAAATTCCACTGTCGAACAGCTCTTACTGTCAGGAAGTTCATCCTAATGTTTAGGTGGAATCTTCTTTCTTGTAGTTTGGATCCATTGCTCCGTGTCCGCTTCTCTGGAGCAGCAGAAAACAACCTTTCTCCCTCCTCTATGTGACATCCTTTTATATATTTGAACATGGCTATCATATCACCCCTTAACCTCCTCTTCTCCAGGCTAAACATGCCCAGCTCCCTTAGCCGTTCCTCATAAGGCATCGTTTCCAGGCCTTTGACCATTTTGGTTGCCCTCCTCTGGACACGTTCCAGTTTGTCAGTGTCCTTCTTGAACTGTGGTGCCCAGAACTGGACACAGTACTCCAGGTGAGGTCTGACCAGAGCAGAATACAGTGGCACTATTACTTCCCTTGATCTAGATGCTATACTCCTATTGATGAGGCCCAGAATTGCATTGGCTTTTTTAGCTGCCGCGTCACACTGTTGGCTCATGTCAAGTTTGTGGTCGACCAAGACACCTAGATCTTGGTTGATGTTGCAGTATTTCTGTGTCTCAACATAAGATGTTGTGGACTCTGAGCCAGAAACCTCAGGTTTGGGTACAACTGTCACCTGATGGATCTCCCAGTTCATTAATGTAAAGCAGTGAACAGGATATGACCCCACTTTGCACAGCTCCTATGCCCCAAACTGTATACGTCCACAAAAATTAAGGTGATATTTATCCATGATAAATACAAAATAGGAAGTACAAAGCACAAGGGGGCTCTTCAGTAGTTACTTCTAAAAATAGATGGTCTCTATGGCAATATTCCACTATGCCCTTGAAGGTGAAAGCAGTTTTGCTTAGCAGAAGCATCTCAACACAAATGATGGCTCTGAACTAGCTTGATGCAATTGCCACTGTCAAAGCTGTATGCTCTTAAGCACACAGACTAGACAAATGGTCTTTAACACAACAACAACAACTTGCAGTAGACCGTTTAAAATGCATTTAATGTATTCATTACATTAATGGTAGCATGTTTTCAGCCCATGTATTAAGCTAGGTTTTGCTGGAGAGTTAAGTCACAACTAACTGATTTTCAATTTCAGGAACGTTCTGCTACGAAAAGTGGTTTAGCTTTAGAAAAAGCAAATGTGGACGGACAGACAAAATGGAGAGGCTGCAAACAAGTGCTGCAAACTCCTTTCTAAACCTAAAGCACTGCTGTCCTCATAGCAATGGATTCTTCTCCATTTTCTGACTCAAACAATTCTGGGAAAGGTACAATAATAGGACCTAAAATGTGTCTCTATGCACACCATGGCCTCCAATATATGTTTCAAAGAGCTGGCAAACTCTGTCACAAACCCCTGGAGATGCCACTCATTAGGGCTCCACATCCGGCATTTGTTGCTGAGAAGTACATCATTAAACCAGAATTCACTTCTTCCACATTGTTGCTTCCGATGTTCTGGTAAACATCATATGGAACACCTCCCATGCTATACACAGAGAGAGGGAATCTGTAGCCTTCCAGCTGTTATTAGATTCCATCATCATAGTCAGAAATGAAGGGAGCTATAGCCCAACAAGACCACAGGTTCCCCATCCCTGCTATAACACTTACTTATGAAGGGACAGGTAAAAGTTTCTGCCTGCATCTCCTTTTCACTCCCCCTTATTACTTAGCAGATGTTTATTTAGAGTTGCAAACCCCAATTAAACATATAGTTGTGTGACTACCACCTATTTTTGACAGCCCTGGGTCCATCCAAGTGGACTGGGGAAATCCTGGGTTGCATTGAACCATACACAGCAACTCCTGGATTGACCCAAATCAGCCCTATTCAGTTTGTGATCTGGGATTTGATCAGAACTGGTGCGCAGCTCTAATGTTAATTCCCCTGAGTGAAGACTTTATGACTGAAGAATCAACTTCCAGAAATTAGAATGTTTATGAATGTTCCAGGACATCACAGTAGATTAGTCAATGGCTTCTGCAGCACTGCAAAGCAGTTAGGCAGGTAGGCAACATGTGAGAGTTCCCTATAAACATGGAAGATTTTATGTACATGCAGTACACTAAATCTTAATGAATATAAATACAGGAATTTGTTGTAGTTGTAATATCTTTCCCAAACCCTTTGGCTCTAAGCATGTTAACAGTACATTAAAGGCTGACTTTGCTATTGCAGGAAAC
Source organism: Podarcis vaucheri (assembly GCF_965113315.1). Lineage (NCBI taxonomy): Eukaryota > Metazoa > Chordata > Lepidosauria > Squamata > Lacertidae > Podarcis > Podarcis vaucheri. Next base: position 18,134,196 of record NC_138767.1, read on the forward strand.
ACTATACAGCATCAACCAAAGCTCAAAGTGAAATTAAAGTGCAAGCTTCGACACTTGGGTGTATGCTACAAATGGACCAGATCAATTTGCTCAATATATTTAGTCCTACTAAAAATATACTAATAACCGTGTATGAGGTCCACAAAATGAGTTCATGAAAAGCAGATGGAAACTTGCTTAAGAACTCTATCCACAATGCCTTTTTGGAGTTGCTTGCCAGCTAAAAATATGTATTTGCTGCATTAAGGATGCTTGAAGAATTCAGTCTTTGAAATGCCAATGCAAATGGACCTGATATGCACCTCTTGGACTAATGTGTGGATCAGAACTTAATTATCCACCAACTTTTACACTTCACAAATGTCCCAGCGCAGTTCTCAACTAAAAACAATAATAATCAAAATACCTTTAATACTCTTTGACTTCCACTTTGGTGGAAACATGGGATCAAATTAGGTGTGTGCAACAGAACTGGCCAGAGAAATTTTTACTGGCCTTATTCAAATTCTTTAGGCTTCCCGCAAAATTCCCCAAGTGATTCACCTGATGGAGAACTCCTAAATTCACATCACATTTCAATTTTGGCAAAATGTCAGTGTCAAGCACCTTCTATCAAAGAAATGCTGGTGCTGAAAAGATTGAAAAAGTAACAAGAGCCAGACATTCAAGAGGTGTAGGAACACTAGACAGGTTTTATATGGAAAATTGAGAGATTGAAGGCGGCCACTCCACCCGCTACAGTCACTCTCATTGTCTAGGAAATACATTCCATCGTTAAAGTGACGAATGCCCCATCTGCACTATGCATTTAAAGCAGTATCATACCTGGGAATTGTAGTTTGTTAAGGGTGTGGAGAATTGTTAAGAGATCACCATCCCCCTTACAGATCTTTAGTTTCCAGAGTGGTTTAACAGTCAATGTCTCTTCCCAGGGAACTGTAGGAACTGTAGTTTTGTAAGGGGAATAGGGGTCTCCTAAGAACTCTCAGCACCGTTAAGAAGCTGTCTTTGGGGGAAGCCGTGACTGTTTACAGTGGTATGATACTGCTTTAACTGTATGGTGCAGATAGTACCTTAAGGCTTAGAGATCAAGGGCATTGAACGTCTATAATCAGAACATCATCGTGAGTGTGGGAAAACTTTGTTATTGCTTCAGAAAGAAAACTGATCCATTTTCCGAAGTGAGGTGTAGCTTAGATTGCTGTGCCCAAGTACAAATCAGCTATTTTGTTCATTAGAATAGTTTCCTCCCTGCATAACCTCCCTGCAATATGGAACAAGTTCAACCTTGTCCCCTTGCCCTTTCAATATATATTCTCAATATGTATTCCCAGTTACATCACATCTTTTGATAAATGTTCTGAACATTAGTATTGACAGAGCAGGTTGTAGATATTTACTAGAACTCACGATGGGGAGAGAGGGGGAATTTATTTACCTTCTGCATTTCTGTGACATCTCTTCCCTGCAGCACTTTGATATCCCAAGAGCTCTTCCTCTCCATTATGAGACATTTTCATATCGGCTGAACACTGTAAGTCTTTGACAGATTAGCAAAGGCAAAACAAAGTCTCTGAAGTATGTTATGTTTAGAAGGCGACGAACCTGCAGAACAAAGAGTGGCATCCACTGCCAACCCCGGCTGAATCATTACATGCCTCAGCCTTCAGTCCTCCTGAAAGTGTAAAAAGCAATGACTACAGACTTTATTATGCAAAATGCATGCTACACCACTATTCACTCTGAGAACAGAAATGCAGGTTTCCTGTTCTTTGTTATGTTAGCTGACAAAACTGTTAGTATTTCTCCACTTCTCTTTTGCCAATCCCTTCAGTGCTGGGAAAGTTGTACTCCTAATTGTGAGTGTAGGTGAGGTGCTTCACAAAGTCCAGAGCCTTGCGAAGATAAGCCTGTATGCCTGCAGGTATACTTGTGAGTGCATGTGGCAGGGGGTGAGGAATTGGGACTGTGCTTACATCTACATACACTATCACTACACCGCAGCCTCCCCCAACGTGCTGCTCATTATATTACTTGGACTACAATTCCCATAATCCACGACCATGTTTTTGACTATAATTCCCATCATCCATTACCACTGCCCATACTGGAATGGAGCTAATGGGAGCTGTAGTCAGTCCACAATATCTGAAGGACACCAGATTGGGTATGGCTCCTGTACCCTCTAACAGTCGCTCAAAATGTTTTATTAGCTTCTGGTCCATTATCACCTACTTGGTTCCATGACTGAGAAGTAATATTGAACACTGTCATCACCAGTCATATTCTGATTTTATAACTATTGAAGGGCTGATATTTTAGTGTTGCTGTGCCTACACTTCAGAGCTCTCTTCCTGTTAGTCAGGCACCTTCACTATCTTGTTTTAGACACCTGTTTTTATTTCAGCAAGTCCATCCTGCATATAGTTTAGTTTTTTACTGTTTTGCTAATTTTATCAGTGTTTCATTGATAATTATTTTAAGTACACTTTTTTTAACAGTTTGGAAGCTTTTAGCTGCATTTTACAGATAATTTTGCTGCGTCTCATGATTAAATGACCTTATTTAATTTATTAACCCTTTCTTAATAAATAGGAATAAAATAAATGGCCATCCTAAGTGTCCCAGTTCCCGGTATGATTCCATTTACAGTGGTACCTCAGGTTACAGATGATTCAGGTTACAGACTCCGCTAACCCAGAAATAGTACCTCAGGTTAAGAACTTTGCTTCAGGATGAGAACAGAAATCGCGCAGCTAAAGTGGTGCTTCAGGTTAAGAACAGTTTCAGGTTAAGAACGAATTAAGTTCTTAACTCGAGGTACAGTTGTACAGTTGCCAGCTCTTGAAATAAAAGCTTCGGACAACTGGGCAGGAAAGGGGCAGAGTCCAGAATATATGAACCCAAAGCCTAGCTATTTTGGTGTGTCCAAGAATAGCACAAACATCACGGTGACACAAACCCTGTCAGTGGCAAGTCAAGCAAACACTTTGCCCCTGGTCCAGAATTACTGAAATGCCCCCTGACTTCACAACCTGTAAGTTTTGAGGGACATTTTGATTCTCGTTTTTATCGGCAGAATGCTGCAAAAACCTAGCAATAAACAAGCAATAACAGACCGGTACAGAAATGGGATGGGATTGACTTATGACTGGTGTTACAAAAATGGATGGGACTAGGTTATGGACACTGGCTTCATGAATGGCTTTATAGGGGGGAAAGACGGTTGGGTTGTTCTGGTTCCATTTCATGTCAACTTTAAACAGACTGATCCACCCATCGCTTTTTCCCATTGGGATTCATGTCCTGATGAGCCAGGAGTTGGCAAGTCACTTTTAAATCTGGACCAGTTAATGGGAAGACAGAGCTCTGAAGTTGGACGCTGCCTGCCAAGTCTTGAGATAGAATTACTGAAGACAAAGACTATCTGAAACTCGAGAGGTGGTGGGTTTAATCACCACCAACTTCTGTGCATTTAATTCTTTCTGCTGCTTGAAGGGGAAATGCTTTGTGGTTTCCTGGGAAAGAAGAGGCATGTAACAGCTCCCTGAGGCACCATGTTTCCTGGGAGGTGATTAGGTCAGCAGGCTCTCAGGTCCTCTTGAGGTCAACTTTAATACAGAGAGAACGAGTGTATGAAAACTGTAATCGAGAAAGCTTTTCATCACAGCTTGTATCATGGAAAATTGACCATTACACCGAATAAGGCAACAGGGACATCTCCTTGCTGCAAGCTTTCCTGGAAAAGGTTATAAGGAAATATTGATTAGAAGTAATAATTACAATATGTTGGTCATAATGGCTTGACTAGAGGGAAAATAACTAAACAATTCATCTTTGGATTCTCTTTAAATTATTGTCCAGAAAACAATAGGGAAGTTTTTAATGTTTGATGCTGTATTGTTTTTAATATTCAGTTGGAAGCCGCCCAGAGTGGCTGGTGAAACCCAGCCAGATGGGCAGGGTATAAATAATAAATAATAAATTATTATTATTAGAGCATTCTGCTAAAATGAGCTATGGAGTATACATCTCACTATGGTGGATATGTGCTTGCTACTAACAGTGCAAACCAATACTCTACTCAGGAGTAAGCCCCACTGAGTTGAATGGAACTTACAGGTAGCTGTCTAAGTAACACCTCTCTCACACACACAAATCTGCAGGTGTGTGTAATTCTGTCCTGCACTCTAAACACAAAAGTGCCAAATGCCCTTAGTCTGCAAAGTTATGAATATATTTCAGAAAAGAAAATGCTTCTTTGTAACAAATTAATTGAGGTCTTTCATTAAACATGAATACACCTTTTGAAAAAATAACTGCATAGGCACTAATTGCTAAAATGAAGTGCATTACAATGTTGCCTTCGTTGCTTTTTTTGAAGTAAAAAACCCTCTCTTTTTCATTTTTTTGCCAAGGGATATGGTGACTGTACTCCCTTTACGAAAAAGTTAATTAGAATTAATTCAGAATCTGATTGAAATTATACTGAGGCATTTGTAATTCCTTCAGAATTTTTCGTAAGGGTTGGCCCTGAACATTGAAACCACACTTTTCTTAATGCACAAGCTAAACCTTTCCAGTAAGAATAATTGTTTTACATAATCATTTTATATAATAATGTCAGTGGGAATCTCTCCTGCTGTCCTGCCTCATGAAATTGATAAATTCAACTAATAAAGAATCAAAAGACTTGGCTGTGAATTTTCAGAAGAGCTAAGGTGGGGGGCTTTGTTGTGAAAGGAGGTTCACAGCTTTTCTCATATAGTGCTGCTTCTTTCTTTTGTTTTCTTTTTCTTTTTCACAGTGCAATGGTTCTAATCAGCCATGAAGCTCTGTACACGCAGGGGCTCCCTAGCGCTCTTCAACGTCAGAGGATGCTTTAGGTGTCAAAAAAAGGATGGGGGGGGGGAGATTACATGTGGCAATCCAGGCTTCATTTAACATATATTCCACAAATCTTAATACTCAGCAGTATAAATACCTAAAATGTCATTTACCTCAAGTAAATATTGCAGAGCAGAGGGTCCCAAACTTTGGTCTGTGGGCCACTAGTGGTCTGCAAACTTCATTTAGGTGGTCCATGTCATATCTGTGGGTGTTTTTGTCTGAATAGGGGAGATTGCACACCCATCACATTGGATATTCATAGTGATTTTCAGTTGTATTTCTATTGCTTCTTTTATTTCTTATATTGCATCATTATTTGAATTCTAGTCACACCTAGACTGCTGGCATCATCATCTACATTGTGTGGCACTAGTGTATGTGGGCGGTTGTGTGCCTTATTTTACAAAGTATTGGGTTTTCTCTATGAACGACTGCCAGAGGAAACTCCTCTAATTCAGAGAAGATGGCCACGTGGCCCTGCAGATGTGGTTTAACAGCCTCAGCCAGTGCGGCCTACAGTCAGAGATGATGGAAGTTATAGTTCAACAACATCTGGAAGGCCTCAGGCTTCCCACCCCTTTATTTGTTATTTGGATCAAGCTTGGTTTAAAGAAGAACCATCTCAATGGAGAGTAGAGTCCTTTGAAGCTGCCTATCCACAGTTAGTACCTGTCTAGCAGAATGATAGACACCTGGTCACAGTCTTTCTCACTTTGGGGAGATGTAATTATATTCCAATTTTAGTAATTATTCCTAAATTTGCATCCATACATATAAAGTAGCACATACAAATGTTACCCAGATCTCTGTCCTCTTTTTTTTGGTGATGTATTTCCTCTCTTTTTTTGGCAATGTGTAGGCCAACGTGCAGATGGAGTCAGCATGGGGCCTTCTGGGTATGTGTACACTCCAACTCCCAGCAGGTCTAGCCAGCATGGCCAATGATCAGGGATGATGGGAATTGCAGTATGGAGGGTACCATACTGGTCCATTCCAACACAGGGTTCTTTAGCAGATTCCACCAAGACCTCCTGACACGCGCCAGTGAGGTTATGCAATTCCCCCTCTCTCAGTGTTGTCTTATATCCTAGTAGCCACTTCACTGGCTGCTACCAATGAATGCTTGCCTGCTTCATTTAGATATTGTGAAGGTATTGACGGTTGTTGGTCATTTGATTACTGAGAGAAAAGGAGCTGGTAGAGAGGAAGAAATATTAAGCCAATTTCAAATAAAAGGCATTGGTGGGGGGGAGGACAGAAAAGAGAAAAGTCTCGGTGCTGATTGAGCTACTGTGCTGCATGTATATTAATGACATTATCCTTGCACAGTGACACATCCCATAGTACAAGAAGCATTTTGCATCAATCGTTGTCAGCCAGGTTTTCATTACAGTATTTACGAAAGCACTGCGTATCTTGAGCTGAATACAATTCATATTTTATGTATTCCTTTTTTATGATCGTAGGCACTGGCAATTATTAACACGCGGTGTCTCAGCACAGGAAATAGAAGAGCTCAATGTTGATTTAAAAGAAAGGGCTACTGTGCCATGTTCTCTTATCTGCTTCCGAGCAGATAGAAGGAGCCCAAGCAGTTTAATCTCAGAGCAAAACCAATCCTAGTTTTCCCCTCAGGTGCTGCATGCACAAAAAGGCAATAAAACAAAATAAAACGCTCCCACCCACCGAAACACCTATCTAAATAAATTGATGTCAGTATGAAATGTTCATTACTAATGTGATGCTAAATGAAGAGACTATTTCTTTTTACCAGACAGCTGAAGAGACACCATGGAAATAAGAGCAATGCAAACAAAAATATGAGGAAATTATTATGAACTCCTTTGCCAATCTTCCTACTCAATGAAGGAAGTCAGGTGTGCAGCCAGTAGGGGTTGCGGTTGGGGGAGAGGCTGGCACATGCTGCCCCATCTTCCCTCCACACTCGCCCACTCCCATTTCTTAATGCCTGGACAAAGCCTCTCTGTCTTTCTCAAGATAAGGATTTTCTTCACAGGGAGGTGCAAGGACTGGCAAGTTGGATGGTGAAATGGAAGGAAAGATGTAGGAGATAAGAGAGGCTGTTGAAAGGCTAATCCTGGTGAGTCTGCCATGATGAAGGGTTGGTTGGTTTTGCGTGTTCAGACCCAGAGACCTCCCCCCTAAATAAAGGCACACTTGACTCAAATTCTAGTTTTGGTTTTTAGCAGATTTTAGGCCACAGCTTTATTGATTACAGAAGGTGAGTGGTTGCATAGGCTCTGGTTCAACTAGCTCCCTGCACCTTGCAGGCAGCACTGACCCATGGCACCAGCATAAGTCAGCCAGGACACCAGGGTAGGCAAAAAGCCGGGAACAGACTATGTTCACCACCCAGATGCCCCCCCCCCGGACTCAGGCATGGGCACAACCCTCTCTCAGGGGTTGACCAAACCATTTGAGTCCCTGGATTCCTTACCCTTCACATAGGGATGGCAAGAGCGTTCTCCCATCCCTATCACATGAATCAGTGCCTATCCGCAACCTTACAAGTTGTGACGATTTGCAGGCGAAACCCAAATGGCAACAGCCAATCAGCCAAGTGGGGAAAATTCCTGCCACGCCCCTGTCCCAACGACAGACGACACACGACGGCATAGCAAGGTCAATCACAAAATGCCCTAAAAGTAGGGAGAGGTAGGCAGGTGTTCCGAATGCACGAGCCGAAAGAGGAAGCTCTGGGTCACATGCATAGGTATATATAGGTCCCTCGATCTGTTTGGACTGCGCCCCATTGGCCAGATTGAACCCAACATCGAGGGACCTACCAATCGGGTGTTGTGGCTGTTGAATCTTACCCACCCACAACACAGGAGGTTGGTCTCTAGGTCTCACCGCAACACGTGCCCTCTTTAAGGGAAGACACGATTTAGCATGTCAGTGGCTGGGGCCTAGTGAGCAGCATGTGGAGCCAACTGAAGTAAAATCCTAACTGTCTGCTGTATAACTTCCTCTTCCCTGGTATCTCATTATAATGTCTGGCAGAATGTGACTGACCTTTAACAATAGGGCCATGACTGTGACCTCATAATGTAGCTGTCTGTCAAATATAATTTCAGGATTTGTTATTTTTTCATCAGGTACATTCTACTCTCAGTGCGCCCCCTCCTGCTTTCTGGTGAAAATATATCTGGAGATTTAAATGCAGTTCGGTTTAAAGCTTAATGGATATTATAAGGTAAATTGAAAAGAATATTCTATCCAAGGGATTTGAGGACATTGACTTATTAATAAGACTCTGTAATGAGACAGCTTTGCACTACTTTCTGATTCTAGCGGCTGTCTGACTTGGGCGCCTGGCATACATTTTGCTAAATCCAGTATTAAAGCTTCAAAACTGTGTTCTTCCATTTCCAAATGAAAGGTGTTAAATGGAGGTTATTTTTCAATTAAGCCATTTCTCTTTCAGAGAAATGTATGACTGGGAGACAGACCAGTAAAATCTCTCTCTCTCTCTCTGGGACATCCTTACAATGGCCAGAGCCTGTAGAAAGCAGAATCGAACTCCCTGCTTGTCAGCTGATGAGCAATCTAAATTCAGTCTTGATTTTTGCAGAGATTGGCGGCACCAGTGATCTCCCCACGGGAAACTCACTTGTGCAGCTGAACCAACCATGACTGAACTCCCCACCCATCAGCTGATGTGTGGGGAGTTCAAACCTCCTTTCTCCAGGGATTGGCTGTATAAGCAGCCACCCTCCTTCATCTCTGCTTACCCACAGACACCTAATGATGTCAGGTGTGCAGCAGATGGGCATTATCTGGGCAAAGGCAGATTTGGGGCAGCATGTCTGGTTCTACCACACTGGGTGCTGAGCCTGGGTGCTGCTGCAAGGAACTGCAACTATATAACATAGTGAACTGAGAGGAACAGAAGGCAAGAGGTGGGGATTATCGCCTCGCACAGTGCGCTGCTGAAATTTGAAAAACCAAAGTCTGCACCTGATTTTAGGGGAAATGGCCTAGTAGGCAAAATGGAGAGGCAGAGCAGGTTAAATGTGCCTCACAGGCAGAGGCTCCCCACCCCTGTCCTACAAAGTGGTGTCAACTGAGATTATAATCTTTTGTATTGGTAGTGAATGGCCAGCTGGCATCTCTACCAATCACTGAAGATGCATGTCCAATGGATTTTGATGACTAGAAGTAGTAATGGGGTTGGTTTTTGAATGGGGGTGTGTGTGGAAATGAATGTTTCTGATTTGGAATCCTCAAGCCCTTGACCTTAGTTTTCACCTCTTCCCTTACCACTCAGATATACTCGGCACCAGCAGTGATGAGAAAGGGCCTTCCATTGTGCTAAATGCTATTGCAGAAGCATCTTAGGGACCATGACCCCTGGGAACATTTGATGTTAGTCATACTCAGGAAAGACCCACTGAAAGTAATTTACATGACTAACTTTGGTCCATTCATGTCAGTTGGTCTATTCTGAGTACAACTTTGTCAAGCACAACCAATTGTTTGTTTATTTTGATAGGTGGTATTTGGTTGGGGTGTGTGTGTGTGTGTGTGTGTGTGTGTGTGTGTGTGTGTTGGCTGCTGATTAATCATTGATATCTGAAAGAAGGCAGGTCATAATGCCAGTATTATTATTTTGACAGCTGCCATTAGATGAGTGTACATATTTTATGCCAATACGCAGGAGGGGTGTCCATGCCTTATACCAATTCAGACCGCTGGCCTTTCTGTCTCAGCATTCTCCACACTGACTTGGCAGTGGCTTTCCAGAGTTTCCAGATAGGAGCTTTTTCCAGCCTCCCATGGGGATTGACAACCGTGCTTCCTTAAGAACCTTTTCCCAAAAAATGCCAAAAAAACTAAAGTACTTGCATGCTAAAATAAGTTTGCACATTCAACATGTAAATCTGATTTTAAAAAAAAATTAAAATAGTGTTAAAAATTTGGGTGGTGAATTGGGAAATTTCAGTAAATTTAAAATATTTTTGAATATTTCTTCCAGTTCTGGTTTCATTTGTGTCTAAATAGCCTAACTCTGTTAGGCTCATTGTAAGTCGTTGTGAGATAGTTTTAGTCCAGTAATAGGAATTCTGAAACCTGAAGCCTTGTTTTAGCTTGGGAAATTCGTGTTACTTGGTTAAACTTTGCTCATAAAGCATTTGCCGGAGGATGATTAAATGGCCAGATTGTTTTCATTCTTTCTTCAGGGATGTCTTGCTCTCAGTCATTTTGTCATAAAAATTAAGAGCCAAATCAATTAAAAGATAATTAGGGGGTGTTATTTTCCCCTTTCTTGTCATAAGCACACAACTTGCCCTTTTTGTAGGTCTTCTGATTTTACGGTTGTGGAATTGAACATTTGAGCTGAGGGATAGTTCCACTCATTAACATGACAGCTAATGAACAGGTCTTTGCCAGCGTATTCCTTTATCTGGATCCCAACAGTTGTTCTCTGTCTGGGAGGAGAAGCATGAACATCGGCAGTCCATCAAACCATGTTTAGAAGGGCGAAGGGGGAGAAGGATGTTTTATTTAAAAACACACACACAAAAACACTATACTATGCAGGGGTATTTCGAGCAAATCTGTTTCTTCTAACCTCTCCCCCCCTCCTTTTCAATAATCGTTAGCTTTCTTTCCAAAGCTCATTCTTTGAACTGTTACTAGGAATTTGATTTTGGGGATACAGTCTTTGAAAGTAGGTTAATCATATATGAATAAGTGCATTTGGTTATTATCATTTTCTTGAAGTGCTTTTAAATTATAATGTCAAAAACAAAGGACATGATCCACCTTATTTTTTAGGTCATTATTTAAGTGGTAGGTCTTGTTAATCTCACATAAAGGAGACTTCCAACTGCTTTAACTTTGGGTGGGTTACACTTATACCCATACATATGGGGCTAAGTCAATTGTTTAAGACCACCTACAAATGTCCAGCTGAGATGCTTAATCCAGAATGTAGCTCTTAATGCGGTTTGGTCAGGAGGGAACATCAGAAGATGCCGTCTACTAAGTCAGAACATTTGCACATGTCCTTTGGATGTTTGTACATGTACAAGCATTTGTTCATATAGCCTCTGACTCACCAAGGTCTCGGGCAAAATGTATTTCCCAGGTAGTTGTGGTCTACTATCTGTTGATACCAGGGACATGCCCAGGGACTTTCTGCATGCAGAAGCTTTCACCCTACCACTTAAATGTGATGCAATGCAAGGAGGTCAAATTGATAAACAAGGCATTAGAGTTTGTGTCAGTGATGATGATCTCAATGAGTTACGTTGGGCTATTTTTGAGAAAAGTGGCAGATGCGTGCATCACTCTCACAACATTCTGATCATGCCTCTGACTGCTGGTGGATTTTGTAAAAAATATTATTACTGCTTCTCTTGCTTGCCTTTTAAATCCTAGTGCAAGACATAAAAATATTCTAATCTTTCTTTGAATGCTGGGATCCGACAGAGTTTGGGGATTTGCAGTGTGACGAGTTATGAGAAAGTTAATTTGAAATGTGATGACAAATAGCAGCAATAACATCCCACAAAATTTCCCCATTTGCTTCAAACGGTGAAAATAGTAGGAAAGATCTCCAGGTGCCTCGAAGAAGTCAACGTATATTAGTGAAAATACAAATAGCAGCGCATTTTTAAGAGGAAATATATTAGAGCTTTCAGCATTAATCCTTTAAAGTCCTTGCTGTTTCTCTTGGTATTTGTTAGAGTAGAAGCAGGGGACCTTTGAACCGGATGCATGAGACCTGCTTATCTAGGAGAGGTTCCTGGGCACCTGGGGCCATGTGTAGATGACCAGACTATAATGGGCAGTGATTGAGACCCATATTACCAGCTCCTACTGGTACAGATGAATTTTCTGCATGGTTGCTTGGACAAAACTGACTCCATGGCTCCATACTTGCATGTAGTGAGCATAAAAATGCTTATATCTGTGAGATTTTCATATACAAATGCATTATGTAAGGCAGAATCACATTTAGAGCTGTATTATGTATTAGATTTCAAGCCAACTCAAAAGGCATGGGAACCACCATAGAGCGGGCAGTAAGTAACTCATCTGTGTTCTAACCTACTAGTCTGCAACTCTAGTGCGTCATAGCTTGTTCCAAGGTGGGCTGCCACAGAAGCACTACCACCATGCAAATATACAATAAAAGAAATGGCTCTCCCAATGTGTTAAGTGGGTCCTGGGGCTGAAATACTATTCCTGTAACCCACTTTGTGCCTGGTAAGTTTTGTTAGGTGGTGAATCTTCCATCTCCTGGCACACTTCCAGTGCTTCACCATATGTGATTTTGATGTACTGTGGTTTTTTTTTACCAAGCATGGAGGGTATTGATGGAAGGCAGTGTTAGCTGATCAATAGGAGCAGAATTCAGGTGGTTGTAAAAAATGCAGTGACGGTATAGGTGCATCCTAAAATCAATAAAGAAGAGTGGTTCTTAATAAACTAAAATGAAGAACCATTACCCACTCCAGCTAAATTACATTCTGTGTTGGATCGTTCACAGCACTGGGAGCTGGTGAGCATAAAAACAAGATGGTGCCGAAATCAAGCAGTTGACATAGTAACAGATGGAATATAGACCAAGGAGCTGATTTTACTGATTGGTAAATTAGAACAGCAGTTACGTAAACTGCCAGGGCCACAAAAGCTGCTTGAAATCATTTAAGTATGGGAAAGTGTTGAATGGTTTCAGTTCTGTCTCCCTTCTTGGAAACATGTTAGATACTTTGCTTTCCTAAGTGGCATGCTGTTCTGGCGATTTTTCAGATTCAAGAAGTAAGTCAAAATGCGTGAACTTGGAAAGGTATGATTGAATGTACTTTGGTGCTTCTTTGGGGGAACCTTATGCAGGTCACATGCCAGTGGTTGGCAGAGTTAGAGGCAGCAATGGGTGACACAATAAATGTTTTACCTTTGTATAGTAGACTAGTTTCTACAGACTCTCTGTATCCCCCATTTAGACAAGCAAGAGGCATTATCAGAGTGCAAGGCTACATTCCAGCCAGGCAAAAGCACTCAGGGTGAGAGGCAGGGCCAGTGGTGTGTGTGTTTTCCCTGGGAGAGTAGAGGGAGAACTCCATGGTCCAGACAGACTGACCTGGAAGACTTTGTCCCCTGTGCTGAGGTTTCCCCAGTCCTGTTCTACATATTAAGCATTAGGCTTAATGTCTTAAGGAAGAAAAGGAGATAGCAGTAAAAGGAAAATCACAATAACCCTTTAAAAATGTAGCGTTCTCAACATCATTTTAGGCATGATTTTAGTTTCCAACAGGATAAGATCCAGAGTCCCCAGGAGTGGTACTTTGATCATGGGCTACTCCTTTTTTTGTTTTTGTTTTTGCTTATACATTTTTATTAATTTTCATTGATTATACATAAATACAATCTAGATTACGTAAGTTGCATATAACATAGCTGTTACAAGAGTCATATATATGGTACACAGTTATTTTAGGCTCCACTGAGCCTCAGACTTCCCTTCACTTTATTGGCAGGGGAGACACCTTGATCATGATCATGGGCTACTCCTGCTTGAAAGAAGCCATTTTGTGCTGGGTTCTTCTTCCTGCCTGCAGACACCCCCAAAGTTGCTCCATAGGCTTATGGCTTATGTTGGAGGTGGTATGGGAGGTTGCAGGGAGAGCTCTCAGGACTTCCTCCAGCAGTATTGCTTTTCAGCCTTTTGGCTAAGATGAAGTGTAGGACTTTCTCCAGCAGAAGCTTCTGCTGGATCTCAGTCCCTTCCGCACATGAAAAGAGCCCTTCATTTTGCAGAAAGCAAAAGAGTTGAAAGGAGTTCTCTTCTGAAGACCACTCTGGGGTGAGGACTGAAATTGTCTGCTACTCTCCCAAAATGTTAACAATAAAAGATATACAATTTTCTTCCACGACACAGTTGTCTTCTGGGGTTTTTTCCTGGAAGCTTATTGCAAATGTTTGATCCATTTTGTTGTCATCAACATGTTATCTCAACCAGCAGGACCTGTCTATTGTAGTTCTTTTCATTTTGTTTTGATGTGGTTGTCCCCTCTTGCACCTTTGCTGCTGCTCATACATTTGTGGTAATGTTTGCAAAAGCAAAAAAGAGGCACTGCACCATTACGGCTCCCAAGTGGGTCATCTGCCTGGGATTCAAGTGCCCCCCTGCTGGTCTTCTCATAGAGCAGGTGTATGTGTAGTAGAACACTTCTCGGTATGGGATATTTCCACACACCCTTTACACATACCTATCCCAGTAGGTTAATTCCAATGAAGTGCAGAATATGCCAATTTACGTGGAGAAAATAGCTGGAGTAGAGATAAGCTTAGCTAACATTTATCCACATTCAACAGGATAGAAGTAGGCCCATCCAGTTGTCAGGAACAGGTCATCAATAAAACACCTGGTGTCAGTGAAGTTAAGTCATTATTCAAAGAAGGCAAAACAGCTCAGGCCTCGTGATCACTGCCCAGTAAGTCTTCTCTCAATGAGGCAGTTGCAAAGATTGAAGGTCCCTGCCTTCCTACCTCTCTCTAAGACTCCTCCCCCAGCAACCTGTGGCTCCTTTTCCTTGTCTCTCTTTGCTCCACCCTTTTCATTCCTCTTTGTGTTTTGGGAGTCGGGGGGGGGGGGAGAGACTCCCTGGCTTCTCCAGCAGCCTGCTTCTCCTCTGCCTCCTCTCCAGCCTCTGCTTCTGCCTCGTGATTCTGGATTGCTCTCTGCCCCAGCCTTTTCCTACTCACTAAACCCTGTTGCTTCTAGTTACAGATAGGTAGCCGTGTTGGTCTGCCATAGTCAAAATAAAAAAATTCCTTCCAGTAGCACCTTAAAGACCAACTAAGTTAGTTCTTGGTATGAGCTTTCGTGTGCATGCACACTTCTTCAGATACCCGAAAGCTCATGCACACGAAAGCTCATACCAAGAACTAACTTAGTTGGTCTTTAAGGTGCTACTGGAAGGAATTTTTTTATTTTGCCTGTTGCTTCTGTTCGCTCTTCTCCCTCTGACCACTCATCACCATCATCCCACCACCAATTCCCTGGCTCTGAGTCTGCTTCCTTGGGGGTTATCCAGCTGGTGCCTCCCACTTCTCCCCTGCATCCAGCCAGTTCATGACACCACTAGACTAACTGAAACTCTTTTTTTCCTCCCCTTGATATTGCTCGGCTTTTTCTGACAGTGAGGATCCTCAAAATAAGTCTCAAATTTTTATGTTAGGCAAAAAATAGCAAGGCTTGAAAGGGCTGGTTTGGGGAAGGGCTATTGTTCAGTGACAGAGCACATGCTTTGCTTCTGGAAGGTCCAAAGTTCAATCCCTGACATCTCCAGGTAGGATTGGAGAAAATTCCTGTCTGGAATCCTGGTGAGCTACTGCCAGTCATTTTAGACCAGCTTTCTCTAGGCCTGTGACCACCACTTGTTTCAGGCTGCAACTCCCATCATCTCCCATCCAGGGTGGTCAATTGATAATGGGTGTAGTTCAACATATCTTTAGGGCACTAAGTTGGGGAAGGGTGTTGTGGTTAATATGGAGCTACATGGTCCAATGGCCTGACTTGGCATGAGGAATATTTCCTATGCGCTTGGATGAACATTCTTGATAGCTTTACCAAATTGCACCAAAAATGTCTACTGCAGCTCCTTAGAAGTGACTGCTCCGCTAAAACATACCCAGCTCTGCAATGAGTGTGTGCCCTTCACTTGCCCAGTGCTTCCAAAATAAATAGCTGTTAATAAAAGCTAAGAAACAATAGAAGTAGAAAACTTACAAAGCATGCAGCTTTGGGGAACTCTGAACTTCAAGCACCGCAGATCAAAGAAGCTTTTGTGGCTTCCTTAGATTTAGTTTCAAGTGGCCGTATCTGAGTTCTTAAAAGAAGCAGAAATGAACACGTCAAAAGACATCCACTGTGCCGGTTTGCACTGAATCTAGGCTAATATTAGTTGGGTTTTTGAAGTATATGTAAATGCCAGATTGAAGTAGCAAACAAATTGGGGAAGGATAGAACAAACGTCTAATTATAGTGCCTAATAACTTAAAGGACAGAGTACAATGGACTCCTTTTACAGCTAGTTCTCACACATGAACTGGAGCTTTAAAACGGTAATGTTACTCTAGCTACTGAAAGGAGACAAACTGAAATGTGCTAATTGCGGTGCGAGTTATGACATACCTTTTAAAGAACTCCCTTGAAAGTTTGCATGGTCTGCATCTGGGGAACGAAGCATATTTAGGCTTCTCTCTGTCACTTCTTTTTTCTCTCAGCCTTTCATGCATGCATAGTTTAAGAGATTAGCAAGAATAGATTTTTGAGTTGCGTGTATGAGAACCTGACATTGTGCATTGTGCTGTGTCTTTACAACAGAAGAGAAGCTTTGCTGGTTGAATTTTACCTTTCAGCAGATGAGCTTTCCTTTCTAAAAGGAAGGTTTTTATTGTGTCTTCTCTTGGGGGAGAAACATAATTGCAGGGACGGGATGGAGATTGCATCCTGGTGCTTCTTTCTAATTTAATATGGGTCAGCTTTGTGTGCAAGTGAGGGTTTTCCCTGGAGAACATGGTTGGGACTCTGATCTCAGCTTTGGACCTGTTTTATGTTACAAGGAGGAGGGTGGGCTCCCACTTCACTGTGGCTCGATTTTACTCCTGTTCAAGAATTTATCAGAGTGATAATCATGCCATCATGAGGGTAGGATGACTGCTGAGAGTACTTTCTCTAATAATGTCACTAATACCTGAGGGAAGAGCAACATTGGTGTGAGAAGTAGCCTGACCTACCTAATTACTTTCCTTAGAAGTTCCATATAGGAAGCTGCATTATAGCAAGTGAGATTTTTTTTGTCACTGAGCCTGTATTATTTCTGTGACACAAACTTTGGGAAGAAGCATAGTTCAGTGGAAGAGCATCTGTTTTGCATGCAGAACATACCGTATTAAATCCTCTAGGGCGAACTGATAGAGCATCCATTTGAAATGTTGCAGTGCCACTGCCAATCAGTGTAGACAATACTGAGCTAGATGGACCAACAGTCTGATTCAGCATAAGGCCATTTCCTGTGCAACTAAGACTTACCAAAAGGTCCCCTGGGTCTGAGAGGGAGATATTTCACATGTTATCTGATCCTGGAGTTATAGCATGCTCTCTACCACTGAACTATCACAATGACTGCAAAAGTCCTCCATCCTTTGCTTAGTATGCCTAAGGATTTCTGACAGCTTTTGATATTTGTCTCTGTCTAAATCAGCCATCGGTGAAAATGCCTAGTCTGTTGCAAAGCTGCAGACATTACAGGGAACATTTTGCATCCTCCAAGCTGCCTTGCTGTTAATACGTTCTGTTACTAATATTTCATCTCCTCCCTTTTTCTGTTTTCTTTGCCCCAGGCTACATATCTAAACAAAATGGTGAGCCAAACTCTCAACACAAAGGACAGAAAGTCAGCACATACACCCACCGAGGACCATTTTAGATATTTGCCGGGCAACCAAGTAACCTCCCACGAAAGCAAAAGCTGCCAGCTGTCAAGTGTGTGCCTCAGCAGCCTCCTGAAAGAAAAAGAAATCGTGGAGGTTCTCAAGCACACAAGAGAGACTTATGAAGCCCTGACTTCAGAGGTTAGCCAGAACGGCTTAGAAGGAGAAGCGCAAAGTGGCTTGAAGCCGACAGCCAAGGCCGAGAATCTCCCTGCTTTTCCCGGGGCTCCGAAAGATCAATCTCCTGTTCCTCGGCAACATTCCACTTTCATAGGGAGGCTGGGACAGCCTCCGAGAGGACCAATCTCCTTACACATGTACAGCAGGAAAAACGTTTTTCTTCACCACACCCTTCACACATCTGAGCTTCAGACTTTGGGCCAGCAAGATGGGTAAATGGAGTTGGCACGTATTTATTGACGACAGAGCCCTACATCTGGCTTAAGGGGCCATGATGCTAATTTAAAACTGACTTTTTAAGTTCTCATCAGCTGCTACCTACATACTGTTTTGAAATTAACTATTGTTGTCTATGAAATCTAGGCGATCCCTGTAAAGTAAGGACTGGGAGTGGGGAGGTGGGAGGCTGGGTGGGGGCGGGGGAGGCTAGCATGACTTGAGTAGTTGAATGTCTTGCGGAATTCACCCGAGTGTGAAATCCTGGATTTAAGGAAGTTGGTGACAAAAGCTCTACTGGCTTCATAGTGAATGGATGGGACCATCTCGATGGAACGTCCAAAAGACGCCCAATGTTTGTGTGTGTGTTTCCCTACCGTCAATCACTTGCATACCTAAGATTTCTGAACGCTATGTCAAATATAACATTCTGTTATTTTAATAATGTTACTGTGAAAGTAGATGTGAGGAATGAATAGAGAATTTAGTAAAAGGGGAGAAAAGGAAACTCCCCCAATGGTACAAATTCAATTGAGGAGGTTTCAGTGGCCTGTTTGGTTGTACAGTGGTGCCTCGCAAGACGAAAAGAATCCGTTCTGTGATTCTCTTTGTCTAGCGGTTTTTTCGTCTTGCGAAGCAAGCTCATTGACGGATTAGTGGATTAGCGCTATTAGCACTATTAGCGGCTTTTAGCGGCTTATCAGCTTATCGGATCAGCTGATAAGCGGCTTAGTGGCTTAGAAAAAGGGGGGAAGGAAAAAAACCCCGCAGGAACTCGCAAGACATTTTCGTCTTGCGAAGCAAGCCCATAGGAGATTCATTTTGCGAAGCACCTCCAAAACGGAAAACTGTTTCGTCTAGTGAGTTTTCCGTCTTGCGAGGCATTCGTCTTGCGGGGCACCACTGTATTTTGGTTTCATTTTGTACAGTGAAGCTTTTCTCACTCATCATCAGACACAGCCTGCTTGCGCTTCCCATCTTGGGCAAGAAGCATAACAGTTTATTGGGATACTTGAATGAGGTGATGAGCCTCTTCCCCACACTTAGAAACCTTTTGGAAAAAACCTAATGCAGCTGGCAGAAAGTGTGACAGAATGTCCACCCTTTGCACAGCTTATTCCCTTACATGCGATGCAACAGTGGCCGCCTACTCAAATGGTTTTAAAAGAGGATTAGACAAAGCAAGGTTATCAATGGCTGCTAGTCATGTTGGCTATGGTCTCTTTCCACTGTTGGAAAGAGGGTTGCTGGGAATCACAAGAAGGGAGAGTCCTATAGCACTCAGGTCTTGCTTGTGGAAATTACTTTGCCAGGGCGATGAGTGGATTTCCCATACCAGACAATGTGTGTCCAAGTGAATGACCACTTTGTCATGGATAATACCATATGCCATGATGGTGAGTAATATACAATGTCAGTCATACTCAAAGCAGTCCCATTGAAATCAATGGACAAGTACATAATTTTCAGTGGGAATATTCTGAATATGGCTTAGTTGGATATCACTCATGATTCAGGGATTGATATAATATCTGTAGTGGGATACTACTTCAGTATTTGAGGCCAAGTTCTAGACTTAGTTTGCCAGGCTTTTTCAGTATCTCTTTATTTGCACTTGTTTTTCTAAATCAGTATGTCAGTAAATGGAAACGGAAGTACTGGATGCCATCAAATTTAAGAAAACAGTGGATTTCTAAAGCTGCATTTGCCATTGATAAACCAAAATGCTGTAAGAGAAAAGTGCTTTGCAAGGGGCCACATAATTGTCTTTTTAGCATCATATCATCATAATGGCATACAGAACACTGTTCTTAAAAGAACCAGAAATGATTCCACAATAGCATACAAGGTCTTTGTCAATGTCTTTATCGGGCTACTTAGCAAAGGTGGCAATAAGGAATGTTAAGCTTTGTTGAAACATTGCATTAGATTCTCACCCCAGCTGCTCTATATTCTGTGTTGAGAAGCAGGTGTGCATATTCAGATCCGCTTGCGTATTTTGAATTGTGAGCAAAAAAGCATTACGTGGAATTTAAACACACACACACACACACACACACACACACACACACACACACCTAGAACACAGTTTTCCAGCTGACATGACCTGTGCTGCATTAGATCGTTCTTTGTACCTTTTAACCGTGGGTCAGAATATTCAGTTTTGTCAACTCTAGTCACCGCTTGAGAATGGAAATGGGATCCAGTTCATCCTTTCACCAACACCAACACCACTCCTGGCTAGGTGATTGGTGCTAATAAACCTGCTCCCATTGAGTATGTTTCTTGTATATTTCGTGTGGCCCTCATTATACACCACAATTCTATTCATGTGTTTGGGTGAATGTGGGGGGGGGGGCTTAAAGGGGTGTGGGAAAGCGCACACACATCTGCTCCCTCCATGGCTCTGCACATGCTGACTCATCTTCTGAGCTTTGCATATTGTGCATGAAGAGGCGAAGGGAGATTCTAACAGTGTTTAGCTAACTGTGCTTGGAGGTTTCCTTGTCACTGGGGACCCTTCATTATTCAGTATGCTTAGTATCAGAACACAGGAAGATCTGCAGTAGAGTCATCAAGAGTTGGGCCACTGGGGGCGGACCTTGTACTCATGTCTGCTTCCCACTTTAAGTGTACATGCATTCACTCCAAATACATAAACAGAGCATCATGCGCAAACCTCAGTCTGGGGATCTAGAAATTGGGATCAATGAGCTTTGATATACCAATGCAACTTAAGAGCTCAAACTGGAAAAGTTTGCTGGAATCAAGAATCATACGAACAGATTGGCAAGATGTTTCTAATTCTAAAAAGCAAATTTTATGAAATGAAACAATATGAATAATGCTGAAATTAATGTTCCAAGGCTGCAAGGCTGTGCCTTGGAATGAGTCCCATACAAAAAAAAAAAGGTGATTCTTAGACTAAGTCTGTGTAGGATTGGTGTGAGAATATGCTTGAAAATACTTGATGACAATTCAAGTTACATACTGTTTTGTCAACTTGATGGGAGACATTCATTGTAGAAAATCTGGCAATTGCAGCAGAATAATTTAAATAAGTATTGATAAACTTCATCTTACATAATGTATTTCTCTTGGTCACATTCTGGCTACGTTTGTTAAATACAACTCTATTGTATTTACAAGGATGCAATTTTATTGAATGGAGGTTATTCCCCTAGTAAGCGTATGTGGGACTGCTGCTTTTGGACCGCCAACTTACTAGGGAATGAATGCCACTGAACTTCTTGAGAATAATTTCTGAGTTATATGCATTAAAATGGCACCGTGAGAATATGAACTCCCTTTGGGTTTTCAGAGATGAGATGAAAGAGAATGGTTCAAATATTGGAAGAAAAATCATTCATTATCGAGCAGATGGTGTGTTACTGTGTGGCTACCACATGTTCACTTGAGAGTATTTTTGGAGTCAGAGTGGCGTAGTGCTTAGGGTGTTGAACCTGGACCAAGAAGAAGAAGAGTTTGGATTTGATATCCCGCTTTATCACTACCCAAAGGGGTCTCAAAGCGGCTAACATTCTCCTTTCCCTTCCTCCCCCACAACAAACACTCTGTGAGGTGAGTGGGGCTGAGAGACTTCAAAGAAGTGTGACTGGCCCAAGCTCACCCAGCAGCTGCATGTGGAAGAGCAGAGACGTGAACCCGGTTCACCAGATTATGAGTCTACCACTCTTAACCACTACACCACACTGGCTATGTGGTGCCAGAATTAGGACCTCTACTTATATGAAACTCACTTACTAGCCTTGGGCCAGTCATGCATTCTCAGCCAATGCAACCTTTGAAGGGTTGCTGTGGTTTAAGCAGACAAAGTGATTATGATTTAGATTCACCCATCTAGATCAGAAAGGGTGGCCTGGTCCATACCTGTCATCACGACACCACTCTGCTCCACAAGGCAGCATAAAAATCAGTGAAGTGTATTTTTAAAGCATGCTATCATTAGCATGATTTCAGTGTTCAGTTTCATGTTTTCCTCTTCTGTTAATGAAACAAGTAGACTGAAGAATATATTGGCCTACTGTTCATTACGGATTTCAGTCTCTGTTGTGGTAAGAGTTGCCCTATTTCAATTCTGCCCATTTTTTTGATTATCATTCCATAATCAAAGCAATTCTTTCCAGGATTCAAATGCACTATTCTACAAAAATAAAAAATAAAGCTGCATCTTCCATTTTATACATAAATAATGCTTGTTTATTTCTCGGCTAGGCACTGTTTGGATTACGTTTTGTAAGCGGGAGGGGGGATAACTGTCTAAAGCTATGAAAAGGAAATTTCAAAATGCTACTATTTTCTTGACGGGATTTTTTTTTAAGCTAAAAATTATTGGTGAACAATTAAAGCAAGGGATAGCTGCTAGGCTTTTATCCACTTGTAGCTGTTTTGTATCAATATTTTTAGCATTGTTATAGGACTTCTTGTAATACAAACAGGCTGTTTTCCCTCCCACAAGGGTGGCAGCTGTGTACAGTGTAACGGTACCTAAAAAGCAAAGGTGCTTTTGCAACATCCTCTTGTGTATATTGTAACTCATAAGACAACCTTGTGGAGGCATTCTTTCAATGAATGGATTCCTTTGTACTGAAATCTCTAGTTTTCTAAGACAGTTCTCTGTATAAAAATGATTTATACATCTTTCCAAGGCTGTACATATCCAACCTTCTGACATCACGCAAGGGAAAAGGACTTCTTATTTTTTGGCAGATAATGTCTCTCTCTCTCTTTTTCTTTTTTTGGAATATGTCTATAAAACAAAAGCTTAAGTCTTGTAAAACATCTAAGGCAAATTGCTTCTTCCAGAGCTGCTATCAACGAGTGTGACTTCCAGATCACAATGGCAATGTAATTGATATTTTAAGGAGAAGGGAATCCTTCAGGGAGAGAGAAATGGGTTTCATTTCAGTCAAACACCCTGCATTTCCCCCCTTTCTAAAAGCAAGAAAAGGTCCGGTGCAGATTCTAAACAAGCTTTATAAATTAGAAGCATATCACCACCACCACCACCACCACCACCACAATAAATAATAATAATAATAATAATAATAATAATAATAATAATAATAATAATAGGAGTTATTCAGTAAACTCTATGGTGCTACCAGTAACTTATGCTATGTTATAATGGCTTCTAGGGCAGCATACATCCTTACCAGAAAAGTAAAAGTTTATCCTGACCATGTCCGACTGAGAAGACCTTAGTCATGACCTACTTACATCCCACTGAGTGACTTCTGCTAGAGCCTGCCCACTGAAGTATATGTGTAAGCAGAGAGTCAAAAATAGTTCATTCATATTTAGCTTGCCAAGCAGTGCACTGGCATACAGGTGAATTTATTCTAGCTACTCTAGGATATGCATAGCAATGGATAGATCAAGCTAGGTCCTTTTCATGTCATGTCAGCTTTGCTCAGTCATCAATTCCTTCGGTCCTCATTTGCTATGCAAAAGAAAGCACACACAAAAACCCACGCACACAAACCCTGCATGCAAATTGTACAATTAGTATGCACTTTCCCTGATTCTTCACCTGGAGGAGAAACGATGGACAGATCGTAACAGATAGGCCTCTTTTTTCAACATTAGCAATGAGCAACTATTTCCCAGGTTTCAAGCCCATTAAAAATCACTTTCCAAGAATTCCAGATAATGTTTCCAAAGCAAAAAATAAAATAAGGCAGGTTGTTCTTAGGTGATGTACAAGCCTCATATGATCTCATTTATTTCAACCCATTTATCTTTCCCAAAAAGCCTTCTGCCTAATTCCCCTGTCCACATCCAGAAAACGAAACCAAGTTTCAGTATGCAATACTGCATATACTCGTATTCATTTCTTATTACCTTTAGGATTCCCTTTTCTCACCTGCTCTGTTGCCTTCCTCTACTGTCAAAATAAAGAGACTGTAAGCTCCTCAAGGGCAGGGACTATTTTTTATTTTATTTTTGCTTATGTTACCCTGTGAAGTGCAATGTAGATTGATGGTTGTGCATAAATATTAAATGATGCTAATGTGGAGCCACTGAGGGGGACTGATTGTTTCAAAGTTTGTTCAAGCATTACCTGCATTTTCATACATATAGCAAGAAAATAGATTTATACCAGGGTCAGACTATTTGTCCACTATTGTCTTTTCTAGGGGTGCAGAGGCCCTTACAATGTTCTTGGATTACAGCACCCATCATCACTGACCATTGGCCCTGCTGACAGAGTTGGAGTCCCACAAACATCTGTGAGGACACAGGTTTTCCCAGCCCCCGTTTATTCAGAATTGCCATGGCGCTCCAAAATCTCAAACAGAGCTCTTTTTCATCGTGTTATACCTACTCCTTTTAACTGAGAAATGCTAAGGACTTACTCAGAGACAATCCGAATGCAAGGCATGTGCTTTACCACTCACCAATGCTCCCAGCCACCCAGGGAAGGTTATAGATAAAAAAAGAATCCCGTGTGGCCTAATTGCATGAGCCAACTTGCAGATAATTCTTAGACTGAAGTATAATGGCTGCTTTGGCATCGCAGCATCATGACCTGCCACCTCACACTGAGCGCTGCAGCTCATAATTGGACAGATGATTTCTTAATTATTACACACTTGGGTGGATGAGTGTTTAACTATCATGGCTGGCACTTTAGAGCTCACGAATTCTCCCCACCATCACTGTGGTGGCATGTGTACCATGGAAGGTCTCCAGCCCGGCAAAGAGCCTAAGAGACATTTGCCATTCAGATTTAGACTTCCCTGATGAAAATTGGATTTCATGTAGGGTACCAGGCAACAGCAGAGACCCACCAGACATTATAGCAGCACTTCCTATTATACAAACTAAACATACTAATTGATTTGGACAGCTTCATAATGTGATTGTTTTACCCTATGAGGATTTAAAATAGCTTGGTCACCACCACCCTTCACAATCTTCCTTTCCAGCAGTAATAAAAATGGCTTGGGTGATGCTTTGCTGTACAGGTGCAACAACACATGTCTCCATCACAGTTTCTCCTCAGTAAAGGTAAAAGTATAGGACCCCTGGATGGTTGAGTCCAGTCAAAGGCAATTAGGGGTTGCAGCACTCATCTCGCTTTCAGGCCAAGGGAGCTGGTGTTTGTCCACAGACAGCTTTCCAGGTCATGTGGCCAGCATGACTAAACCACTTCTTGCACAACAGAACACTGTGAAAGAAGCCAGAGTGCACGGAAATGCCGTTTACCCTCCCACAACAGTGGTACCTATTTATCTACTTGCATTGGTATGCTTTCGAAGTGCTAGTTTGGTAGGAGCTGGGACAGAGCAATGGGAGCTCACTCTGTTGTGGGGATTCAAACCACCAACCTTCCGATCGGCAAGCCCAAGAGGCCCAGTGGTTTAGACCACAGCACCACCCATGTCCTCAGTACATCACCCTCAGCACTAGATGCCATTTTGCTTTTGCCTTTTGCAGCTGATTGGGCCCTTCAGAGGGTCTTTTAAAGACCCCCCCAAAAAAATCTGTCAATATGTACAAAAAAGGAGGCAGAAAGAGCTGGTGGGCAATAAACACGCAGCCCTCCCCCCCACCCTTACCCTTGTCTTGCTAAGTTGTCAGGTTTTGTTTTCCACTCCGTTTCCTTAAATAATCCCCTACACTTTCTTTTCGTGCTTATTATCCTATTATAGTAGCAGTGCTATACCTTGACACAGTTTTCCCCATCCTCTTACCCATAATATTCTCCAGGTTGCAAAAAAGAAAAAAAAGGAAGAATAAATACAAATGGGTAACTACTGATATTTCCAGTGTCATTAAACCAAGAAACAAGACAAAACATTGAGCTCGAAATAAGTGAGCAACAGATGTTTTGCAGAAGCCTGATGGAAGGGATAAGAATGACAGATTGGTAGTTTGTTCTCCCTTCTAACGGTAGCAGCACAGCATTGTTCTCAGTCATATGCAATCAAGCGGAGCTTATGAGACATCATGTTCTAGTAAATTAAAAGAAGCAAAAGAATGCTATGACTTAAGGTGGGCGGTTATCTGTAATAGGGGTGCATGAGCAATTTGTTGTTACCCAACCTTACTGCTATCTGAGAGCAAGAAAAGCGATCTTCAAACGGACACTAATGATAATTTAGCTTTAGGGTGGGAAGGGAGTTACTACAGCCAAAGCCGTAGTATTAATCTTCTCTCCCTACTGAATCTGGTGTTTTTGCAAAGTTTCCTTCAGGAACCAACTCGCTGAGAACAGGGTTACCTTTTCACTCTATTTGAGATCAAAGCATCTGAGGATAGAGTACATTGGATAAAGGGAAGTTGCATTGGGGGAGGGGATTCGAATCCTCTCCACCAGCACCCTTTCTTTGACTTAATTTATTTATATTAAATTTCTATGCTGCCCTTCCTCCTAAAGGAGTCCAGGTTGGCAAACTTCAAAGTCAAAGCTATACAATTTAAAACAAACAAAAAACCTATTTAACTCACTTTGAAAACAATTTTAAACCATCTTAATTTAAACTATAGATTCTTAGAACATCTCAAAAGATGTAAAAGCAATTTCAAGGTTGCCATGGCCATCAAATGCCTGGGTAAAACAGAAATGTCTAAATCTCTCCTGGGAGTCAGTAGTGAGGAAAACAGACACACTTCACCAAGGGCAACATTCCACAAATGGAGAGCCATCACTGAGAAGGCCCTTTCACAGGTCAATGACAAACAGGCAGCAGCCAGAGGCAACTAGGGGTTGCGGCGCTCATCTTGCTTTCAGGCCAAGGGAGCCAGCGTTTGTCCACAGACAGCTTTCTGGGTCATGTGGCCAGCAGGACTAAACCACTTCTGGCACAACAGGACACTATAATGAGTGCCAGAGCACATGGAAACCGTGTTTACCTTCCCGCTGCAGCAGTACCTATTTATCTCCTCCCACTGGTGTGCTTTCAAACTGCTAGGTTGGCAGGAGCTGGGACAGAGCAACAGGAGCTCAGCCTGTCGCGGGGATTCGAACTACCAACCTTCTGATCAGCAAGCCCAAGAGGCTCAGTGGTTTAGACCGCAGTGCCACCTGCAAATGTAGCTGTCTATGGGCTCATGCACACCTTTGTCCCATGATTTCTAGGCAAGGGTCCAATAGGTTTTTCTTTTGTCCCATGGCTTTCCATTGGAAAACACACAATTTACTGCTGAAATGGAACCTACATCAGTTGGGTTTTCTGCGGGTTGATGTTTGTTCCGATTTAGCAGTAAGTCATGGGTTTTCCTGGGGAAAGTAGTGGGACAAAAGAAAAACCTCCCAAACCTGTGCCTAGCAATCACAGGATTAATGGAACTAATTGCGGGACAAAGGGAAGTGTCCTCTGGGTAGCTAATAACCACCGATTCCTTACCTTCCATGAAACACACAGCACAATCCTATACATGTGTACACAGAATACAGTCCCATTGAGTTCACTGAGACTAATGAATTTATTATGGCAAAAAAATTGGCACAGACATTAATGGACTGGACTTTGTCAGATGAATTATGTGTTAACCCCGTTTTGTTAAAAGCATTTTCTGCCTGCCAAAGTTCTACCTTCACTACTGAAGGTTGAAAAGCAGTGCCTTTCTTTGCATCTGATCACTTTAAACTTTCATACAGGGTACATATAAACAGATAACAGTGATATATGGGTGTTCTGTGTGGTCACTTGGGTATAAGACATTTTAAAGGAGGGGAGTGGAAGGTCAAACAGATTTCTTAAGCTGCATCACAGAATGGTGTGAACAGTATAGGTTCTTTTGAACACTTTGACAACATTACTTCATAATTATTTTCTTTAGAGATTTTTAAAATAAAAGATTTAAGGGTTTTTCAACATGCTTGATTAAGACCACTTCCACAAAAGTAATCTGTGACTGCAGCATTGCCGTTTTTGAAAAAACAGCAAGCATCTAAAGTACAGTAAAGTAACGTAAAGATAAATTGCTTAAAATTGGCTACCCAAAATGGCTTTACTTTTTTTAAATGGTTTTGCTTTTCTTGATTAACATCACACTTGCCATACCAGTCATGTAAAACTATGCCTGGATTCTCAGGATTGCATAGGATTGCAGCCCTAACTTATCAACGCGGCATGTCTTTGTCCTCTCATTCCACTTTAAAACATTATAGTTATTAGCCGAATGCTACACAAAAATTAGGAGCTGCTCATTCTATTGACTTTTAGATAGCATGTTCCTGCATGGTCTATTCAGTTCTGCAGTGGGCTAATACTCAGCCAGACTGTTTTCATTTTCAGCATGGCTGTTCTATTGATTTAACTGCGTTTGAGCACTGCACACAGCAATGGACTCTCAACTTACTGCTCAGGGGTAGCCAGAAATCTAAGACCTTCAGGATAATACTCTGCAAATACACAATGAAAATATATGACTTTTTGAGAACTCTGAAGTACACTAAGGATTTGAATTGCTAGACAATGACCCACTTTAGATATATAATGCTAGATAATTCTAGTTGTGGTTATTCTACAGACTGAGAAACAAGGATGTGACAGAGGGGACAGAAAGTGCAGCCTTGTCCTTCAACCTTACATGATTGCAGTTCTATTAGGGGACAATGCCCAGACAGGACTATTCAGGGTTTGGTTTTTTGTAAACCTCCTTGAAGTTTTTCCCCCTACACTCAAGTGTTATATAGATTTCATGAAATAAACAAATGACTATGGCAAAGAAAATGCAAATTGCCCAGAGATGGAAAGAAGATAAAGTCCCTTCCAGTGAAGAGTGGAAGATTAAATTGATGGATTGTGCCAAAATGGCAAAAATGACCGGAAGAATCAGAAATCAGGAAGGCTGAAATTTCAATAAGGAATGGGGAAATTTTATAATTTATCTTAAAAACCATTGTAAACAGCTAAAATTGTTAGTAGGATTGGAATAACACTTGTAGTTTAAAGGTGATTCTTGGACATAATGGAGATGTAAAAGATGTGGATTATCATAAAAGATGCAGGAGGAAATTATTAACAATAGGACCCACAAAGGGGAGGAGGGAATTCCAGGAGATTCTTTGGAATCTTGTATTTATGTTGTATGTTGGTTATGTGATTGTAAAACTTTAATCTGAAGAGCAAATAAATAAATTTATAAAAAAAAGATGAAGTGCAAATTGCTTAAGGAACCATGGCAGAGATGGGACTTTAATCAAAGACCAAAAGCCAACATTGCATTTTATAAGGTCTCGAGACCCACTGAAATTTAAGAGACTCTCAAAGATGATAGCCTTGGTCTTATGCATCATTCATTCCACTTCTCTCCTTCCTGTTTGACGCAAGCTGCTCTTCATTATGTAGTTGTGAATGGATGCTTAAATAGGATGACCTGTCTCAAATGGGTATCATGTACCTATCTGCAGATAACTGTACAGTGGTGCCTCGCAAGACGAAAATAATTCGTTCCGCGAGTCTTTTCGTCTTGCAATGTTTTTCGTCTTGCGAAGCACAGTCCGCCGCAACTGCGCCTCTTCAAGCGGCTTTAAGAAAAAAGCGCAAGACATTTTCATCTTGCAAAGCAAGCCCATAGGGAAATTCATCTAGCGAAGCAATGCAAAACCGAAAAAACCCTTTCGTCTAGCAAGTTTTTCGTCTTGCGAGGCATTTGTCTTGCGGGGCACCACTGTAGTAGATGCACAAATCCACCACCTTCAGTTTCACATTTTTCTAATATTTAGTTCAGTTCTCCACATTAGTTTGTTGTTTTTGAAGTCCGTACGTAAATTCATTGACACTCCAGTGTGCATTGCTTCCTTGTAACATTTTTGTATGAAATTTTGCTTAATATTGACTTTTTCTGCAAGCATTCTTCCCTTTAGAATGCTGCATCATATTATTTTCCCAATCACACGCATTTAATGCCCTTATCCCCCTAATACAGGGGTGGCCAACTCCCAAGAGACTGCAATCTACTCAGTTAAAAACTGGCAATGATCTAACCCCTTTTGGGGGTTCAGGTCAAAGTTGTTGAGCTTTTTTTTAGGAAGGAAAGCCCTGCTTTTTGAGGTGCAGGGCAAAAGTGTTGAGCTATTAACCATATTGAATTCTTCTTCCGCATCTGAAGAAACAGAAATAAATGAGTTGTTTTAAACTTTTTGTGAAATGATAAAACTCTAATCATGGATTTCTTTCCCTGGCATTATTTTATGGATCATTTAGTTATTATTATTATTAACAGTTGGCATGAACTTGTAAGTAAATGATTATCTGTCAATTATAGTCTATTCATGGTAGGTTTGAGGGGAGAAAACAAAGATGCTATTTCTGGATGTTCAAAAACAAAGTTTCTGTTATGATAATACTTGATTGTCAAGCAGAACTCTGGCATTCATGTATTAAAGGGTTGTTGTTGTCATTTTTCTGTTCTAAATGGGTTTTATTTAGTTATTTTTTCTTTTATCTCAAAATGAAAACTGTTTAATAAAAATTCTGTACTACTTTTGTTTTGCTCTCCTTTCTCTCTTTCAAATAATTGTGATTGCAGAAGCATAGAGTCAATGGATTGAGATCAGAGGCATTGTGTGATGTTTGGTTTTAACTTTCAGCAATAATTAATGAAGGAAAATGAACAATGGACACCATGGATGATCCCAAAGTCGGCCACTCCAAATGAGGCTTTCCAGCCAGTTGCCCCCCCAGACAAAGAAATTCATGAAACATCATAGATAGAACATACAAAAGAATCATCAACAGCACAATCTTATCCATGTCTATTCAGAAGTCCCACTGAATTCAATGGGGCTCGGTTCTAGGCAAGCAGGTATAGGATTACATCCTAAGTATAATCAACGAGATACCTCTCTCTCTTTGAAATGGCCCTTAATTACTCACAACTGAATGTGTTATCTAACTCCATTTGAAATACTTGTGCCTGCGATGATAACAGGCATATGAAAGTTCTATGCAAGAACTTTACACGTTGTTGTTGTTTAGTCGTTTAGTTGTGTCTGACTCTTTGTGACCCCATGGACCAGAGCACCCCAGGCACTCCTGTCTTCCACTGCCTCCCGCAGTTTGGTCAAACTCATGCTGGTAGCTTTGAGAACACTATCCAACCATCTCGTCCTCTGTCATGCCCTTCTCCTTGTGCCCTCCATCTTTCCCAACATCAGGGTCTTTTCCAGGGAGTCTTCTCTTCTCATGAGGTGGCCAAAGTATTGGAGCCTCAGCTTCAGGATCTGTCCTTCCAGTGAGCACTCAGGGCTGATTTCCTTCAGAATGGATAGGTTTGATCTTCTTGCAGTCCATGGGACTCTCAAGAGTCTCCTCCAGCACCATAATTCAAAAGCATCAATTCTTCGTCGATCAGCCTTCTTTATGGTCCAGCTCTCACTTCCATACATCACTACTGGGAAAACCATAGCTTTAACTATACGGAACTTTGTCGGCAAGGCGATGTCTCTGCTTTTTAAGATGCTGTCTAAGTTTGTCATTGCTTTTCTCCCAAGAAGCAGGCATCTTTTAATTTCGTGACTGCTGTCACCATCTGCAGTGATCATGGAGCCCAAGAAAGTAAAATCTCTCACTGCCTCCATTTCTTCCCCTTCTATTTGCCAGGAGGTGATGGGACCAGTGGCCATGATCTTAGTTTTTTTGATGTTGAGCTTCAGACCATATTTTGCACTCTCCTCTTTCACCCTCATTAAAAGGTTCTTTAATTCCTCCTCACTTTACACACAGAGAAGGAAAACTGATCCTAAACCTCCAGTGCCTTGTGGTGATACTCATCCATGAGAAAGGCTTTGGAAGTAAAAGCTGAGGAAAAAATTGTGCCTGCTGTCTTGCAGGACATCTTTGGAAGAAGGAAAGGCTAATAATTGAACCCTACACAAATGTGGAGTTGAGCCCCCAAGACGGCTGGATGATACCTTGTACACCACCACTCCTGCAGCCAAGCTGGTGTCCCACATATTGCTCTGCTTTCCTTCAGATCACATCAGCAAGGCCAAGAGTGGGGTCTGGTCATATGGGCAGTGCAGGGCCTTCATACACACTGCCCGGTCTTGTGCTTTGGAGAAGTCACTTCAGTACTGCTAATGCAGCGAAAAACAACGTGGGTGACAGCAGTTATGTGTTAGTGGTCTCTGCAGTCACGGCATCTGGTGTGATTCTCCAGCAGTATGACTTCACCCCAGGAGGTGCACTCCATTGTCATTAGAGACAGATGGGTGCCAGTGATGACAAGACCACATGTAAGCCACCATCTCATAAAGCAGTCATAAATCTGCAGGTGTCAACTCAACCTAATTCAACAGGCTTGCGAGACTTGAGATATAGTAGGGGTAGCCAATGTGGTGCCATTCAGATGTTGCTGTGCCTCAACTCACATCAGCCCCAGCTTGCATGATCGGTTGTTGGAAATGATGAGAACTGCTGTCCAACAACAGCTGGAAGGCACCGTATTGATTACCCCGAGAGATGATCTATCCCAATGGTGCATGTATGGAGCTCTACTAAGCAAAGAGCTCCATGTGAGCAGAAGCTGTCCTAGGACTCAGCTATACAGCTGCAAATAAAACATTTTAAGTGTGTTTTAAGTGCAATATACAATGTGACACTAGATGGCAATGGTGAGCCATATGGAAAATTCAATGTATTTTTTAAAACTTTTTTTTTTTTAAACTTTTTCAAAGCGGTGTTTATATGTCTCTAGATTCCACCCTGGTCTTCCTCCTTCAGAACACTGAAGCATATAAAAATGGTTGGGATATTGATTTGTTTTTATGGTTCTCAAAGACAGCACCTTAAATAATCCACCAGTCCTTTTTAATAAAGCAAATATCCAGGCTAGATATTAATCTTCACATTCTGCAGCTGGTAGGCAGCTGTCTAGTAAAGTGACATTTGAGTTCAATTAATTGCTATATTTAAGGGAACTTTGGGGAGCCACACTTTTAATACAAAGGGATTTGGGTTGGCTTATTTTCTTCACTTGTTTGTGTTAATCTTCATAGTAGGGTTACAAAACATTGGCTAAGTTTATAAGACAATGTTAATTGGTCTGCCCCCCCCTCTCTTTTATTCTCCACTATAAATAACTATGGGTTCATTTACAAGCACTTTCCATGTCTTAAGTACTCAATGGAGTGCTGCAAAATGAACCTGCAATTTAAGTGTGAAAATCAGAGCCCACTCAGAAAATAAGGCCTCTAACCTATTGTTATGGTTTCTAATTTAGTTCCCAGTTACATTGTGCTCATTTGAAATGGTTGTGTTGCTGGAAGCACATAAATCATTTGGTCTCACTTGTGAATATTGTTTAAACTAGAGGTGGGAACACGTTTTTCACCCCAAGCGGGTGCATAGGGTGAGAAGCAAAAGCAGGGAGAGCATTGGATGTGGCTCTTATCTTTATACAGTAGAGCACATCCAAACCATGTAGAAATTAGAGGTGTCAGTAAAAAGTATGGGGTTCTCTTTTAAAGGAGAGTTAAGCCCCACCTTCCCTGGAAGTCTCATGATGACCTGGAGATTTCCAGCGAAAACTGTGAGACCTACAAGCTCTGGATGTCCCCACCATCTGCCCAGGTCTGGCTGTGCAGTTCACACAAGATGTGAGTTATCACAGTTCCAAACTGGCAAAAGCAGTAGGCAGCTCAATTCATAGAATCATAGAATCACAGAGTTGGAAGAGACCACAAGGGCCATCGAGTCCAACCCCCTGCCAAGCAGGAAACACCATCAGAGCACTCCTGACATATGGTTGTCAAGCCTCTGCTTAAAGACCTCCAAAGTAGGAGACTCCACCACACTCCTTGGCAGCAAATTCCACTGTCGAACAGCTCTTACTGTCAGGAAGTTCTTCCTAATGTTTAGGTGGAATCTTCTTTCTTGTAGTTTGGATCCATTGCTCCATGTCCGCTTCTCTGGAGCAGCAGAAAACAACCTTTCTCCCTCCTCTATATGACATCTTTTATATATTTGAACATGGCTATCATATCACCCCTTAACCTCCTCTTCTCCAGGCTAAACATGCTCAGCTCCCTTAGCCGTTCCTCATAAGGCATCGTTTCCAGGCCTTTGACCATTTTGGTTGCCCTCCTCTGGACACGTTCCAGTTTGTCAGTGTCCTTCTTGTACTGTCAATTACTTCTAATGGACTTACGTCACTCACTTCAAAATGTGGCAATCCAACCATGTGAGGTTTGGTGGCTATTCTGTTGGATGGACAATGGACCACTGCCCTGAAGTCCTGGACTAAGGACACCGCTGTTGGTGGAGGCAAAGTAGCCTTAGAGAAGAATAGGCAAAGATTAAGCACCAAAAGGCCTCCAAAGCTGCTGTTTTTTGCATCCATGTGTCTCAAGAGAAATAGGACTTGCAGGGATGAAGCCAAACCACTATGTTAGCAGCACCAAAGTGATCTCCCCAGGGCACAAGCCAGGGCAGTGTGTCTGGAGGTCCTGGGCTGCCTGGATGAAACAACCCCATCATGTGCTCACTGATGAGATCCAAAGGAAAGCAGAGCAATACATTTGGCACCAACCTGGCTGCAGGAGTTGCTGGAAGGAGGCATACAAGACGGCATCCAACCGTCTTAGGGTATCCGGTTCCAGATTTGTGTAGGGTTTACTCCTTAGCCTTTTATTTTCCTGAAGATATCCTGCAGGGCAGTGGGGGTTTAGGATCAGAAGGTTGACGAGCCCCATCTGCCCCTTCAAAGCAGCGAGGAGCATGTGAATGGAAGATAAAATAAAAATATAACAAATGCAACGTCAATCAACACAACACAAAAAAGCAAAATCATGAAATACCTGCCAATCAGATTGGACATAGGCTCGTGAGCTGCATCTGTAATCTCAACACAGATGCAGCTTCCTAGAATTCCACCTCTCACTTGGAAACCAGTTTAACTCTCTCTCTCCTTCTCTCTCATGCTCCAACCTCTCACCTAGGAGCCAATCACTGCTGGGGGAGTTTTGGGGAAACCAGCAAAAAGATCTGTAGTACTGAAACTCCTGCTTCAGTGGGAAGACCACAGTATGACCCCAGTCTCCAGGTTACAACCTGACAAGCAAAACTGCAGCTAAAGATTCAGCCATTCCCTCCAACCTGCCATCAGTGGAGCACATGCCCTCAGAGGGGAAGAGGTGTAGCTCAGTGGTAAAGCATCCCTGGCATCTCCAGGTAGGTCTGGGAATCCTGGAGAGCTGCTTCCAAACCACACTGACCTAAGCTGGACAAATGGCCTGATGCTACAAGTCAGAAGCTTCGTCTGTTCTATAATGTTCATGCCACACAGTTTTCTCAGTACTGGTAATTTTGTCATTGCTGTTGATTTCATCTGCATAGTCCAGCATCTTACTTCCTCGCGTGAATTACAAATTACAGCATCGTCAGGAGAGAAAGTTAGCAAGCTGGGGACACAGAGGAATATATAACTCTTCCCAGCCCACCCCTCCTCCACACAGACACATCTGTTTTAAAGTTAGTTACCTCTTTTCCCAAGTCGTGCATCTTACAGTCACGCATAGTAATGTCATTTTAACAATAGATGTAAAATTTAATATTACTCTCCTCAAACTGCTTCAGCAAGTGGGCGTCTTTTCTAGAAGGCTCTATAATCACCTTCCTTTTTTGAAGGCTTCTTTTAGCAACTGTAGGACAGTTTGTCTTCTTCCCCATGCACTAGCTGATTTTTTTTTTTTTTTGCTTTTTTGCAGTGAAATGTAACTTTCTAAAAAGGCTTCCTGCTGTCCACTGATCCTGTACCAGTTGACAAAGTATAATAATAATAATAATAATAATAATAATTTATTATTTATACCCCACCCATCTGGCTGAGTTTCCCCCGTCACTCTGGGCAGCTTCCAATCAAGTGTTAAAAGCTATACAGCATTAAATATTAAAAACCTCCCTAAACAGAGCTGCCTTCAGATGTCTTTTAAAAAGAAGATAGCTGTTTATTTCCTTCACATCTGAAGGGGAGGGTGTTCCACAGGGCGGGCGCCACTACTGAGAAGGCCCTCTGTCTGGTCCCCTGTAACCTCACTTCTCGTAATGAGGGAACCGCCAGAAGACCCTTGGCGCTGGAACTCAGTGTCTGGGCTGAACGATGGGGGTGGAGACGCTCCTTCAGGTATACAGGACCGAGGCCGTTTAGGGCTTTAAAGGTCAGCACCAACACTTTGAATTGTGCTTGGAAACGTACTGGGAGCCAATGCAGATCTCTCAGGACCGGTGTTATGTGGTCCCGGTGGTCACTCCCAGTCACCAATCTAGCTGCCGCATTCTGGATTAATTGCAGTTTCCGGGTCACCTTCAAAGGTAGCCCCACGTAGAGCGTACTGCAGTAGTCCAAGCAGGAGATAACTAAAGCATGCACCACTCTGGCAAGACAGTCCGCAGGCAGGTAGGGTCTCAGCCTGCGTACCAGATGGAACTGGTAGACAGCCGCTCTGGACACAGAATTAACCTGCGCCTCCATGGACAGCTGTGAGTCCAAAATGGCTCCCAGGCTGTGCACCTGGTCCTTCAGGGGCACAGTTACCCCATTCAGGACCAGGGAGTCCCCCAGCAGGGATGCCACCCTCCAGAAGCATC
The DNA here is from genome assembly GCF_965113315.1 of Podarcis vaucheri. NCBI lineage: Eukaryota > Metazoa > Chordata > Lepidosauria > Squamata > Lacertidae > Podarcis > Podarcis vaucheri. The sequence goes on from NC_138767.1 coordinate 18,170,525, forward strand.
AGCAGATCTACAAATCTCACGAATGAGGAACCTGTGGCTCTCTCCATAGGTTAATGGACTCCCAGCTCCCATCAGCCCTAGCCAGCAGGGCCAATGGTCAGGGATGATGGATGCTGCAGTCCTGCAACATCTGGAGGGACACATGTTAACACAATTTGCATCTGTTTGGATGCTTTTCCATTGTCCTAAAATGAAACAAGATGCGAGAACATTCTCAGAAAGGTTTGCAGCCTTGACTGCTGTCCAAAGATCAAGGGGGAAAGGAAATGTATGCTTTCCTCAAATCATTTTCTCTAAAGAACCCCGCTAGAGTTTCATAGGATCAGTGAAAGCTCAAGGCAATATGATGCTCAGGACAGCAAACTGTAGTAAAAAGAAAAATGAAATAAGGAGCTGCAACCTGAAACTTGGGTTTGTTTTTCCTTGTTTTTATTATTTTGTATTTTTATGCTATGACCCACCCTGAGATTAAAACTTACTTTACAAAAAACCCCAAACGAAACACCTTTACTTGGAAGTAAGCTTTGTTTCCAGGTAAGGCTGCAGTCCTATGCCTATTTACCTACCTGAACTCAACGGGACTTAACAACACAATCTTGTACAAGTGTTGTATTTAAAATCACTGCTTTTAAGACAAAGCCAAATGAAAATGAGAAGAAGCTCTTACACCTTGAATAGCTGTGTAGCAGCAGAGAAGGAAATTTCTGCAGGTGCAGATTGCAAGACCTGCTAACCTACTGAAATCCCTACATCTCCTGCTACACAATGACTGAATGTGCAGGAGCCCTGTCCTTGTTTGTATCTGCCCACCTTACATACCTAGGCTTGCCTCCGTTGCCCCTTTTTAAAATAAGTAAGGTGTTCTGCAAAGCTAGCTTTTCAACATGAAAATGACAAGCAAATGCATGATCAGCATCCGTCTCCCAAACGAGAAACATGGCATTTCCAAGTGACATTCCACATATAAAACTCAACTATATGAAGTGTGATTATTCAGTTAATGACACCAGTCAATATCCCTGCATTGTCGGCATCATGACTAATTCAGGTGCTTTTCACACAGTATCTACGTAAAACTTATCAATTTCATTCATTTATTTTATATTAGCTCAACTCAGCTAATTAGCTCAATTGCCAACCTAGCAGTTCAAAAGCACGCAGTGCAAGTAGATAAATAAGTACCACTCCAGATGGAAGGTAAATGGCATATCCGTGCTCTGCTCTGGTTTGCCAGAAGCGGCTTAGTCATGCTGGCCACATGACCCAAAAGCTGTACGCTGGCTCCCTCGACCAATAAAGCGAGATGAGCGCTGCAACCCCAGAGTCCTCCGCAACTGGACCTAAAGGTCAGGGGTCCCTTTACCTTTACCTATTAGCTTAGCTAGCCAAGAGAAATCTTGCCAATGATACAGGTACTTCTTTGAAACTGGGTTTTTTCCCCCTCCCCTCCAAATAAAATGATGACCCAGTCAAGATTTGAACATGGATCTCCCCAGTCCTAGTTTGACACTCAGATCTCTTTGCCACTTTCATTCCACAGTCGAGTTGCAGCTAAATACAATCAGATCCTTTGATAAAGTTACACCATCCTCAAGTTTTAGAAATGGAATCTTGGAGTGGCTGTTTTATTCACATGCCTGCTTCAGAAATCAGCTCTCTGCTGAATGCTAAATAAATACGGAGCAATGTAAGTGGGGATAGCACCCACGCTTGTCTGTAGACGTTGGACAGTATGCAAATGTCAGTTTCCACATAGGCTATTTATATTTCATTCTTTGATGGAAGCAAACAACAACAACCCCCACACACTACAAAACCTATCAGCTTTTTTCAAATAGCCACCAGTATTCATGTTTTGATTCATAAAGGAGAATGATCTCTTCAAGTTGTGATTACGAAGACTAAAATTCCACTACAATTTCCAAACACACCCCCATCCCCCAAGAAGAAAGGACATTAGGACTTAATACTTCATTTATGTTTCTTATTGGGCCAAGGGGACACAAAAGTCATGTTATCCAAACTCGACTCTCCAATACTAACGTCATAAAATTATTTTTTAAAAAATAAAAATCTTCACAAGTACTGCCTGTCAAACACTCTAAATCAGTGTCATCATTATTGCTAGTGAAAGATGGTTTGGGACAGATTAGAAAACTTCAGCAATTTCTCTAAGACATTAGAGCACTAACAGGATTCGGCAGTCCTAGGGAGAGATGGCCTGAGGGTCGCTATTAGACACATTTCTTTCAAGAAAGCCTGCGAACCGGGAACGTATTCTAAATGCGTAACAGAAGCCCTGGCAGACACGTATGTCTCTGGGCTTAGTTTAGTTGTGTAATGGCTTTTCGTAATGGCATGAGGAGAGAGGGCTATCATCTTTCAGAGAATTACTACAGTTAGTTTCCAGAAGCACCAGCAATTCTTCCGAGCTTTCAACATAAGCCTTAGATTCCTTGGTGAATTAGTAGCACCGTAATAGAGACTTGAACCTTGGCATAGCAGTCATGGACCCTCCTGTTAGGGCATACCCGGGAGAATACTGAATCTGCAGCCTCAAAGAAAGTCTGTTACTATTTCAGGCATCACAAAAACTAGGTGTGCGAGAGTGCAAGCACTTCCTTGTATTAATTTTAGGAAATAGAAAAGCCTTAGTCTGGGGTCTTCCCCCTATGTACTTGAGGGAAATGTTAAAGATCTCGAACTCATCGTCCAAGTCTCATTGCATGAAGACTTGGAATAGGTAAAAGGTAAAGGACCCCTGGACAGTTAACTCTAGTCAAAGGCAACTATGGGGTTGCAGCACTCATCTCGCTTTCAGGCCAAGGGAGCCGGCGTTTGTCCACAGACAGCTTTCTGGGTCATGTGGCCAGCAGGACTAAACTGCTTCTGGTGCAATGGAACACTGTGATGAAAGCAAGAGCGCATGGAAACGCCATTTACATTCCCACCACAATGGTACCTATTTATCTACTTGAACTAGTATGCTTTTGAACTGCTAGGTTGGCAGGAGCTGGGACAGAGCAACAGGAGCTCACCCCATCATGGGGATTTGAGCCGCCGACCTTCTGATCGGTGAGCCCAAGAGGCTCAGTGGTTTAGACCACAGTGCCACCCGTGGCCATGGGGTGTCATGGATATCTAGTAATGAGTTTCCATCATATGGAAACTTGCTCCCCCAAGCTTTTGGAGATCACATTTAGATGATTTTCATCCTGTAGTGTCCATTTGCATTTTTATTTACGTCTCTATTCTTTTATTACTTACTTACTATTTGATTGCATCAATATCCCACTTTTTTGTCCAAGGAGGTCAAGGTGGAATACACGAGTCTCCTCTTCCTCATTTAATCCCTACAACAACCCTGAAAGGTAGGCTAGGGTGAGAGGCAGTGATTCACCCAAGGTGACCCAGTGAGCATCATAGACTTGGCCAAGTCAGGATTTGAAATTGCATCTCCCAGGTCATAGTTCAGTCTAGTTGACCACTACAGCACACAGGGTTTTATTGCTGCTTTTAAATGTACTTTATAGGTTTTGCAGCTGATATTGTCACTGTCATATGTATCTTTATTTTGACAAAGCCTTGGATTGCTTGGTGAAGTAGGCACCCTGGCACAGAATTAAACCTTAACACTGCAATCATGGCCCTCTCTATTGCAGCAACCTCAGGGGTCTGCCATATGTATATTACTTGGAGAGTACTTGTGATGGAAAGGGTAACAACAGCATCACATTAATAAAGCTGCAAGTAGAACGCAGCTATTGCTAAACATGTTCCACCTTTTCAAGCTTATATCAAATGAGAAATAAACTAACTCCAGCTACAAAAGCTGAGGCTGTTGAAGAAGCCAAAGACAATCTTGGCTGTGATTCAGGAAGACCTGGGACTCAGCTACATTTGTAAAAAGAACCAAAAACATAAAAAACCCAACGTTTTTAATTCATTCTAAACATGCAACACCAGATGGAGCCAGAGAGCAATATATATATATGTGATTTTTACATAGCGCTTTTCTTTTGTTATAGCGATTTAATTTCTGACTTATTTATAGTGTTCTTTCCTATGTGCAAATCCACCCTTGCTCTCTGCCTTGCAGGTCTCCCCCACCCGCATCAGGCCTGGGAGAGTGGGGCCCTGATTGATTCCAGCTACAAAAACTGCTGAAGAAATTCTTAGGCTGGATTATTGTTCAGGGGTTTTCATTGGGGTTTGTTGCTGCTGTTATTATTAATTTTTGTATTGTTGATATTATATCTTATAATGATTATGTGGAAATTATGTCAGTTTGGTTGTGTACACTTTAATATGTTTTATTTATTGTTTATGACTTTCGTTATGTTCATAATTATGTAAATCTTGTCATGGTGCAAGCTGCCTTGAGCAGGGTTTTAACTATGGGAAGGCAGCAGACAAAGAAAATGATAGAATCATAGAATCATAGAGTTGGAAGAGACCACAAGGGCCATCGAGTCCAACCCCCTGCCAAGCAGGAAACACCATCAGAGCACTCCTGACATATGGTTGTCAAGCCTCTGCTTAAAGACCTCCAAAGTAGGAGACTCCACCACACTCCTTGGCAGCAAATTCCACTGTCAAACAGCTCTTACTGTCAGGAAGTTCTTCCTAATGTTTAGGTGGAATCTTCTTTCTTGTAGTTTGGATCCATTGCTCTGTGTCCGCTTCTCTGGAGCAGCAGAAAACAACCTTTCTCCCTCCTCTATGTGACATCCTTTTATATATTTGAACATGGCTATCATATCACCCCTTAACCTCCTCTTCTCCAGGCTAAACATGCCCAGCTCCCTTAGCCGTTCCTCATAAGGCATCGTTTCCAGGCCTTTGACCATTTTGGTTGCCCTCCTCTGGACACGTTCAAGTTTGTCAGTGTCCTTCTTGAACTGTGGTGCCCAGAACTGGACACAGTACTCCAGGTGAGGTCTGACCAGAGCAGAATACAGTGGCACTATTACTTCCCTTGATCTAGATGCTATACTCCTATTGATGAGGCCCAGAATTGCATTGATGGTGATGGAGCTCCACGCAATTTGTTTGAAATGCCATTTGCATCTAAGAAATCAGCTTTTATAAGAACTGTTTCCACAGTGACCAGGCTTTGATTTATTTTGTCATTATTATTATTTTTTTAATAGAATTATTTTGGGAAACTGGGGGGGGGGGAGAACTAATTCAAGTATACTTAGAATTAGAAAATGACATCATTTCCTATTGCAGAATTTCTTTTTTTTTAATGCAAGGTAAATGAAATTTATATACAACAATTGGAAACGTTTGGAAAATTTGATATTTGCAAATTCCAGTTTGAAATGACCTGATTTGCACTCATCAAATTCATGTTTTTAATGTTTGATGTTTTCTTATGTTTTTATATGTGTTGAAAGCTGCCCAGAGTGGCTGGGGCAACCCAGCCAGATGGACAGGGTATTATTATTATCATTATTATTATTGGATTGCAACTTATTGATCCAGTTTTGCTGTCCTTTAAATGGTGCGTCACAGCTTAGAATATATCATACAATCCATAAACATACATTTTGGAAAAGGGCACATTTAAATACATATTGTGTGAGAGGAAAAGTAAACATCTGAATCCAACTGAGAAAATGCACATTTTAATGTGTACTTGCATACATATTTATGTGTGCGCCTGTGTGAATGCATGTGTGCGCATGTTTATATATATATCCCCAAATATTAATGCAGTAGAATTATTGGGGGAAATATATGAAAGAGAAGCAAACCAGAAGCACATAGATTTGTCCATCTCTATTGACAAGACATATTTGCTTTGAAGCTGCAGTTTTATCCAGCAGGGCTCATACCTTTAGAGTGGCACAATATATACGCCCATCTTTCCCTTCCTCTATCATGGCCAATTCCACACAAATTCAGACAGAATAGAACTGACACCTCATCTTCACTAACCCTTTGGCAAGCCTGAGAAAGCTCCGGCAGAACGGCACCAAACTCGCCCTTTTCAACTTTTGTGTTTAAGTTGTGCTTTGTGGGGATTCCTGACTGAAAGCCTTTGATAGCCTAATTCTGACCATTTAATAAGAAAATGCTTTCCTTGGACCCAGCAGGCAAAGCTGGGAAACCCGGCCATCTATCATTCAGAAGGGCCCTCTGTCAGCAACCGCAGCCTACGGATTCCACTGCGGTGTGTTCAGTCCTCTTGTGACTTGCATGATAAAGGCTCTATTGCACTTCCTAAACAATATGTGGTTTATCTGAACAAATGTGTTAGCTCTTAACACTGCACTGCCTTTAATCCAGTTTCATGTCTTCAGTGAATGTAGGGAACTGGGTGTCACTCTGAGCTCTGAGCTAGAACACACACTTTTAAGTTCTCTTCAGCGGTGCAATGGGTCAGAGCATCACACTGTTAACCAGAAGGCTGGTGGTTCAAGTCCGCCCAAGGACACCTGTGGACAGGATTCCAGCATTGCAAGGGGTTGGACTAGATGACCCTCAAGATCCCTTTCAACTCTACAGTTCTGCGATTCTATGATATGCCACTTGTCCAGGCTATTTTCCCCCATAGCTCAGGGGGAGAGCATCTGCTTTACATGACAAAAGTCCTGGGTTCAGTTCCTCACATCTCCATGTATATCTATGAGAAACTCCCATCTGGAACCCTGAAGAGCCTCAGCCAATCTGTGTAGACAACAGTGGCATACCAAAGGGGACCACAGGGGCGGTTGCCCTGGGTGCAAAATTGTTAGCGGCACAAAATGTCAACACCCAATGCTGCATCAATACAGCTGTGTGCTTCTGTTGCTGGGCTCAGTTGAAAATGGCTTCTCCATGTGAAACAGGAAGTGACCTTTCCAGACAACAGAATCCAGACAACTCCTTTTCTTATCTCTGTGGCTGCAATTGCCTCCGTGATGCAGAAACCATTAGGCAGTTGAATGCACATGCAGATTCCATCTGTTTCCCTTCCATCTGTGCAGGCCCAGTCACTGGAAACCCACCCTACACCACTGGTAGACAATATGTCACTTCCTACTTTGTGAAGTCAAAAAATACAGGGGTATCAGATTTGGTTGTAAGTAAGGCAGCTTCTTGGGACATGGGTGGCACTGTGGGTTAAACCACAGAGCCTAGGACTTGCCAATCAGAAGGTCGGCAGTTCGAATCCCCGCGATGGGGTGAGCTCCCGTTGCTTGGTCCCTGCTCCTGCCAACCTAGCCGTTTGAAAGCATGTCAAAGTGCAAGTAGATAAATAGGTACCGCTCTGGCAGGAAGGTAAATGGCATTTCCGTGCGCTGCTCTGGTTTGCCAGAAGCGGCTTAGTCATGCTGGCCACGTGACCCAGAAGCTGCACGCCGGCTCCCTCGGCCAATAAAGCGAGATGAGCGCCGCAACCCCAGAGTCGGTCACGACTAGAACTAATGGTCAGGGGTCCCTTTACCTTTAAGGCAGCTTCTTAGCCCTCTTTTGAATAAATTTAAAACTCCAACAGACAAACCTCTAATTCTCCCCTTTGAAACACCCACCCACACCTGGTCTGAAATGCTCAGAAAGGTTCAGGGAAATTACACTGAGGCTGCAAACTTATACTTGCTTTCCTGGGAGTAAGGCCCGGTGAGCGCATTGGGACTTCTGAGTAGACAATGTACATGACTGAACTGTCAGCCTTCCAACATCACAGGCTTGGTTGATGTAATGTGGATGGTGCTGGGCAGGGTGAGAGTTATGGAAACTGAGCTCCTTGAGTACATCTTGAGGAGGCAGAGTAAACTCCAGGATGTAATGCCAGACCCTCCAAGTGTTCCTATTTTCCAGTGATAGCCTGGATTTACAGAAGCCATTCTGGTTTCCATTTTGACCCTGGAATGTCTTGCTTTTCCTTAGGAAGTCCCTATTATCATCATCAGAGAAATGTTGGCAAGTATGGAGTTATCTGACCCCCAAGGCATCTGAAGGCAGCCCTGTATAGGGAAGGGGTTTTTATGTTTAATGTTTTATTATGTTTATATGCATATTGGAAGCTGCCCAGAGTGGCTGGGGCAACCCAGCCAGATGGATGGGGTATAAATAGTAAAACAACAACAATTATTATTATTGAATAGGATGTCCCTATTTTCATCAGAGAAATGTTGGTGGCTATGCAATACTTGGTTCCCTCTCCTGAACAGAAGACACAATTAACGAGAAGGTAAGCCTGTGGAATTAAGCTCTTGTTAAAAGAAATTGGTAGTCCTTTCAATAAAGCATTATTTGGACTACCAGAGTAGCAGACTGGCAATACAGAGGGTGCTTTTTCTGTATTTATATGTGGGAGATGCTTGCTAATGGCTTCTGAAACCTAAAGCCGCAACTACACAGCACTATTGCAAAAAAAAAGAAATCAAAACCTTATTAGCCCTCTATTCTTTCTTCATTAAACTTACTGAGAAATGGCCTCTTTTTAAAAGTATTTCTTTGGAATCTACACTAAGGCAGTTTGGCATACATTTACCAGGTTCCCATTAGCAAAAAAACAACCCACCCTGATTTCATTCCTCCTCATTAGAGACAGCGAGTTACATTGCAGAATACAGGGAAGGATTAAAGAGTGAAGAGAACTGGAAAGAAATGGAAACTAAAGAAAATTAATGCACTGCTGCAACCGGAGTGATCTAAGAAAAGTCGTTTAAATTGCATTTCCCTTACCCATCCTGTCATTTGTTTTTAACTTCACATGACATTTCGAATGGCTAAAGAAAACAAGCAGTAAAATTGGAAAGACAATACAAGGGTTTTTGTGGCAAGCACCAATTAATGGGTTTTAACCACCAATGTCAAACAGCCGTCTGTAGAAAATTGGCACAGCACAAACACAGGGACTGACATCCAACTATGTCATTCTCAAAATAGATCAACGAACTTGAGTTACTTATTAAGTCCATTTATTTCGATGGGGCTACTCTCGAGTATGACTAACATTATAATTTGAGCATAAATTAAGGTTATCAGACGTCCTCGTTTCCCAGGGATAGTCCCCGGATTTACACATCAGTCCCCATACAAAATCCATTGAAGCTGAAAAGTGTCCCTGGATTCATTGAAAAAAATCTGGTAACCTTAGCATAAATTCTTAAGTTATTTAATGGTGGTGGTTAGATGGGCAAATCTGTCAATCTGAGTTCCTCTCAGCTTCTTGTTTTTGCCAATCTTATATTCAGTTCTTCACATTTCCTCATCTGTCTGTGGAACTGTTTTTTAAAAAGTCCTCATAAAAGCTCAACTGCATTTTAGTATGAATTTCTCATTAGATGCACATTAGATGTGTTGCCATACATCTGTAATTTCCCGGACTACTGTAGTCAGAAACAGTGTCCAGACCCTATTCAGGGAAGCTTTTAATGTATGATATTTTAGTGTTTTTTGGTTTCTGTGGAAGCCGCCCAGAGTGGCTGGGGAAATCCAGCCAGATGGGCGGGGTATAAATAATAAATTATTATTATTATTATTATTATAAATCGCTGAAATGTTGTATGGCCACCCGTCAGAAGTCTAGATTTGGGTGAATTTCCTTAAAAATAGCTCAAGATTTTGCAAAAATAAAAAATGTTCAACAGTTGTTGTTTTTTTAAAAAAAGCTCAACAACTTTTGTGTCCAGGTTTTCACTTTTTGAAATATGGCAACCCTACCTAGTAATCTCATTTTTCACAAATCTTTTTTCCTTACATTATTTTCACAAATATGTGTTGTAATGCACATTTAATCTAGAGTATAATATCCATTGATCAGGATACTAAACTGTTGATGCAGCCTAGAATAGCATGAGCTTTTTTAAGCTGCTGCATCACACTGCTGACTCATGTGAAGCTATTTGCCAATAAAGGTTTCAGAATGAGAGAGGCTCGTGTTAAGTTTGTGGTTTTGGACCCCTAGATCCTTTTCACATGTACTACTGGCAAGCCAGGTGTCCCCCATCTTATATTGATGCAGCTGGTTCTTCCTGCCTAAGTGCAGAACCTTGCATTTGTTCCTATTGAAATTCATTTCATTAGTTTTGGCTCACTTCGCCAATTTGTTAAAGTCATCCTGAATCCCGAGTCAGTCTTCTGCCGCATTAGCATATTGCACTGCATATTGAAATACAAAAGGGACTACAGTATACATTTTAGAAGGAAAAGACTTGCTGTCAATTTAAGTTACAAATATTCTAGCAAGGGAGTTAAGCCACTAATCCAATTTAAAGTCAACTTGAGCCAATGCAACATATCTAAGAGTGACATTTATAGCATTAAAGAACCATTCAATTCGTATCACAAGGTGCACATATGGGAGATTTAAGCGGGGGGCTGTCATGAATAATCCCATTAAGGGGCATTCAAATTATTGACAAAATATAGATTGCGTAGTGTGCGTAAGAATTTCATGTATCAAGTGTGGGAAAGGCAAAAACAGGTTGTATTTGCAGTCAGTTTGTGAGGAATAACCCTCAGGTTGCGAGGCACAAGGGGTACTTTTGTTAAGTCAATTTTAATTGGTTATCAAAGACAGAAGGCAGAGTCCCCTTCCGATTCTCCCTTCTCTGCTCATAAGATGTGGCTTGCATGTTGAGATGCTTTGCGTGTCCAGATTTTGCTGAGCATGTGTGAAGGATTCAAGTATATTCAAAGTTTACATTCTGAGGAGGTACAGTCCCAATCATTAAGTACCCACAGGAACTAGACAGAGGTAGAGAGTTGCCCAAGGATTATTTCATGGTTAGAATTTACCACTTGGCCCACTCACTCTATGGAGGCATGACAGCATTTTTAAAGCCCATGGAAGTTACTGCTGTCATGTTCTCCCACATCATTTATTTAAGCTATTTTTGAAACTCCCGGTTGTACGTGGAATATGACTCAAAATGAAATCTGACAGCCCTTAAAAATAAATCAAGATCCAATTCATACACAGTGGTGGCACCGTTTTATTAAGGCTTTTTTTTTTTTAAGCTGACCCATACTGAAATCCTTTTAACTACAATTTCTTTCTCTTACCAATATTGCTAGAAAAGAGAATGGAGGATGTAATTTAATACCAGAAAGATTTTGGGAAATGCCTCAACCTGAAAAGAGAAGAAAAAAATCTTTTGTAGGGAGGTTAAAATGAGCAAATAGCTGTTGAAGGAGCATAAGGTCAGCTTTCAGTGAGAATCAGAAAAATGCCTCCAACATAAACCGAGTATGTACCAAACCAGCTGGGAAATCAGAGCTATCCACAATAATCAACCAGGATCGCACAGGGGCTCAGCAAACAAAATACTTTTGAATTAAGCCTTGTAACTTCAAGATATATCTCCAGTGCAGCAATAGGCGATAGCTGTGGCGGTCAAAGTAACCACTTTCTTATTTCTTATTTGTATTATTGGCTATTCTCACCTTCAGCTTCATGCATTTGGGAGATGTATGGTGGGGAAGCCAGATCATGTTGGCAGACTCCGCATTAGGCCAGAGATGGGGATGGTAAAGTCCAGTCAAACTTGATTATGGGGTGCAGTGCTCATCTCACTTCAGGCCGTGGTAGCAGGTGTTTGTCCACAGACTGCTTTCTGGGTCATGTGGCCAGCATGACTAAACCACTTCTGGCACAACAGGACACCATGATGAGTGCCGGAGCACATGGAAACCTCATTTACCTTCCCGCTGCAGCAGTACCTATTTATCTCCCTCCCGCTGGTGTGCTTTTGAACTGGGAGCTGGGACAGAGCAAGGGGAACTTGCCCCATTGCATAGACTGCCAACCTTCTGACCAGCAAGCCCAAGAGTTGTTTAGACCACAGCACCACCCTCTCCCTACAGGGATGATAGGCCACCTGGAAATTACACAAAGTCTATAAATTAACAGAGGCCATCTATAAAGTAGTAATTCAGCAACATCAATAGATCACCAAAATCTGGACAGTAGTTCAAATGAATAAAACATTGAGACTATTCCCCAGTAGTATATTTGATCTAGGGGTGTTAGTAATTTAACATAAGCTTAGCATGAGTCAACAGTGTGATCCAGCAGCAAAAACTGCCCACCCACCAGCGGCGGAGGAAGCCGCTCAGGCGCCTGGGGTGGTGTGCCCAGGGGAGGGGCAAGCCATCTGCACCGCAGGGCCTCTGGAGTCTGCCTGCCTTCTCCCACTTAGCTGTCCTACAGCTGGGGGGAGGCAGCGGGAAGACCATTTGGGCAGCAAGGAGCCTGTACGCACCTAAGCCACTGTGTCTCTCCCAGGAGAGACGTGTTGCTCGGGTATGCTGCAGGCCCCGCGGTGAGTGCTGCCCGGCATTTTGTCACCCCCCCATTCAGTGGTGACACCAGGGGCGGCCCACAGCCACCACACCCCCTTCCTCCGCCCCTGCCACTCACCAGGTTCCAAGCAGGTGGAAGGGTTTACAACCCAGCATGCGGCACCGCTATCTCAGAGGCCATGCTGCATCGGTTTGCTGTTGCTCTGCCCCCTGGGATGACGCAGGGGATGCTGATTTCCCTCCAGAGGCCAGTTTTTGAACTGGTCAACCAGTGTTGGGACAGGGGACAGAGCTTCAGGAGCAGACTGTGCCTGCTAAGGCTTCACTCTGGTCCACTCCCAGGCCTTAAAGGGGACCCGGAGCCGACAGATATTGACACGCTGAAACATGTGTAGAGGAGGGTAACCAATATGATCAAGGGTGTAGAAACCAAGCCGTATGAGGAATGGTCAAGGGACTTGAATACTTTTAGCCTCACAGGAAATATGATTGCCATCTTTAAATATCAAAAGGGCCGTAACATGGACGATGGAGCACGCTTGTTTTCTCCTTCTTTGGAAGGTAGGGCCTGAACCAATGGCTCCAAGTTACAAGAAAAGAGATTCCAACTAATATCAGGAGGAACATTCTGATAAGAGCTGTTTGACAATGGAATGGACACCCTTGGGAGGTGGTAGCCTCTCTAGTATTGAAGGTTCATCTGTCATGAATGCCTTAGTTGAGATTCCAGCATTGAAAAGGGGTTGGAGTAAATGACCCTTAGGGTCCATTCCAACCCTAAGATTCTGTAATTCCTCCAAAAGCATCATTTTTATGAGAGCAGGAAGCCTCTAATATTGTAATGAAAAGAATATGTTAGATTCTCAAATTGTATTTTAGCGTACTATGAAAAATCTGTATTACTATTCAATTTTGTACTTCTGTGGACCTGCTTAGTATTTCTGAAAGGTATTATGAAAATAAAAGAAAATGAGGAAAGAAATGCTTTTTTTAAAAAAAGTAATAACCCCCGTTTTGCTAAAAATGTGCTATAGTTTTTCAGGTGCTGAATCCACTTTTTGCTTAGCACAAATTAAACATGTCTATCAAATGCGACAGGCCAGCGTGCTGACTCCTGATTAAACGCGACACTTTTTCAATCAGCGACAGTATTCCTTGGAGGGCTAGCATGTCAAGGTCAAGCTCCGAGTCACAGGCTAGTGGCCCAACATGAATTGTTACTGTTGCCTCATATAACTTTTGACAGTGAGAAACTACCGGGAAATCTTAGCACCAAGAGCAGCAGCCGACTTGTCATTTTTGCTCCATCCACTGGAGTAGATATAGTCATGGCTGAGGAAGTGACTCTATTGAGTTTGACATTTGTAAAAGTCTGCTTACCATCAAAACGAGCCTCCAGAAAAGACGGAGATTGCATTAATGCCGCAAGGAAAATTTTGCAAGTAGAAAATCGGCGCAAATATAAACAAAACTAAATCACCAGTAACTATGAATGGTATCTGAGTGAATCATACTGAGCGGGTATGCTCCGGCGTATTTGGAGACCACCCAATATTCTTTTTTAAAAAAGAATCCCAGTTCAGCTAGGAGGTTCCAAGCAACTCTGTCAGCAAGACAACTTCTTCCTGCCAGGGCTGCGGTCAGTGTACTTGGCAGGAGACCCATTGGAAGATAGTGAGGCAGCCTTGACTCATTGACCCCAGTGACTTTTGAGTAGGACTTTGCTGGGTGAAGCCCAGCCTCATCATTATTGGGTTGTAGGCAGTGTTGAGTCCTGCTCGAGAGGAAACCCATTGAAATAGGTGGGTAATAGATGGACAATGAATGGTAATAGTAATAAGAATAATACAGTGGCACCTCGGGTTACATACGCTTCAGGTTACATACGCTTCAGGTTATGTGATTGACATTCCTGTAGTTGTTGTACCAAACAGATAGGTACAGCTAAAATATAAGCTAAAAGGTAAAGGTAAAGGTACCCCTGCCTGTACGGGCCAGTTGTGTCCGACTCTGGGGTTGTGCGCCCATCTCACTTAAGAGCCCGGGGGCCAGCGCTGTCCAAAGACACTTCCGGGTCACATGGCCAGCGTGACAAGCTGCATCTGGTGAGCCAGCGCAGCACACGGAAACGCCGTTTACCTTCCTGCCAGTAAGCGGTCCCTATTTATCTACTTGCACCCGGGGGTGCTTTCGAACTGCTAGGTTGGCAGGCAGTGGGTCCGAACGACGGGAGCGCACCCCGCCGCGGGGATTCAAACCGCCGACCTGACAATCGGCAGGTCCTAGGTGCTGAGGTTTTACCCACAGTGCCACCCACGTCCCCAAAAATATAAGCTATTAGATCCCTATTCAGTATATAAAACCACTAAAAAAAATGTGATACAGTGGTACCTCAGATTACAGATGCTTCAGGTCACAGACTCCACTAACCCAGAAATAGTGCTTCAGGTTAAGAACTTTGCTGCAGATTGAGAACAGAAATCATGCAGCAGCGGCAGCGGGAGGCCCCATTAGCTAAAGTGGTGCTTCAGGTTAAAAACTCCGGAACGAATTAAGTACTTAACCCGAGGTACCACTGTAAAGGGTAAAGGTAAATGAATATCCAAGAGGAGACCTATTGAAATTGAGGGCTGTGGCTGACTTGGGGGTCACTGGCCTCTAATGAGTCTTCCCCGAGTATGAAAAACCTGCTTATATTAGGTTGTAGCCAGTGTTAATCTTACTCAGTGTAGACTCATTGAATTTGATAGTCATGACTGATCATGTCATTGATTTCCAGTGAAGCCAGTTGGGGCTTAGAACAAAACAAGATGGAGGTCCTCAGCAACCTTCGAATCCAAGTAAGGGGGGGGGGGCATCCCAGTGATGCACGCAGTGCCTCAGAATGAAACTCCTGTGTAAGTGGGGATTCCTCTGTATCCCACAGGGGAGCTATAGAAAGAATGTGATTGATCAAGGGAGCCATTGGCTCTAAATGGTTGAAACCCTTTGCTACAAGGACTCAAGAGTGACTTGTGAGAGCACTGATTGCCATGTTTCAAGAACTATTTTTGACAAAGTTGTTAAACGCTTTTTTTAGTTTTGCTCAGTTGAGCTTTTTTTTTTTTTTGCAAGATCTCAGAAGTTTTTGAAGCAATTTTTCAGGAAATTCATCAAACTCTACGCTTCCAACATGGGTTGTCCTATGCCCAGATTTTCCTGGACATTTCAGTGATTTTCACCCGGACACTGTTTCCAATGGTCGAATCCCTGCTAAATCCAGACATATGGCAACCCTAAGCTCAAACCTTTTCACACACAGCTTCTCAGGTAGACTGGAGAAACCACAGGCCTGAGTACTCATTTCTTATCAAGGTAAAGGAAATGGAAATAGCTAAGCCCAACATAGCTAAGTCTATTGTCTTAATCATACTGCAGAGATTCTATGTCACAGCATTGGGGGAGATTCATAATAATAATGGCTTGTAGGCAACTCCAGCAGCCTGCTACTCAGGGAAGGAATGTAGTTCAGTGGTGGAACACATGCTGTATATACAAAAGGCCCTAGATTTGATCCCTGGGATCTCCCAGTAGGGCTGAGAAAGATTCCTGCCTGAAACCCTGGAGAGCAGCTGCCAGTCAGCATAGGCAATATTGATGTTGATGCGCCAATAGTATGAACCGTAAGTTCCTATGAGTGCTCTGAGAAATGCTACTGAATTAGTGGAGAGGGAACTGAGTTGCTTCTGTCTTTTTTCCACTGCATGGTCTGATGATATAGAGGAGTGGGAAAATACCACTGGAGCATCAGAACTTCCCAAGAACATCCACAGATCTGGACCTGGTTCCCTACAGACTCTTCAAGCCGATTTCCATGGGAACCTCTTCATTGGCGCTGTATTGTTCTGCATAATCAATAGATCACTGCATTCAGCTATTCTGAACACAGAGCCTATATGAACACTGAGAGCAAATGATTTTTCAAAAAGCATGCTTAATGATTATGCTTTTGTAGGAGTAACATAACAAATCATTCACACATTGGTTATTGTGCCGTAGGTAAAAGCGATAGTGGGTACAATACACACTTCAGTTGTTCACGCCTCAGTTGTTGTGTAGGTGTGTGTGATACCATATATTAAAGCTACAACATTTGAAAGGTGGGAATGATTGCTGGAGTTTCTCTCATGCAAAATATTTAAATAAACCAGGCCATTCTGCTACCAGCATCATCAGACGCTGGTAGCCTTTTCATCTTGCAAGTAGATTTTCATCACCTTGACAAACCTATTTGCTGTGTCCTGAACGGGTCGGGTTGCAATATGCTCACTTCCTTGGAGGAACCTTTGCACAGAACCTAGCTTTCCAGCAAGACAAGCAGAATGAAAACAAAAGCCTATACTGCAGGCAGTAATCTATCTGTGAATGTGTAAGACTTTGCGGACTGATGTTAGAAGATCTGTAGGAATAATCCTGACGGGTGAAGAAGCCATTTCAGTGGAGTGGAGAGCATTTTACCCCTGTTAAGATGTGATGGCAAAGGCGATAGATGCTGAATTCTAAACGGTTTAGCCTATAAACTATACATCTGGTTTACTAGGCCAGAATTCAACTTTGAAATAAATGGGGCAAAAGAAGAAGAAGAATGTGTCTGACTCCTGTCCTTGCACTATATAGGGTACAAATAATACGTACCTCAGTGAACTGTGCCAAATTATTTAATAATGCCATCTTCAATATTTAGGGCCAGAGTGAGGCAGCCATACCAAGCAGCTGATGCTGATGCTGGAGATGTGAGCCAGCAGCAAGGTGCGGAAGGAACTCTATGTGCTCCAAGGCCTGCCCTATGCTATCTAAGGTAGCTTGCTGCCTTCAGGTGTGGCGAAGGATGCTGACCCATTGCCAGTGTTGAACTAAGATTCAGCTTCTAGTCCAGCTGAGTTCCATATGTGGTGTGGGGGATGTTTTAAGTGGTGTTAATTATCATTAAAGATCAGGTGGGAGTATTATAAAACAATTATCTTTATTTAAACAAGCTTTCTTTAATTCCCAACTCTCTCTGTGCTCATGCAGCCCAAGACTTCTGCATGGAAGTTGTCACTGCTCTTCTCTCTTCTAGTACCAGGAGGGCTTGGAGACCGTGGGGCAGGAGATGGTGGGGATTTGACTGGCTTGCTCCTTGTCTGCTCTGACTCTTTCTCTTCCCTTTGCCTTGGGTCCTGCCTCATGGGAGCACCAAACTCCATAAATCCCTGGCCCCCTCTCCTGGGTCAGACTCTGCCCCCCTTGTCTCCACCACAGCCCTGCCACTCCCTGCCACCCTTTTGCTTAGTTCCATATACATTGATACAGGGGGTGCCATCTTATCTTCCACCTACAGCAGCAAATATTTCAAACAAATATTTCACGATTTATTATTATACCGGAAGGAGCGTCTCCACCCCCAGTGTGCAGCCCGGACACCGAGGTCCAGCACTGAGGACCTTCCAGCGGTTCCCTCACTGTGAGGTTACAGGGAACCAAGCAGAGGGCCTTCTTGGTGGTGGTGCCCACCCTGTGCAACGCCCTCCCACCAGAGGTCAAGGAAATAACTACCTGACTTTTAAAAGACATGTGAAGGCAGCCCTGTTTAGGGAAGTTTTTAATGTTTGAAGTTTTATTGTGTTTTTAATATTCTGTTGGGGGCCGCTCAGAGTGGCTGGGGAATCCCAGCCAGATGGGCGGGCTATAAATAATAAATTATAATATTATTATTAGGGTGGTTCTCAAAGTCATCAGTAAATCACACTGTTCTAAGTTGGAGTTACCGTATTTTTCGCCCCATAGGACGCACTTTTCCCCCTCCAAAAATGAAGGGGAAATGTGTGTGTGTCCTATGGGGCGAATACAGGCTTTTGCTGAAGCCTGGTGAGCAAGAGGGGTTGGTGCGCACCAACCCCTCTCCCTCTCCAGGCTTCAGAAAGCTTGGCGCAGCCCTAGGGAGCCTGGCGTGAAGCTGCGCCGGGCTCCCAAAGGTTGCGCAGAGCTGCCTGCGCTCCCAGGCTCCGCGCAACCCCCCAGAGCTTCGTGCTGGGCTCCCGAAGGTTGCGCAAGCTCCCAGAGCGATGCCGAAGCTGCGCTCAGCTTCGGCATCGCTCTGGCTCCTGTTCTGGGGGCTGGGGTCGGGGGAAGCCTGGGTGGGGTGGGGGAATAAGATTTTTTTCCTTTACCACCCCCCCCCCCAAATCTAGGTGCGTCCTATGGGCCAGTGCGTCCTATAGGGCGAAAAAAACGGTAACTATTAGCAAAAACATTATCTCTACGGATTTGGTTGAGTGTCAGGCCTATTGAGCAGAGTGGCTCATTCCCAGTGGTCTTCCTCCATGAAAATCAGCTGTCAAGACTGAAAGTCCCCACCTCCTCAAAGCAGTCTAAATCCCCTCCTCTCCAGGGCTTTCCCCAAGCAATCGGAGACTGCATCTGTGTGCAACCAACCTCTCTTCTGCCCTTTTCATGCCTCTTCTGGTTCTGGGAGACAAGGTGGGAGGGGAGATTGTCTCAGCAGGAGGGGGGAAACCATGACTCTTCACCAGCCTGACTTCTCTGCCACTTGGCCTCCCTCCACCACTTCACCTGCTTCAGCTTCTGATTCTGAACTTCCCAGCTCACTAAGCCCTGTTACCGTTTCAGCTTCCGACATCTCCACTTCCCAGTCTCCTCTCTCTTCTCCCTCTGACCACTCATCATTGTCCCACAACCACTCTTCAGGCTCTGAGCCTTCTTTCCTTAGGGGTTCCCCAGCTGGTTGCTCCCACCATTCCTCTGTACCCAACCAGTCCATGACAGGGGAGGGGGGGAGCTCAGCAGACTATGGGAAGTGGGTGAAATCCCAGCAAAACAAGCATTATTCAGGTTTCTTTCAAATAGCATCAAACATTGTGATCTTGCACCATTGTTGACCCCGCTAGCTCAGCATTGTCTGACTGACAAGAGCCAGTGTGGTGTAGTGGTTAAGAGCGGTAGATTCATAATCTGGGGAACCAGGTTCACGTCTCCGCTCCTCCACATGCAGCTGCTGGGTGACCTTGGGCCAGTCACACTTCTTTGAAGTCTCTCAGCCTCACTCACCTCACAGTGTGTTTGTTGTGGGGGAGGAAGGGAAAGGAGACTGTTAGCCGCTTTGAGACTCCTTAAAAGGGAGTGAAAGGCGGGATATCAAATCCAAACTCTTCTTCTTCTTCTGACTGGCAGAGACTCTCCAGGGTTACCAGCTATTTTCTTTAACACCCAGTGTGCCAAAACAGGAACTTCTGACATGTCATATTCCAGGAAAATAAGATAGTAACATTCAACCATGGCACCTTGCTTGCCCAGATGTCCATGTAGGAGGGGTCCCATATATCAACCTTCTAAGGGCCACCAAATCCTGAAGTGACCCTATGTGTAGGTTGGCACCCTTACTGCCCACCCTAGCTAAGTGACGGAATAGAATTTGAAATACTTGAGGCTTCAAAACACCTAAATCTGGCCCTGTGTTTAGCATGAACATTTCCTGTGTTGGAATGACTGTTTCATTCCCCATCCAACCAACCACCGCCCTTTGCAGTGTGCATCCTGCAGGGATTCTTTTATTCCCCCAGATAAATTAGTGGCATTGTTTATCATTGTCTTTTTCATCCGACAGTACATTTTTAAATTTAATAGTCGTTCTTTTATTTTTCCAAGATAATCTTTTAAGAGGATTTTCATGTTTGCAGGACTGACATGAGTTGATTCTCAGTAGAACTTTGATTAATGAGTTTAGTCATGCAGTATTTAGAAAGTAAGATGTTTTCCTACTATATCTTTTACCATTTGACCTGGCAGGGAAGAAAGCAGAGGCACAATTTTACTTAAGTAATCAAAAGAAACTGGCAGTAAATGCCAAAGAACTGATTAGCTGAAGAAAGGCTACCGCCAGTGGTGAAAATAGAAAGCATGTTTCAAGCCGAAGGCAATAATCATTAGTATAGTTATGACAGTGAGGCAAAATTTACAACTCCCGACTGGCAAATGAGTTCGTACTTGGAGTTCTGTAATGTGCTGAGCCAAAATGCCCCCAACTGTGCTACTGAATTCACAGGGAATAAAGTTTAAGGGGATTCTCTGCGTACATGTATGCTGGGGGGGGGGTGCGGTCTGTGGGCCACATTAGGCATGTCTGGCATCTCAATTTGGCCTCTGAGGCTGTTTTGACCAAGCCAGGCCCACTTAGCCTACATCTAATGTCGCAACACATAGTTAAAGATTTGCCCATACCTTCCAATGTTTTTGTCCCCCAAATCGAGATGTCCAATCCAGTGCTCTGGTGATTGTCAGCAGGGTCACTCCAGAGTGCTGGATGAGAAGACACTTTGGGGAACCCATACCGAGTGTCAAGAGTTCAGCCTACACTCGAGTAGGACCCTGGCAGAGACACATGGCCGACTGGCATGTTCCCTCCTTCCTGGTCTATCGTTCAGGAGCTTCATAGGCTTTCTTCTGCCCGAACATCACAGTGACCGATGCCAACTGACACCAGCACACTTAGGGATCCGCAAAGTCTTTGCAACTTGCACGTGACAGACCTCAACAACTCAGCATTTGGGCTAATCTACTTTATTTACATATAAACACACGCGGAGCACTGCAACATGGCTCCCTCTCTTTCTAGCATCAGACAGCAAAGAGGAAAAAAACCAAGGACAATAGTACACGGTACATGGAACACAGTAACAATATAGTAACACAAATAGTACACAAATACAGTAACACAAATAGTACATGGAACACAGTAACACAAACATCCTGTCTCAGTCACTTCCCACTCTGTGGAGTCAAAACATACACCATCATGTGATAGACAACAATCCCATGACTGCAATCATGGATCAGGAATTCTAACACCGAGAATGAGCACCAGACTGGAAGGCCCTCTGGTGCTCAGCAGGATTGTGGCAGAGCACCTTCTGATTTGGCACAAGGACTCATGCTAGAGCACCAGAACAAAAAATGGGAGATTCCAGAATCCAAACAGAAGCCAGGAATGGCTTTGGTGATCCAGGATGTCCCACTTAAAATGGGACACTTGGAGGTGGGTATGGATTTGTTTTCCCCAAGATGTAGCAATGACCACCAACTCGGATAGATTTAAGACAGGATGAGACAAATTAGATAAGGTTCTCTGTAGCTACTAACCCTTGTGTCTATGTTCTAGCTCTATCGTCAGAGGCATTATGCTGCTTAAAGGCCGGTTGCTGGAAACCAGTCTATAAATTTAATCATATCAAAGCAATTTCCATTTGCTGGGAGTGTTCTGCAGCGGCTCCCAGCTTATAGAGTGCTCTCCCCAGGAAGGCTTGCCTGGTACCTTCATTACATACTTTAGGGGCCAGGCAAAAATATTCCTCTCCTCCCAGGCCTCTGGCTAAAGAAGCTATGGGCTTTTAAACTTTTTTGGGGGGGGCGGGCTTTTTTAACATGTTATGCATGTTGGCGTTTTTATATCCTTTAGCACTCTGTGATCCTCAAATGAAGGGCAGTATAGAAATTTAAATTCATATAAATGAATGTTGCTCAGTCCCTGTTCCTGCCAACCTAGCAGTTCGACAGCACGTCAAAGTGCAAGTCGATAAATAGGTACTGCTCTGGCGGGAAGGTAAACGGCGTTTCCGTGCGCTGCTCTGGTTCGCCAGAAGCAGCTTAGTCATGCTGGCCACATGACCCAGAAGCTGTATGCAGGCTCCCTTGGCCAATAAAGCGAGATGAGCGCCGCAACCCCAGAGTCGGTCACGACTGGACCTAATGGTCAGGGGTCTCTTTACCCTTTTAAGAAGGGGAGAATGTTCAGGTCCTGTTTTCAGGCTTGTCATAGGCATGTGGGGCAGTAAAAGTAAGGGCAGTGCTAAACAGGGTTTCTTCGCCAATCAGTGCCACTAGCAGAACCCAGTGCAAAACATTTTGCAAGTGTGGGCAATCTGCTGTGAAAGAACAGGTATGATGTGTTTCAACTGGTACTCGTCACAGCTTCCCACTCTTAGGCACTGTCTCTTCAGGTGTTATTTTGCGGGTGAATTTTATTCCATAATTATAAAATAGAAGATTATAGCTTACAACAATTTTTAAAACATACAATAAAAAAGTAAAAGAAGAATACAGAATATGAATATTAACGGTTGACAGGTGGGAACATCCCAGCCTACTTCTTGTTGGAAGAACATTGAAACACACCAACAGCCATGAATGTGTTTAGGATTAAGTTACCCATTTCATGATAGCCAATCAACCAAAATCAGGAAAATTATGTGGTTTATGGACCAGGCTGGCTGCAATCAGCAGTACACATGTTCGACCTTCTGCAACTGCAGTGCAAAAGTGGAACATCCTATGATTCTAAAATCTCATGTTAAAAGCAAGTTTCTAGCCCCCTGCATCAGAAAAAAAAACTGAGCAGTGCCTCATTAAAATCTCAAGTCTATTAGGGCTGTGGGTTTTAGTGTCTTCCCACATATATGTCTAGCAAAAATTCTGCATATATAGCATGTTTTATTCAGTCTGTAGAACCAGTGCTTCAATAGTGGAGAGAATTTGGGTATTTTCCCTCATATACTACACACAAACCCAAATGTTATAAGGGAGCTATCATATGATCCGCAGACAGTTATTCTGAAGTGTCTCAGTCACAGCTTAAGGGGTGCAGTACTGTAGCATTCATGCCTTTAGGATTGAAATGGAATGTTCTTGTAAAGCCTATTTACCACAATGGGATTTATTCATAAATAAATCATTTTTCAAGCATGCTTACAAGAAAATGTGTTTAGGATCACAGCCAAACATCATACTAGTATAGAGGGCTTGAAATGTTGGCCTCCTCTGCTTCCCAGAGCCAAGGGGGTGATCTTTTATTTTTAATGTAACCAGCAAAGAGACAAGTCAATTTTCCAATATTCAAAAACTGTCTGTTATAGATCATGCAAAATGCTACTTTAACCTCCATTGTAGACTAGCTACTATTACAGTTTCTCAGTGTCAAAGTAAACTGAAGTGATCAGTTAACTACCCTGGCTCTCACCCCAAAACACTCAAGTAGGGTCTCTTACATGGATAAGAAAAGGATGTTTATTCGGGCAAGTAACAGTGCAGGTAACTTCATTTATAAAAATGTTAAGCAACAACAGGCCCAGGACAGAACCCTGCAACACCCCACTTGTCCCTTTTCCCCAGGCATATGAGGAAACAATAGTGTGGTCAGTAAACCAGCTACAAAGCCAACTAACAGTTACCTTGCCTAGTCCACATTTTACCAGCTTTTCTGCAAGAATATCATGGGGGACTTGGTAAAAAGCCTAACTGAAATCAAGATACATTAAACCCTAAGCATTCCTCTGATCCACTAAACTTGTCGCTATAAAGAAATGAGATTTGTCTGGCATTACTTGTTTCTGAGAAGCCCATTGTCCTACCTTGCAGCAAAACAGTATGTCAAGTCCCCAGTCCAGGATCAATCCACATGTCCAAAGGAAAGCAGTCCTGCAGAGATCCTGGAACACTAAGATGACACAGCACCTCAGCTCTGCTGCCCTTTCATACTTTGCATGCTGATTGAGCATCTGGGCTTGATGAGGCATGTGACCTTCACCTGCTCCAAGCCTACTCCTGCTGAGGAATCACATTTCCTTCCAGAGCTAGCGAGCCCCACCTGGCCAGTTAGTAAGCTGGGCTGTGGGCCCTTGCCTGCCTTAGCCTCCTAGAGCACCCCACCTGCTACTCTCTACACTTCAGAGCCCACCGTGTTTGTGGAAACAAGGGCTACTCTGGCGATGGGTTGCCCCAGCAGTTTGTCCAAGCTTCAGTTAAGAATAAATGGAAACAAGAGTTTCTGAAGCACTCCTTGTGGCTGAACTAGAAGATGTTCTTAGCCTCCTGGGAGAGACTGGGCTGATTCTCAAATATCTGAACTATGGTAGAACTTCTGTGGCTCTTCAGATATTGCCAAACTATGGACCATGCTGGCTGGGGCTGATGGGAGCTGAAGACCAACAGCATCTGAGCAGCCACCGGTTTTCTACCCCTGGTTTAGGTATTGCATCCAAAGCAGCCCTATGTCTGTCTATAGAAGGAAGACAAAGAAAATATGCCCAATGACAGCTTTACCAGTAAATCTGCATCCTTCACATGAGAAAATGTAGTATAAGATGGACTGTTAGAGCACAGCAGCAGCAACATGACCTCCATGTTCACCTTGCTCACTGATAAACAGTAAGGATCGCCAACAGTTGACCAATATATTTATCAGAGCTAAGCAGAAGGTTACAAAATAGTGGCAACGTTTGGGACTGTCCAAGACTCCTTATCAGGCAAGATGTTGCCCACTAGGCACGGGGAAGAAGAAATATAAGAATGTAAAAATTAGGCTGGGTAGTGTAGCCTTAAGGTCAGTGTTTAGATTCAGCTCCAAGATTGAGATTTCAGACTGATTTAGTTTCTGCTAGGTGCTACAGACACCAGGTTACACACCTAGGATTCTAGGATAATCATCTGAATGCTGATGCTAATGAGATCAGTTCATAAAACTATTCCAAAATACCTTAAAATGGTAATTTCTAGTCTAAGTCTTAAATATGAAGCAGCACATTATATGTTAACAGATTCAGTTTTAAAATCTCACCGTTCATTTGAGGCAGTTTTATTGGAATTATTTGGTATATTACTGTCAGCCTATTCACCTAAAGATATACCTTTGACAATTACTCTATTGTAATAAAATGCTATGTGTGGGGAATAGCTACAACTTTAGAAGTGCTTTATTGTACTGAACTACATACCATTTTTATAAGGGAGAGAACAGCCTTTGTGAAAGTTCTATTACGCTTTCAATGAATTCATGGAATAATTCAATGAATAATGTATTGCTAATGGTGACTTGTAAATGGGGAAACATCAGCATTTTTTTATGTTTTACTCACTGTCACTAAGAAAAAAAAATAGCATAGTATGCTTTATGGTATTGAATAAACTAAAATACCTAACTCCATCCACTGTTAACCTGAATAAACCCACTTTGCACAATTGTTTCTGTGGGAATGAAACGTGACATAACCTTCAATATTCTATGTTACACATTAGATTATTACTTGAATATTTCACGAATCAGAAGTTTCTAGTAGAAAAATAAAATACTATTTCAGGTGTTGATTGGATTGCAATGTTTCTGGATTTGCAATCTCTCTTGGAATCAAGCAGTCATATGGCTACATTCAGGCAACTCTTTAGATATGGGTATGGATTCCCATTGGGGCTGATGACTGACACACCCACTCGGGACCATGATTTAAACTTCCCACAATGACCTGCAGCAACACTATGTAGTAATTTTAAAATCACGGCTCGTAGGCTAGCTGCCCATCATTGGCACATGATAAACCCGTGGCCACTGTTTGGGGTAGGCACTGGTGAATTCTCCCATTTCAGTTTCTCTCTGTTTCTCATTTTTCCAGTCTTAGAATCAGTTCCCCACATTACCACATCAGTTTGTTTCTTTAAAAAAAAAACAACCCACAAATTTATCAGCATTTCAGAGTGCGTATCTCTCCTAATATACACATTTTTGCTTGCAAATTTTATTTGCATATTCATCGTTTGTGTTTATAAGCACACCCTTAACCAAATGGTCCCAGGGTGGGTTACAAAAATATCACAGTGAAAAGGAAATACAAATCACTTTGATGTCATAAACAGCAGCACAGAGCAGCAGTGCCTAATAGGCATTTCTCTTTCTCTCCCCCCCCCAAACAATATGCCCTAATGAAATGTGTTTTATGTTAAAGTCACAAGTATCTGTACTGTTATGAACACACACACACACACACAGTGGAGAGCTGCGTCTCAGAGTTCGGAAATGTGTTAATTTCAAAGGACAGCTGCATTTTGGGTCACACATTTGAAGTGTGAAATAGATCCACATTAAAATGCAAACTGATGTGACTCTCGCCTCCATCCCTGGGAGGCAACCAATATAGGATAAGCTGAAACCCATGGGCATTGCTAGAGAGTAGCGCCAGAGGCCCGGATCACCTACATTAAAAAAAAACAACCTTTGGTGACCAGGCACATTACAAACCACAGTTCCCGTGAGACCGTAAACATCCACTATCTTAATTTGTCTAGAGGCATCTATACATATAAACGAGCATATGCAAATCTGAATCAAAGGCCTCTGCAACTTAGAGTGTGCTTCATCACCTATTACATCTTCTGAGCAAACAAGCCCAGTGTTTGAGGGGAACCAATTTTGGAAGAACAGGTTTGACAGGGAAGCAGGAACAAATTGATAACTTTCAGAATGATCCAATGGCTCTTGCACCAGGGTAAGTATCACTGAGCTGGGATTTACATGTCAGGAGCTCATCCTACTCTCGAGTAGGACCCTGGCAGAGTCACATGCCTGACTGGCATTTTCTCTCCCTCCGGATCGATCGTTCGAGAGCTTCAAAAGCTTTCTTCAGCCCGAACATCACAGCGACCGATGCCAACAGACATTGGCACACTTAGGGATCCGCAGAGTTTGTGCAGTTCGTGTAACAGAACTCAGTAGCTCAGCATTTAGCCAATCTACGTTTATTTACATACAATACACTCGGAGCATTCTGACTTAGCTCCTTCCTCTTTCTCATCAGACAGCAAAGGAGAGAGAACAAAGGACAATAGTCCCACTTCACGGAACACAGTAACACAAATGTCCTGTCTCCATCACTTCCCAATCTGGAGTCAAAGCATACACCGCCATGTGCTAGCCAACAATCCGATGACTGCAATCACGGAGCAGGAATCTTAACATTACATGGGTCCAGGATTTACATGGGTGCAAGGGCTACAGGTGCCAATGGAGAAACTCGCACTGATAGAGGGTGTAAGCATGCTTTGTGTTCATGTGGCTTTTTTTCTTTCTTTTAACATGGGGTGTCTGATGGGGAATTTATGCATTTGGAAAAAAACTGTTTCTTTATTTCTATTTAAATTCCAATACTGCCTTTCATTCAAGGATCAGAGGGCAATTTAAAAATTAAAGACACAAAAATGTGTAACATAGTAACAAACGAAAGCAATAACCCCCTTGATTATTCAGGTGGCGCTACATGCACATAGCTCTGTCAATGGACAGAGCAAGAATCACATGCTTTTTTTTTAAGCCTGTAATTTACAAAAAAGAAAAAGGACTTTGCATACTTTGCATTAACTATTCCATTTGCTCCCCCAAACAACTTTGTGGGTGGGTGATTACTACTGCAATGTTACAGATGGCAAACCAAGATCAAGAGAACGTGCATTGCTGAGAGCCAACCAATGAGAGATGGTGATGCAAATATGTCAGCCATGGAATACATAAATTCATTCAAACTCCACGATAAGGCAAGACAGGTTTGCATCCCCACAGCAGATGGATTCCTTAATCTGGCCTACATCTTGCAACTGCACTCTTAATGTTAACACATTCCATTTTGAGCGATTCACTTCATTTGTCAAGCTGAGGTTCCGATAGCTTTTAAAATCATTAACGCGTTCATCTCATTTTTATCCTGTCTAAAGTGCATAAAATTCTGCTCAGCCTGTAGTGGAAGTATTTCTCCTGCCGCCGCACTCCTAATCAACGCCATCGTCACTGGAAGCACGGCATAAGAAATAGGTTCAGTCTCTTTTTTTGTCACTTAAAAAACACACTTATTAGGTGATCAGACCCATAATAATCTCTCTTATCATTGTCTCCTGAAAAGAAAAGGAAGAGAGAGAAAAACTCCTCTCATGGGCCTGATTCATTCATCACCATGGCAACATCATTGCTGCTCAAAACTCATTTCTTTGTGGCTGGGGCTTCCCACTGCAGCGATCTTTAATGCAACCTGCAGCTATATGGGTCTCCCCATAGTGTTTCCAGCCCCGCAGCTCCAAACAGAGGTTCAGCATTGGTGTGGGGCCTAACCACCCAAATTCAGGTGATCCATATGGTGGCTGTCAGCATATATTACTGTTGCGACATGAGGAAGCAAGCTCTGGCTGACACCCGATCACCATGGTAACTTATGGATTAGGGCTTGGAAGCACAGTCACACATTACATTCACAGGAAGACTGTCATGATTTATTACTTGAGGAACCTTGTTCTTTTCACATTGCATTGGTGGTAATTCGGAGGGAAACGCATGGCTGAGAGCTCTCGTCGATCTGCAGGGGGAAAGCCGCTGACGCTTGTGATGAGTTAATGTTGTGACTCACTGAGGAGAGAGATGGGGGGGCATTTTGCAGATGAGTATAAAGCACACTGGGATCTAAAGTCAGCACACCTTTGGGCCAGGATGTTTAAGGAGCCATACACTTTTGGGGAGGATGGAGGGTTGAGCTATTATAAATGAGGGAAAGTGTAAATTATATCATGAGAAGAGAAAGATGGTAAGCCTGAGCCAAAATGGTCACCGACTGACCACTCCATTAGAGCTCGTGAACTGGTTTGAGGGCTGTGATTGAACTCTGACCCTGCTTCTGGGAGATGACTTGCTATGGTGACAGATCTCTCTCTCTCTCTCTCTCTCTCTCTCTCTCTCTCTCTCTCTCTCATTTTTCAACAAGTTCAGTCAATGGTTTCTGCGGTGTGGCAACAAGAATAAAGCTCTGCTTTTGAGTTTCACTGCCACATGTAAAACCAAAAATGAAACTGTGGCTTTGCTTTATTTATTTACCTTTGTGGTACCTCGGTTTTCGAATTCCCGAAGAACTTGGAACCTGAACGCTGCAAACCCAGAAATAGGTGTTCTAGTTTTCGAACTTTGCCTCGGAAGCTGAACGTGCTCCTGAGCTTACGTTTTTACTGTTGCGCAGCAAATTTGAGTCCCCCGCATAGTAATTAAGGCTTTTTTCCTCCCGTTTAACACTTAAGCAGCAAATTTAAGTCCCCTCCCCCATAGTAATTAAAGGCTTCCATTTCTGATTGCAGTGTTCTGAGGTGATATTTGGTGCTTTTGTTTTTGCTAATTTTTGCGTTTTTGTTTGTGTGGCTTTTTCATTTTTGTGTCTGTGGCTTGTTTTTCATTTTATGATTGATTGATTGATTGATTGATTGATTGGTTGATTGAGTGAGTGACTGCAGAAATAGATAGAAGCCCCCCATCCAAACAATGACTATCAACAGTGCAGGTAAGGAAAAAAAAATATTTTTAATTTTTATCATCTACAATACCGTCTTTTTTATTTTATAGTACAGTACAGAACATTGATTACTGCTTTCATTGTATGGATCAATGGTCTCGTTAGACAGTAAAATTCATGTTAAATTGCTGTTTCAGGGGTTGTTTTTAAAAGTCTGGAACGGATTGATCCGTTTTGCATTACTTGCTATGGGAAAGTGTGCCTTGGTTTTGGAACGCTTTGGTTTTGAAACGGACTTCCAGAACGGATTAAGTTTGAGAACCAAGGTATCACTGTATTGCATTCCCAACTAAACATTAGGAATAATGTTTTGATGGTAAGAGCTGCTTGACTCCCTTGGAAGTTGGTGGGTGGACTCTCCTTCATTGCAGAGGCTTCATTTAGTACAACAGACTAATACAGTTACTGTTCCGGAAAACAAGTTAATGCAATACTCTTCTGACTTGGGGGGCGGTCAGGCATGGGTTTAAGCAGTTTCCCTCTTGCTCTGCTCCTTTCCTAAGGAAATCCCACTCTTTCCTTTAAATCAGAACAAACAGCAACCATCTGAAAACACAACTGCTGTTTGCGTGCTAAATAGTGTGCTTCCCCAGGAGAAAGCAGCAGCAGGACAACAGGAAATGTGAATAAGCCTTTAAGGATGGAGAATTCACATTTCCTGAAACAATATGTGAACTGAAAGACAGCCATTCTTTCAAAATTCACACTTCTTTGAATTTTGCAATGAAGATCACCAAAAAGCATGTATAAATATGCATATATTAAAGAATGTAACATACAACATTATGTCAGACAAAGCTGCCTGCAAAAAGTTTGAGAAATCTTCATGAGGATTTCTCATGGGGAGGGTATTACAAAATGGAAATATAGCAAACTAAACGTAAGGCAGGGAAAAAGAGAAACTCCCATGCACCAATAGCCTGCGACCCTCGGAAGGTTGCACACAAGGGAATGTGCTGAAAAAGATTTCCCACCCTGGAGTATAGAATGGCAGCCTAAGTTACGCTTTCTTCTTTCCTGTAGAGAAATATCACAATGAAATGGAAGGCAGTGTGGCTTCTCCTGCTTCTGTTATTGTTGATTTTAATGAATCCAGGAGTTCACTAGCGGAAATGAAGCAGACTTTAAAACAGATGCACATAAATTTGAGAAGGGTAAATGTGATCTTGATTGCACAATGAGTAAGCTAACATGGCTTTAAGCCGAACAGATTTATTAGACGACATGCTTGCTAACAAAAATATTTCCAAGTCTCATAAAATATCAATGTAATCAAATAATTATTCCTCTTTATTGGAAATGTTAACCTAACAATGTTGTTATCTCCAAGTCTATTTGTCATCCCAGCACAAACATGAGAGCAATAATTAAACGTCTTTATGAGTTTGGTTGAGCACAAAGTCACAGGATAATTCTGAATGATCTATTTATAATTAAGGTTTGTCCTAATTAAATCCTCAATAATATATGCCATTGTCATAATGTTTTATATGTTTGAATCCTGAATTTGAGGTTCTGCTAGAACAAGTGGCTTCTAATAATAATGATAACAATGCAAAGATTAACAAAAGTTATTTCTTTAGCAATGGCTTGGCATTGTGTATTTCTGAAATAAGTTAAGATTGCGTTCTTCAAGTACAGTGGTACCCCGCAAGACGAATGCCTCGCAAGACGGAAAACCCGCAAGATGAAAGGGTTTTCTGTTTTGGAGGCGCTTCACAAGACGAATTTCCCTATGGGCTTGCTTTGCAAGACGAAAGCCCATAGGGAAATCTCCGGGGACCTCTTTTAAATGCTGGTGGTGGGGAGCAAAGCCTTTTCCCCCCTCCAGCCTTCAGAAGAGGTCTAGGAAGGCCGGCGGGGGCTGAAAGGCTTTGCTCCCCACCGCCAGCATTTTAAAAGCAGTCCGGGATAGCAGGGAAGAGCTTCCTGCTATCGCGGACGGCTTTTGAAGGCAGGCGGGGGGGGAGCAAAGACTTTTGCCCCCCGCCCGCCTTCAGAAGAGGTCCAGGACCTCTTCTGAAGGCGGGCGGGGGGCAAAAGTCTTTGGCCCCCCTGCCTGCCTTCCCAGGGGCTTTTACATCGCCCCGGACAGCGGAGAAGTCCTCCGCTGTCCCGGGCGATTTTAAAATGCCGCCCGCCAGCATTTTAAGATCGCCCCGGACAGCGGAGAAGTCCTCTGCTGTCCCAGGGTTTTTTAAAATGCTGGGGGTGGGAAGAAAAGCCCTTGTCCCCCCCAGCCTTCAGAAGAGGTCGGGGGACAGACTGTCCCCGGACCTGGTCTGAAGGCGGTTTCCCTAGGAGCGCATTAATTGATTTTCAATGCATTCCTATGGGAAACCGTGCATCGCAAGACGAAAAACTCGCAAGAAGAAAAAACTTGCGGAACGAATTAATTTCGTCTTGCGAGGCACCACTGTATGTTGCTTTTCAGTGCTGTTATGGAGCTAAATGGGTTTCTAAATTTGAAAATAGAAATGGAGCCATAAAGAAGGCTGATCACCAAAGAATTAGTGCTTTTGAATTATGGTGTTGGAAGAGACTCTTGAGAGTCCCATGGACGGCAAGAAGATCAAACCTCTGCAATGGTAGCTTGCAGTGCATGCCAAGGAGGCCCAGGGAAGGCAAGAGTGCTTATGGGTTCTGCTGGCACACTAAGGCAATAAATTGATGATTATGATGATGTGCCTAAGGATGCCAGGTGCTAATGATAAGCCTGTTATTGTTAATTCAGTCATCGCCTTCTATCAAATTGTCTCAAGGTGATGTCCAATAAAAACGGGGGGGGGGGATTAAAAGAGCACACACCAAAACCCCCAGATACATTTAAAACAATACTAAACAAATACTCATGGCAAAGACCAACTGGGAAAGCCTGTCACAATAAAAATGTAATTTGTTTCCGGAAAGTTCAAGTAGTGGGTTCCTGTCATATCTTGAAAGGAAAACTAGTCCACAGAACAGGGGCATACACATTAAAAAGCCCTGCTACGAGTTGTTGTGGAGCAGGTTTCTGATATCTTGATCTCATCTTTGAGGACATATGAAATATTGGTCAAGGGAGAAAGTTCTGAGTCACTCACCTAATGCCTGCTGGAGCATTCAGAAAACCAACTGGCTTTCTAAATAGTCAGCTTGAGGTTTATTTATCATGTAATCCTCAGTGTTTCTTTTTTTTAAAAGGCTATGTGATTTGCCCTTGTCAGAATGAATCAAGGAGAATTTCTTCAGTTCACACACAAATCTCCAAAACAATTAAAGACCTTTAAACATGAAAGTATTATTCACTAATGAGAAAAGCTCTGTTAATTTTAACCCTGCTCATGTCATAATAGCATGCTGAATTGTGGTTAATCTTGATTATTTACATGTAAATCATAGGAAATAAAGAAGCAATAAATCTTCTCTAAGGAATTATGGACTAGCAATTATGGAGCACAGGGGGAAGACTAATTAATGAAGTGGTACATCTTTAGAGAAATATAACTACCAGCAGCGTTCCCCCAACTAGTAATTGCATGTAT
The DNA here is from genome assembly GCF_965113315.1 of Podarcis vaucheri. Taxonomy (NCBI): domain Eukaryota; kingdom Metazoa; phylum Chordata; class Lepidosauria; order Squamata; family Lacertidae; genus Podarcis; species Podarcis vaucheri. The sequence goes on from NC_138767.1 coordinate 18,203,466, forward strand.
AAATACCACAACCCTCGGCTTGTTAGTCAGTTGTAAAAGACCGTGAGATCTCTCACTAAAAATCAGTTCTATTGTAGGCTATTAGAGGTTAGGAGACTGGTGCAATGATTTGCAAAGCAAGAGAGAGTAACTTCACAATATATTGAAAGAAAAGCTGGCATATATATATAGAGAGAGAGAGAGAGACAGGGAGAGGGACAAGGACTGCCATGTTATGCATCAAGGGTGGGAAATCCATGGCCCTCCAGTTGTCATTGGATTTCAAATCGTTTCTGCGCCAGCCAACATGACCAATAGCTATGGATGATGGGAGCTGGAGTCTCACAACATGGGCCACAGGTTCCCCACCTTTGTGTACACACTTATTTGGGAGTAAGATCCCCTGATCACAGTGAAGCTTAATTCTGAGTAAGCATGCACTGGGTTGCTCTTGCACTCAACATATGAGGTGGGGGATTTTAAAAATCCAAAGTCTCAGTTTTCACTGCTCAAAATCTGAATGTCAAATGTGATTGTTTTTACTCCACATTTTGAAATTTAAGAACTTTCCCAAATTATGTCCTGTGCATTGTTTCCATCTGAGATGATGGACCTTGTGGTCCAGTTGCATCATCTCTGGAGGGAATATATATATATTTCTAGAGAAACATGAGGCTGTTTTCCCTGGGGAAAGACAGAGGAGATAGGCTGGGCAGACTGGTCAGCCACTGTGTTATTCAACTGCTACAGTAATAGGAAGTAACATATGACGTTGCCATACTGAACCAGACCATTGGTTGATCTGAGTCACTATTGTCTCCACTGACTAGCAACACTTCTCCAAGACACTAGACAGGAGTCTCTCCCAGACCTACCTGGATGCCTTACCTGGAGGCAAATGCTTGGTGAACCTGCTCTAGGGTTTCTGAACTTTCAGCTGTAATGCTTGATGGATGGGACAGATTTTTGGGACCAGTATATTAGTGTTCCCCGCCCCAAGTCATGTTGCTTACTGCCATTCTAAATAATGGATTGTTGCATATTCAATCTGAAATAGATTTGATGTTGAGATAATGGTGTAGCCAATATGTCAAAATGTATCTCATTCCTTCACAGAAGGGAAAATAAGAAGCCATTTTTCTAATCCCAGCAAGCAGTTTCTTGAAAAATTCAGAAACATTTATCTTTAACAAAAGGAAGAATTCATTGAGGTGTGCAGAAGGGGAAGACATAATTAAACAAAACATTCTGGAATCTATATCTTCAAAAGCAAATTACAATAACTCATTAGAGAGACGTCAAAATGCAGTGGTGGATCAAATAAATGCCAAAGTCTTAAATGATTCTAAGCAGGAATCAATTTCTGACCATGATATGACTCCAGCTAATCAATATATGTAATAAAGAAAAATAAATTAATGCCAAAGAACCAATTAAATTTGTTTTTATTCTCCTCCTAATAAATGAGGCCCTAAGTACATCCACTTTCATATTTACATACATGACCCCCGCCAATATATTCATTTGTGAAAGCCTGCCAGCAACAAATAACATTGTTTAAGGCACCTCTGCTATAACTACAATTTGCTAATCAATCTTTATGTTATTACAGAGTTTTAAAGTCAGTAGTATCTTTGTTCCAGGTGTAATGTAGGTTGTAGATATGCTAGAGGAGTGTTACAGAACTGTATTGTTCCTATGGACTGTATCTATGGGGATACACCAGTACCCTGCATATTGTGAAATGTATATGACAGATGGAGAACCTGTAGCCCTCCTCCATCTGGGATGGTCAATGCTAAAGGATGATGGGGTCCAATGACATCTGCAGAGCCACAGAATCCCCAACATCAGGTATATCATTGTCTGTGTACTGGTCCATACTTGTGGACTTAGAGCAATATAGATAATATAGACAATAACTGAGATTTTCCAGATTGCTTTGATCTGATCAAATATTTATTTAATAACCTTTTGGCTCAATTTGGAAGGGCAAACCAAGCTATTTTCTAAGGAAAACTGGGCCTGGCTTAATTTTTTGCATGTTAAATTAAAATTGCACTCCCAGTATAGGCCCCAATGCATAGACTGATTACATGAGACCACCACTTTGTGGAAGCTAAACAGGTCAGTGCCTGCAAGGAAGCTTGCCTGAGAACCACATTACAATGCCCTGTGTTCCATGATGGAACAATACATGAGTGGTGCAGCAATAAAACCGCTAGCACATTTGCAAAGCTAAGCAGGGTCCTGTATGGTTTCAAACTGGATGGGAGACTGCGTGTTGAGATTCCTGCAGTGCAAGAAGTTGAACTAAATGACCTTTGGGAACACTTCCAACTCTACAATGATATGATAATATCGCCACTAGGAATGTGATGAGATCCAAATGCTTTCTCCATCCCATCCCCATGCAACCTCGATCAGACTAGTGGGTCATCTACTACAGAATCCTGTTTCCTCAGTGTTTTTTGTCTGATGTTTCTGAGAAACCCACAAGCAGGACCTGAGTACAATAGCACGCTCCTGAAGTTTCCAGCAATGAGTATTCAGAAGCACTACTGCCACAGTTGCAGGCAGAGAATAGGCACGGTAGCTAGTAGCTTTTAATAGTCTCTTTCCCCCATGGATTTGTCTAATCCTCTTTTAAAGCCACCCATCTCTGCCTTGTATCTTCCAATATTCAGCTTCATCAGATGTCAATGAGTTTTAATAATAATAATAATAATAATAATAATAATAATAATAATAATAATAATAATATTTATATCCTGCCCTCCCCAGCCAAAGTCGGGCTCAGAGCGGCTAACAGTAAAATGATAAAACATTCTAAAATCATTTCATTATAAAATTAATTCCAATCAAATTAATGCAACCATTGGGCCAGAAATTCTGTGAGGATTGCCAAAGGAGAGAGTCAGGCTGTGCCCTGATCAAAGGCCTGGGGGAACAGCTCTGTCTTGCAGGCCCTGCAGAAAGATGTTAAGTCCCGCAGGGCCCTAGTCTCTTGTGACAGAGCATTCCACCAGACTGGAGCCACAGCGGAAAAGCCCTGGCTCTGGTTGAGGCCAGCCTAACCTCTCTGTGGCCTGGGACCTTCAAGATGTTTTTGTTTGAAGACCGTAAGTTCCTCTGTGGGAGATACCAGGAGAGGTGGTCCCATAGGTATGAGGGTCCTAGGCCGTATAGGGCTTTGAAGGTTAAAACCATCACCTTAAACCTGATCCTATACTCCACCAGGAGCCAGTGCAGCTGGTATAGCACCGGGTGAATGTGATCTTGCAGCGAGGACCCCGTAAGGAGTCTCGCCATGACATTCTGCACCCGCTAGAGTATCTGGGTCAGTCTCAAGGGCAGCCCCACGTAGAGCGAGTTACAATAATCCAGTCTGGAGGTGACCATCGCGTGGATCACAGTGGATAGGTCAGGGCAAGTAATAATATTTTAGTAATATGAGAGAGGGAGAAAAGTGTTTCTCTATCCACTTTCTCCATGCCACGCATAATTTTATAAACTTCTTATCTTGCTCACTTTAAATTGTACTATTTGCAATTAATTTAATTCATTTAGACTGCTGTTGCATTGCATGGTTTGGGCACAGTCTGTGGATTCGGTCCAATGGGGCAATTAGTGATCACAGAAGATACTTTCCATTATTACCACCTCTTCTGATATTGGTTAGAATTCACAACCATTTCATAGGGCAGACCACATATTGTCTCCAATGAAAGGATGTCTTACACTGCTGTAAATTGTGATCACTGACTTCACACAAATCTCAACATAGTGCCTGCATCTAAGGAATCATGTCTAGGGTCTTAGGAATTCCACTTCCCCTCCTTCCAAATGCCCTCAACCTTGTGTCTCAGAGCTTCGGAGTTTTGCCCTTTAGAAACCTCAAGCAAATGGAGCATAAGGGCATTCAGGACTAAGTGCTCATCAGTGCTTGACATGAACATTCACTTCACTTCCGTGGCATCACAGAGAGATCTGTCATAGTTCAGTGCTGTTTTGAACAATGCAAGAGCCTTCTTGTAATTCCATGGATCCTGCTCTTATTTTCTCTTTTTGTATGCTTTTATAAAAAGTGACATTTTACTGAGGCACTTCATAGTTCCTAGGAAACACAAACTTTTCAGCATTGAAAGAGGACAGAAATCAAAATACAACAGAACATTCCTGGGGTGGATACATCAGGTCAGCCAATATTTCAGTCTCGAGCATAGCAGAATCCCAGGGAGTACTGCTCTGTTGCCTTGTGATATGCTAAGCTGCAGCAAAATAATAATTAGTGATGGTGCTGAAATTATTTCCTGCCTTAGAAATATGAATTTGGCCAGCTCATAATGATCAGCTCAAATAAGAGGCCTGTATTACAATTCCAAAAGTAGTCTTACCGGCTCTGATTGCAATTTGAGTCAGGGAAAACCTTCAGTCTCCCTTGCTTTGTCCATCGTACCCCCAACACTCCTACCTCTGCCCCCTCCCCCCCAAGGCCTGGATTGAAGCAACTGGATGACCTGGTCTAGGAGACCTTGATAGCAACTGATCATGAAAAACAAAACCTTGTTCTCTTCTTTATCTACTCAATTAAAGTAGAACATTGCTGAAATTTCAGCATCGATAAAAATATTGTTTATAAATTTAATAAGTTTACAAACAGGATTATGGTAGGATCTAAATTGGGCTCACTGTAAACATAGTAATTTTCAAAAATTTAGCAAAATAGCTAGTTTTCCTGAGCCAGTTCCAAGCCTGGCTGCAGTTCTCCCCACCCCTACTTCTGCTTCAAATAATAATGACGATATCCTGCTTTTCTGTAGAGTTCAAAGTGTTTCAAACACATTTCCTCATTCAGGCTTAAAACAACTAGTTTCATATTTACTGAAGCCTAGTAAGTAGTGCCTTAAAGTTACCCTATGTGCTCCTGTCAGAGAGGTAATCTGAACCAGAATCTCCTGATTCACAGAATACAGTGGTACCTCGCAAGACGAATGCCTCGCAAGACGGAAAACCCGCAAGACGAAAGGGTTTTCCATTTGCGAGTTGCTTCGCAAGACAAATTTCCCTATGGGCTTGCTTCGCAAGAAGAAAGCCCATAGGGAAATCTCCGGGGACCTCTTTTAAATGCTGGCGGTGGGGAGCAAAGCCTCCCCTCCCCTCCGGCCTTCAGAAGAGGTCCAGGAAGGCCGGCGGGGGCCAAAAGGCTTTGCTCCCCACCGCCAGCATTTTAAAAGCAGTCCGGGATAGCAGGGAAGCGCTTCCCGCTATCGCGGACGGCTTTTGAAGGCAGGCGGGGGGGAGCAAAGACTTTTGCCCCCCGCCGGCCTTCAGAAGAGGTCCTGGACCTCTTCTGAAGGCCGGCGGGGGGAGAAAGTCTTTGCTCCCCCTCCACCTGCCTTCAAAAGCTGTCCAGAACAGCGGAGAAAAGCAGCGCGTTTCTCCGCTCTCCCAGGAAGGCAGGCAGGGGGGAGCAAAGACTTTTTCCGCTGTCCTGGACGGCTTTTGAAGGCAAGCGGGGGGGGGGAGCAAAGACTTTCGCCCCCCGCCCGCCTTCAGAAGAGGTCCAGGACCTCTTCTGAAGGCTGGAGGGGGGCGAAAGTCTTCGTCCCCCCTGCCTGCCTTCCTGGGAGAGCGGACGGCTTTTGAAAGCAGGCGGGGGGGAGAGCAAAGACTTTCGCCCCCCGCCCGCCTTCAGAAGAGGTCCAGGTTTAGATGGTGTCCAGTGCACCTCATCAGCATGGTGTCCAGTGCAGGCAAAGTGCACCTCATCAGCAGTTGCTCGTTTTTACTATCAGAAAGGTAATCAATTTATTCCTGCGGCCAATCAGATATTTCAAACAAAAGTGCAAGCCCAGATACTCTATGGAATCCCACTATGGGTCCAAGCATATAACAGTGATCTAAAAAAGATCCACTCCAGCTTTCTGAGATGTATTCTTGGACTCCCAGCTGTGATCAAATATGAAACAATGTGTGCAGAAATAGGCATACACACAATGGAATACTGGGCCTGGTCCACCTCAATAAAGTACTGGTTACGCTGCCATTTTCGCTGCTCTCCATCAAGCCTGCTCGCTGATTTGCTTCAAGACTCTTATAAATCAAGATGGTACCAGTACCTTGAAAAAAAGATTGAATCTTTAGGCATCGAGCTGGAGCCCCTATACAATTCTAATGAGAAATACATTTTCCATAATATCCTAACTAGATTAAAGGATGTTGAGAGACAAAATATTATGGCAGCAGTAAACAAAATTTGCTCCCCCGTATTCTATGATTTAAATATCTTAGATAGCAGAGCCAACTACGTCACTAAATTAACAATCCCAGCCCAACGTAGGGCTTTTATGCTGGCCCGGTTGAATGTTTTTCCCTCAGCTTTTGTCAGGGGAAGATATCAAAACATCCCTAGAAACAAGAGACTCTGCAGATGCTCTATGAATGTCCCGGACACTGTAGAGCATATTCTCTTTCATTGTCCATTGAACAGTACGCTCCGTCAACGCGTGCTGTCCCCTCTTCTGGGTGGCCTGGAACCCCAACAAGGTGAATGTGTGGGATTCTGCCTATCCGACGTTGACCAAAGGGTAACGGCGGGGGTAGCTGAGTTTTTGGTAGCAGCCCTCCAAGGAGCAGGTTAACAAGGAAAATCACTGACTCTATATGTGTATATATATATATGTTTGTAGCCAACCGCTGCCTTCTTACATATACTTCAAGTCACTTATATGTTACTTTTTCTTTTATGGTTTTATCTGTACAATGCCTAATAAAGGTTTGATTTCAGAAGAGGTCCAGGACCTCTTCTGAAGGCTGGCGGGGGGCAAAAGTCTTTGTCCCCTCTGCCTGCCTTCCCAGAGGCTTTTAAATCGCCCCGGACAGCGGAGAAGTCCTCCGCTGTCCCGGGGCGATTTTAAAATGCCGCCGGCCAGCATTTTAAGATCGCCCCGGACAGCGGAGAAGTCCTCCGCTGTCCCGGGGTTTTTTAAAATTCTGGGGGTGGGAAGAAAAGCCCTTGTCCCCCCCCCCCAGCCTTCAGAAGAGGTCGGGAGACAGACTGTCCCCGGACCTGGTCTGAAGGCGGTTTCCATAGGAACGCATTAATTGATTTTCAATGCATTCCTATGGGAAACCGTGCATCGCAAGACGAAAAACTCGCAAGACAAAGAGACTTGCGGAACGAATTAATTTCGTCTTGCGAGGCACCACTGTACACTGTTAGCCACTACGGTACACTGCATTGATAAACATTTAGAAGGCCACAGTAAGGTACAAACTTACTCAGCAACTGCAGCAAGCCTGCTGTTTTTCCACTAAAAAAAAGAAAGAAAAGAGGATTCTGTATTATTATTTTTTGAGTTATTGTGACAAGGTTTCCATATAGGAGGAAGGCCCTCAAACTTCTGATCAAATTCCAATCAAGTGCAGATGTATTTGTTTTCCTGGCTATGTTATGATTTGGCTACATAAATTACACATGCAGACTGTCTCAAACTGTTTCCCTCTAAGTTTAGGCCTGATATAGGGACTGGGGAGAAATGCAGTTCAGTTTGCATTTATTTTACCAAATTCTCATTTCCCAGAACAATGCATGAACCAAAATATGGCCATCCCTTGAAATCTGCACTTCTCTGAATTCTCCAGTCCAGTAATGTATACAAAAATACATAAACTAGGATAAATTGTCCATAAAATCAATATATTCATTAAATTAATGTACAAAAATGCATTACAGTAAGCCCACAACTGATGCACATTTAACTTGTGTGCATTCAGCTTTACAAGCTTGGCAAAAAATCTAAAAAATTAAAAAGCAGTGGAAAGGGGACGGGCATCCAGGAAAAAAGATTTGTGGCAGTCTCACCCGCCATTTAACCCAATGGGTTTTGACTATATGCAATTTTGGCTTTAGGTGCTATCACCAGAATGTAATCCCCATGTAATCCTAACTATGACATATTAGTGAAAAGTGGGATAAATTAACTGATGAATTTTCATGAGAACTTTTGAAGAAATGAATGATTCATGCATTAATGTGGAAATGTGGAGAAGTGAATTTAAGATTATAAAAAAGAGAAACTGAAATTGACGGATTTGCCCATGGCTATCCTGACACATTAAGGACTATAGTCTGTGAGTCTCTCCCCCCCTCCAAATTAGTAGTCTTTCTGTTTATCTATGTTTTTACCTATTTCTTTAACTTTTCAAAATAAGTGTTGACATAAAAAAGCAAACTTGAATTACAATTAGCTTTCTCAACATTCCCCCATCAGAGTGGCAACATTGTTCTTTTTCCTGCATTGGGTTCCAAATTCATCATGCAGCAAATTTTTAATAACTTGCCTCAGTGAACTTTTGGAGCAGGCTCTTCTATCTGTGAATTTTAGGCTCACAGTACATTGAAGAAGGCATAACGGATGGTTCAAGCTTGGGAATGAAGGCTGAACTCCTCTAAGCAGCCCCAGCAGAGTCGATGCTGCTCAGTGAATATAATCAAAGTCCTGTATTGTTATGACGATGTCAGTATCTTCTGACATATTTCACTTCAAAAGCCCTCCATCACCATTCATCCTGCACAAGCACTGACATCTACTCGTATACACTATTATTCTTCAAACAAAAGAACATAGACTGCAGATATCCAATTGCATAACAGAGTTCAAATAGAGAGAAGCATAGGAATACCTGTAGCTTTCAGTTCTAACAGAACAAAAAGTGGAATGCAGATCCATAGAGTTGGTGCCCCTGAACCATAGCCTGTAAGAAATTATAACAGTTTCTGAATCTAGGCCTGAACGTTGTGGAGAAGTAGGAGGAAGCAAAAGCCTAAGGAATGTCAGAGGCTCTGTTGATCAGGCAAGGACAAAAGCCCAGGCTCCTAGTACTTATATCAAACACAGCCATTCCACAGGCTTGATATTACCTGCAAAACACAGCAACTGATATTGTACAACACAGTTCACCCCTATGCAGAAGAGTTGTCTGAATTCATGGCTGGATTATCCCAGGAAGTTTAAAGCTAGGTTCCAACATCATACTACAGAGTTTCCACTTCAAGTCCTGACTCTTGGGATTAAGACTGTTTGAGCCATGGATGCAAGTATATCCCCCTCCCTTCTCTCTCCCCCCCCCAGTGTGCCCACAAGGAGGAGATGAGAACAGTGGCGTAGCGTGGCTTGTCAGCACCCGGTGCAAGGCAAGTAATTTGAGCCTCCTAACCCGTGGATTTGCGCCCCCTAACCCATGGATTTGCGCCCCCTAACCCTAACCCCCAGATGTTGCGCCCGGTGCGGCCAGCCCCCCCCTGCACCCCCACGCTACGCCACTGGATGAGAAGCATCTGGTTTCCTGGTTCAAACTAATCATTGTTTCTTGTTACATCCAAACTGGGAACTAGAGTTGGTCTAAACAATGGTTTATTGGAACAGGTCAAGATGAAAAAATCATGGTTTGATCTTGGCTTGCAATCGTAAACTGTAGTTAGTTTAAATCAGGAAGCAGGCGCTTCCAATCTTTACATCATAGTCATGCTGGAGGAGGACAGGGGATAGTGCTCACTCCTAATGTTCATAAAGGATCATTCCCACAGGGTTACTAAATTTGAACCAGGCCAGAGTAACTGGATTAATTTTGCTGTTCCTACTCCATTATTTCCATTTCTTTCACTACAACCACTGGTCTTAAAGAACAAGGTGTGTTAAAGAACAAGGAGTCCTGTAGATGGATGCACATATCTAACTTTGTGAAGTTCCGAAACATTTGGTTTTCATTATGCTGAAGAGACTTCCATTACCTTAATCACCTTACAGCAGCAAACCAAGACAAAAGGTGTTTCTGTTTTACTGGGAGGCAGAAGCACAGGATGCATGAACTGACGCAGCAACTATGAAGAAGCCTCACATTGGCGATGTTTATCTCCATGCTGCAGGCAAGAGAATATTGATTAATTGATCCGTCATTGTCAAAAATATTCTGTATTCTTCAGCATTATATGCAAGCATACATGCTATGTCAGAACATGCATTAAAATAAACAAGTAAGATCTTCAACAAAATGTTGCCACGTGATGTACTCCTTTTCTGTGCCCTCTTCCAGGCTATGCCATTCCATTATTTCTCCCATCAATCAATCAGCATTTTATGGCCACTGAACACACTCAGCCCTCATTGGGCTATTTGAGGTTTTTATCCTCTTTGGTTTTTATATAAAATACAAATACATACATATGTGTGTGTGGTTCCCCCCCTGAAAATCTTTGGGTTCCCTGGGCCTTACAACACCTCCCTCTCAATTGAGAGCAATGCCAGTGTAGTTACATAAGCAGCGACACTTGTGCCTGAACGTTTGAAACAGAGGGAACTATTTTAATCACCTCACAAACTTTGCTTTCCAGGGATGACACCAAATGTCTGCCTACTGTTCACCGTTCTGTCTCCAACTGCAAGCACCCTGATACCTCTTGGATGCTCACACACAGTGCGTTATGGAGAAAACATGTTGCATCCCTAGTTTCTGGTATACTGCTCTTGAATAGGAAGGCTTCATTTCAGTCAATTGTGGATAAAGCCATTAGTAGACCTAAGCTGTGTAAATTTGTTGAATCCTTTTCACATACTTTGCAGAGCCTCGTGATAAGAGCAGCTAAGGGAACTCATTGGTGGGAACTATAGAGAAAAGTGCTTAAGAGAGGCTGTTTTTGTTTTGTTTTCAGTTTAGTGCTGTTTAATTATCTCATTCATAAATGATTTGGAACTGGGGTGAACCGTGAGATCCAAATTTGCAAATAATGACAAATAATTCATGCAGGCTCTCTGGGACCCAGGTTACAGGATGGCAGGTGTGATTCAGCGCAGAAATCAGTTAAGGTGCTGCTTTGTCCCAAATTCCAATCAAATCCTGACAGCGAGTGATGTCACTGGAGAAGGATGTCCTACAAATACTTAATCCTTCTTTGTAAATGGTGGGGTAATCTTTTCCTGGCTTTCAAACAGAGCAAAGACATAGCAAGCCTCATTAGACTAAAAGCCGCAAAACATATTTCTACCCAAGCTCTTGGATTAGTGGCTCGATTCATTGTAATAGTGGTGCCCATTAACATGTTTCCAATCCAACAGTCTGGTGCTCAGTTAATTCCGCTGCTGTACAACCTTTTGTACAATGTATGTTCCTTTCACAAAACACTTTGAATATAGAAGTGTGATGGATTTTGTTTCTTCCTTGATTTTATTTTCTTAATGCAAGGCTTATGCATATAATGGTATGGGTGCATGGCTAGCAGGCATTGCCTCCTGCATGTTGGTAATGCCTCCACTGGTTGGTACCTGTCGCAGGCAAAATTTAAAGCTGTGTGATACCACTTTGATACCACAAATAATCCTGGGGACTGCAGTTTTGTTAAGGGTGCTGAGAGTTGTTAGGGGAATAGGTGTCCCCTGACAGCTCTCAGCACTTTTAACAAATGACAGCTCCCAGAATTCCTTGGGGGATGCCATGACTGTTAAAAGTAGTATCACAGTGCTGTAAATATACAGTGTAAATGTGGCTTCTGTGTAGGTTTAAACCATTGTGATTTAAGCTTCAAAATTGAGATGTGGAAAATATGGAAACAACGAGAAGACACAGGACTGAGATGTGGGACATGCTTCAGGAATCCAGACCGTGGGGACTCCCGAAAAATTAATAATTATAATTTGGTCTTTTTATTTTAGTTTTTTTTATTTTAATTGGAGTATTATGATTGGATATATTATTTGGATTTTTTATTGGAAAATCAATAAAAATGATTTAAGAAAATAAAATAAACCATTGTGATTTTATCTGCTTTAATCGCCTCCACGCTTGGACTGCCTCCATGCATTTCTTTGTCAAAACCCTATTGAAATCCATCCAAGTTGGTATCCATCACTATATCTTATGGGAGCAAAGTTCACTGCTAAACTGTGTGCTGTATGTATAAGAGCTATCCCCCCCTCACCCCTCAGTCCTGTACTTTCCAAAATTCAGCAACGTGGGCAAGACAGCAATACATTCAGCCTTCAGACTGACCATGAACAGAAGTGTTTGGGGGGTGACAGTGTGGGCTAGGCCTTCTCCATGGCTTCAGTGCACACAGAGTGTGTGCAGGAGCCTGGCCCTGTGATTGGTAGGGCCTTGTAGGACTGGGGTGTTCCTGTGTTTGGCCTGGAAGGGCAAGGTGTGGCCGCACAGGTGAGGTGAGGCTTGGTAGAAAATTTGTAGCACCTGGTGGCAAGGGCTGGGAGGGGTAGAGAAGACCAGCATTTCCCTCTGGCTCTTTGCAACGGCAACATGCTGCCCACCTAGCTGTGCTTCGGCTTCCTGACTCCTGGTATCCTGACTCTTGCACCCTTGGCTTCCTGACCCCTGGTTTCCTGACCCTTAGACTCTTGGCTTCCTGACTCCTGGTTTCCTGATTTGTGGACTCTTGGCTTCCTGACCACTGGACTGCTGACCCTGGACTGCTGATTCCTGCTTCCCAACCTCTACCCCGGTCCCGACGTACCAAGCCGGGACTCTGACTGCCCGTGACACAAGGGTTCGTTTCATTAGGCCCTAGTTCAGACACACTACTGTCTCTGGAGGCAAAGCATAGCCATCACGCCTAGTAGAATTTATAGCTTTATCTTCCATTAAGTTGTCTAATCCTCTTTTAAAGCCATCCAAGTTGCTTGCCATTGCTGCCTTCTGTGGGAGCGAGTTGCATAGTTAAACAACGAAGACATATTTATATATTTAGTTTGATGGATAGGAATTACAGCCCTAATTCCAGCAGACCATTCTATTCTACAACGCATTATTAGCCTACTTTGATCCCAGTATCAAAATGCTCATGCTCTAGGGTGGCAGACTGGAATTTATCAGCCATCCTTAACTATTAGCTCCAAAATGATATAATATTTGGGTCAATCCCCTGCTATTATTTAATAGGGGAGAAATATCAGCTGTCTATTCATACTTCAGGAATTTTAATAAGTGCCACAGAACAGTTTATTTTATTAGTCCCAAAGTGAAGAGAAGTGGATGCTCTGATGTCAGACCTTCAGATTAATAACAGGCTTTATAAATATGACAGGGTCATACGAATATGCCATCAGAACAAATGAAAGTAATTTATTCTTTGTAATACATTCTTTTTTTACAATTAAAAGGCTGCCAGAGGGCTATCCTTTAACTCATTTATTTTTTTGCAAGGGGAGGAGATGGGATATTCACCACTTTGCATATTTGATGCATATATAATAGTAGATGGGAATACTTATATTTGAATTATTGTTATTATTTCAATGATGTAACTGTATTACAAAGTGGAAATGATGACTGCCCTTTCTTCTGGCATCATACAGTTGCACCCAGAGCAGGGGTAGTCAAAATGGTGCTCTGCAGATGTTGTTGGACTATAGCTACTATCAGCCCCAACCAGTAGTGTCACTGGCCAGTGGAGATAGAAGTTGTAGTCCAACACCTAGAAGACACCAAGTTGTCTACCCTTGATCTAGAAACCCACCAGAGCTTTTGTGTTTTATGTCATGTTCTATGATAGCATATGCTTCTCTCCATATAAGAAGGGTCACAACACTGGGGGTGGTTTGCATCTTAGTTTTACTTAAGAGTACAGCCAGTGAAATCAATAAGCATGACTAAGTTAGGTCCATTAATTTCAGTATGTCTACTGTGAGTAAAGCTTAGCTGAATTATAAATAAATAAATAAATAACACTCTATATAAACTTGCCCACCCAAGAAAATATCTACCACTGATTTATCCTGTCAGGAAAGACCAAGAAATTAGTAGAGTGGAAGCACAAGCTGTTGAGTTTCTCTTCATGGGCTGCCATACAACAGGAAACTGAGATCTCCAGCCTGCTGATCTGCATCTTTTTAAATAAGTATTTGCATGACTTTGTAGTCCAGTGACAGCACTCACTATCAATGCATGCTTTGTAAGTCTGCAAAAAGTAGTAGCTGCTATCTCAATGTGAGCACTGAGTTCCTGTTTGAGTGAAAGATTAAGGGTCACTATGGATTTGAGGTACCAGAGAGTATTAACTACAGCACCTCTAGAGAAATATTGTTTGTGTAGCATTTTGTCCTATGCCTGTCATTTTCTTAATGCATTGCTAATCATGAAGGAGAAGCGTATACGCTTCATGGTATAAACTGAAAAAGCAGTTCTTTAACTGATGACCAGACAAGAGATGGGAGAATTGCGGTTACTTTTCTTTCTTTCTTTCTTTCTTTCTTTCTTTCTTTCTTTCTTTCTTTCTTTCTTTCTTTCTTTCTTTTTAAAGCAGCTGTGGTCATCCCAGAATTAGAGCAAGAACATAGAGCTGGGGTGTATGTGGTTAATTATTTGTATTTCTTTAAAAAACAACAACCATATATCCCACACTTTGTCAAAAGACCCCAGGCTAACTTACACACACAAACACACACACACACAATAATGGCGCAATGTAACCCAGTTTACTAAAACATCATCCACTTGCCCATAGATTACAATACTGGACAAAACTTAAGATTAAAGGCTGTTTAAAGATACAGATCTTTATCTACTCAGGGAGGTATACCCACTGAAATTACTGGAAATAATTAGTGAGGTCCATTGATTTTTAATGAGTATACTCTGAGCAAAGCTTACTAGAATATCACCCAACACTGTTTTGTGGTAGGGCTGCCCATATTCTCTGCCATGAAGACAAAGACCTCAAAACACACACACACACACACACACACACACACACACAACTATATGGTTATATACCACTCACTTTTAAGTTTGAAATACATCATATGTATATCATGTGGTCTGCATGTAACACAGAGGAAGAATAGGGTTTCCCTTTATTTCTACACTACACATGAGATGTTGTGGTTGGGCATCTCTTGTACAGATGTGGCAATCACTAAAGATGCCCATATTGATTTTGCAGATGCCTATTATATCCAAAAGAACAGCTTTCATTTTTCTCTTTGGACATTTTTGGGCTTCCATGCTTTACATTGGGAGGTTTGGGGCACACATAAACTTTCCACGTGACAGCTTTATATCCTCCCCCTGAAGGTAAGAAAAAATCTGATTACCAGAGAGCCTTAACCAAGAAAAACAATAACACAGAATACTGTAGAAAGCAAATGATTCTGGGAGCCATAGAGGATTACTTATGAACACGAAGAACCCCAGAGACAGCTTCAAGCCTTGAATTTCCAGATGGAGATTTCGATCTCAGCCATCTCTTGCAACCTTCTAAATTATTGTAGACTGAATTAGTCCACAGTGGTAGCAATATATTTCCTCAGTAAGGGACAGCTCAATGTTGAAGTCGATAGGAGTTCAGCCATTGACTTCAATTGAAACAAGCTCTGCCAAACCTTGAGGCTTTAAAGCCAGATAACTATGAGTTTAGGATGAGTGATTTTCAAGTAAACTAATGGATCAGAAGCAGGGCTTACACAAATTATTTGTTCTGTAACTTAGACAACTGCCCAAGTCCAGCACTTGTTCTGTATGTGAGTGTTGCTTGGCTTGATGAACATTCAGGGATTAATAGTTTGTGTGAAGTGACTGGTTGATGGATGGAAAAGTTCTCACCCAAACAATATCCTTTTCTGCTTTTAGATTATACCTGCAGGGCAAGGAAAACTCCTGATCAAATTAACAATCATGGTCAATGCAGCAGTCGGTAACATGATGTCATTGTGGTTAGGCTATAGATGCAGTACCTTGGATAGCTCCATGATTAGCAACTTGTAGTGTGGAAGGTCAAGGCCAGACTAAGCTCGCACTGAAGCAAATCCTGGCATGTTCCACCTCTCTTGTAATAGGAGGATTGCCTCAGAGTTCTTAAAGGGCTTGTACTCAAAACCTTGAACTTCTATGACACTTCAGGACCCTGGTGGGTCCCCAGGCACCTCTGGAGAAATGTTGAGTCATTTCAGTCTCTAGGGCAGATTGCCAGAGAACTCTATTTGACAGCTTGGGGTGAAGGGCTGCTAGGCTTAGCAACTGAGTCAGAAGATGTTGTTAGCCCCCTAGGCTAAGCTAACAAGGCAATGCGCAGCATCTCATCTGCAGAAGGTCCCAAGGTCAATCCCCAGCCTCAACTGATAGACCAATGGTCTGACTCAGTATAACACAGTTTCCTATGTCCCCATGTTCCACTGGTACCCGGGACGAGGTGTCTGCTTTTCTTTGGAGTCCGACTCACTGAGTGGAGAAATGATTGCAAAATGATTCTCCCAAGCCAAAGTCAGATATGGACTTCAGGATCTCCTGAAAGGCTGCATCAAATGAGAGAGAACCTCTGTTATTCTTCAGCATGGATCAACATATGGGCAGGGAAGAATACCCAGGTTTCTCCCCACACATGTCCACTAGCCCTTGCCCGAGACAGCAACAGCCTCTTCATCCTAAAGCACATACCCTGCCAAGTGGCAGCAGTGTTGGGAACACTTCCTATCCTTTCCTTCCTTCTCCCTTCCCCTGATATGTTGGGTAGCAACCTGCAGGATGCCTTACCCAGGGGAACATGGGAGATGTAATTTCCATACAGCCTCCTGCATTTCTATGTGACAGCTATTAGCAACAATAATTATGCAAAACTCCATGCTCAAAGGCAGCAATCCTTTGAGTACCAGACATTAGGGATAAACAAGAGGACAAGGTATTAATGCCATCATCCCCTGCTAGTATATGTCCGGAGGCATCCAGCTGTCCTACCTGGAAATAAAATGATGGATTCAATGAAACTTGGTCTGATCCAGGAAGATAGTTCTTAGGGTTTAAAGTTAACCTATTGCTGCTTTTTGTGCTGGGCCCATCAGCAGGAGGTACAAATGCCTAGGAGGTGCTTAGGTGTTCCAGATTTTCAAAGGTTTCATGTAGTGTTGGCATAAAAGTTCCATGCATCTAAGAAGCTATTCTTGCTTGCAGCCTGCACTCTGCTATTGATTCACTAATGTAACTGAAAATCCATAATTCTCAGCATGCATCCTTTTTCTGTAAGCAGTGCAGAAAGGTGATTCAGTTAGCAGAATGGCATCAAGTCTTCCAGAATGAAATGGTCCGCCCGAATATTGGAACATCTCCCCACCCCCCGGTGAACTTCTTTCTTTATAAAATGTTTCTGCTGTGTCTGCTGCAAAAGGGCACTCAAAGTGACATTGTGCGTAAAACAATTATGAGAATAAAATAAAGGCAAACAAAACTCAATTATATTAATTAAGACAGCTATTTAAAAAAATCAAAATAAAGCCATTAGAGAAAACTACAGCAAACTTCAGGTATGTAATTCTAAACACGTACCTATTGTTAATAAGTATAGGTGCTACAACACTGAAAGCTCAGCTCATCACCAATGCAGATTTTACATTTTATGGGACTTTTAAAAGTGAAAATTCTGCAGATTGAAGCAGTCCAGGAGGTGTGTATGGGGTACGGCAATGAACTTGGTCACAAGCTGTTAAGGGCTTTACATACTAATATTAAAACCTTGAACTTGGCCCAGTAGCACATCAACAGCCATTCCAATCTTTGAGCAGGGGTGTACTATGCTGGTAGGTCCCTTTACTGTCAACAATAATGTTACAGCATTCTGCACAGCCTGCAGTTACTAGATCAGCTGTAAGGGAGCCCCACACAGAGTGCATTGCTATATAATGCTCTGCAATAATCCAGTCTTGAAGTCACCAGTTATGCCTGGACTACTGCGGAGAAGTTATCCCAGTTCAGAAATGACCACAGCCACTGTACCACTGGGCCTCCAACGACATTATTGATCCAGGAGCAAACTGGTTCATTCAGAGAGGTAAAGACCAATTCCTCAGACACAGGAACAGCTCACCGCAGAGCCTCTGCCATTCCAGGATTTAAATTCCATTTATTCCCCCTCATCCAGCCCACCTCTGCATCCAGCATCAGTCCAGGACCAGCAAAACCTCTTGCAATTCAGATTTATGCAGAAATAGAACCTTCAGCATACTGGTGACACCTTGCCCTGAATTCTACTCACTACTCCCAATAGCAATTGACTACTGGTATTAAATAGCAATGGGGGGAAATTAGAGCCCACAGATCCCCAGTGTCGGGGGGGGGAGAGTACTCTCCCAATGCTATTCTTGGGAGTTGGCTGCATAAGTAGAGCCACTGTGATGCAGTGCCGCTGTTACCCATCCCATGGAGCAGGTCCAGTTACCATGGTCAACAGTATCCAAAGCCCCAAAGGGATAAGGAAGAGAGAGCAATGCTGCCCTCTCCTTGTCATGTTCTCAATAAAGGTGATTTGTCTAAGCCTGAATCCAGACTGGAATGAGTCTCAGCAGCATCTTGCAATGCCTGCAGTTGAGCCACCGTGCTCCTCTCCACCACATTCCCTAAGAAGGGGTATATGCAACTGGTCTGAATAATAGCCATCCAGCCTGTTTGTCAAAGCCTAGACTCTACAACTTCTCTAGAAAGACTGTTTCATGAAAGAGTGGGTTGTTTTGCAGTGAAGAAGTGCCGTAATTTATGCTTTCTCTAATGTGTATGTGCACCACTTAGAAGCTTGAGGAACTGAGTGGTATGTAAGTAGCTAAAGTAAAAATAAATTAAGTGTACGGCTTTGTGTTCAAAGACATGTACACTAGTGTAATGAGTATAACAATCATATTCATTAGAGATTTATGGTATGAATGGAGGAATGAGTGTGGACCTGTTTTTAGGCTGAAGAACACCACTCTAAAATGGAGTCTCCTTAAGACTTGTGGGACTGATAAGGTTGGCAAGCGAAGTGAGGAAGAAGTGCTGAGCTCATGAGACTTGACTTCAAACAGGCCGATAACAAAGGACGTACAAACAGGCTGATAACAAAGGACGGGTGTTGAGAAAGATTGACTAATGAGGATGTAATGAACTACGTAATAAACAACTTTGACAAGGAGCAGATGGCGATGAATCACCAGAGCTGGAATGTCTGACTGAAAGTATATAAAGAAGGGATTTTCCAGTGGAAAGGTGTGCCAGGTTCCCAGCGCTGCAACGCCTGCCACCCGTCCTCTTGCTATGGCCTGATCAGCTACTGGTGTAGAGTTGGTGAGTATGATTGAGAATGTGTGTGTTATGATCGGGAACGTAGTTGTGACTCCTGCTGCAGTATCCCAGAAGCTCTGCCCCTGTTGCAACCAAACCAGTCATGCTCCCATAGATCTGCCTTTGCTCTAGTGCTTGAATGGTAGTGAACGCCCAAATGGGACTTACATTACATTTTAATCCTGCCCTTTCTCCAGCACACACACACTCACAAACCCAACTTAGAGCATCATGCAGAGTTCTCTCCCCTGCCTCCATCATTTTATCCTTCCCACAACCCTGTGAGGTAGATCTGTCTGAGCGAGAGTTCAAAGTCACCCAGTGAGCTTCATAGCTCATGTCTCACTACTCCTCATCTGACATTCCAAGCCCTCCAACTCCAGAAACAAGCATGTAATAACGGAGAAAATATACAAATAAATATAACACAAATAAAAATCCACGATCTGTTTTGTATACAAATACTTCCTTCATACATGAATTCTCCTGCTCCAGAGGCCTTAGGATATTAACACTGCTAAGCTGAAGCTCTTATGAATGCAGTGAATATGCATAGGTATTTTAACTTACACTTTACATATTTATTAAAATATATATTTCAATAAAACACATTATAAAAATAATTGGATACATTTGAGGAAGAGCACCACTATTTATGAAACCTCAAGAGGAAAAGATTAAGCATTTTAATTTCTGAACCGATGAGCAAAAATTCTAAGGGATGTAATGTGATAAATGTTCATGAGACTTTCCGAGCAGATTATTTAGCACATCTATTTATTCATTGATTGGGGTTTTTTTAATAAGATAAAAATGAATCTGTTCTCTGGATCCATTTCGCAAATATGCCTTCATAAAATATGATACACGTGTGTTCTTTTTTTAACTTTAAAATGTAGTTCTGCAGATGACTGATTTGCAGAGCATGGCTGAAAGTGGCAAACATTGGAAAACAAGAGCCTTTCTGGATCAGATGAAAGGGCCCACAAGTCAAGAACCAGGGGCCCAGGGGTCACACGCAGGCCTTTGGGATTTCTTCTGTGGCCTCCCATGTGTCTCCCTGCTGCCTCCCTTCCCTCTGTGGATTTTCCTGCACTGTGATGGACACATATGGACACCATAAAGGTAAGGAACGTACCCTCCAGCATTCCTCAGAGTGTTCACTCCCTGCAACGGCTCCTCCTTGACCCCTTCCCCACAGAGCATTTCCATCACCACTACACCAAAAGGACATGGCACACACACCTTCCACTACCCTGAGAAAACCCCTTAATCCCAATTTTATTTTATTTTATTCTTCAGTAGATTCAAAAAAGAAAAAGATGCATCAGTACAATAAACCCTATGTCCCTGAGCTCAGAATGAAAGAGATGTGGCAGAGCTTAAAATGGCTAATTAACACTTTTAATGATGTTGTTGTTGTTGTTTAGTCGTTTAGTCGTATTCGTCTCTTCGTGACCCCATGGACCAGAGCACACCAGGCATTCCTGTCTTCCATTGCCTCCCGCAGTTTGGTCAAACTCATGCTGGTAGCTTCGAGAACACTATCCAACCATCTCATCCTCTGTCGTCCCCTTCTCCTTGTGCCTTCCATCTCTCCCAACATCAGGTTCTTTTCCAGGGAGTCTTCTCTTCTCATGAGGTGGCCAAAGTATTGGAGTCTCAGCTTCAGGATCTGTCCTTCCGCTGAGCACTCAGGGCTGATTTCCTTAAGAACGGATAGGTTTGATCTTCTTGCAGTTCATGGGACTCTCAAGAGTCTCCTCCAGCACCATAATTCAAAAGCATCAATTCTTCGGCGATCAGCCTTCTTGATGGTCCAGCTCTCACTTCCATACATCACTACTGGGAAAACCATAGCTTTAGCTATATGGACATTTGTTGGCAAGGTGATGTCTCTGCTTTTTAAGATGCTGTCTATTGTCATTGCTTTTCTCCCAAGAAGCAGGCGTCTTTTAATTTCATGGCTGCTGTCACCATCTGCAGTGATTATGGAGCCCAAGAAAGTAAAATCTCTCACTGCCTCCATTTCTTCCCCTTCTTTAAACACCTTTAATAGATCTACTAAAATACACTTTTGCCTCACATAGCTGCACCTAAGCAAAGGAAGGTTTTTCAGTGACGTCCAATGAAAGGTGCGGGCATTTTCGTTAGCTTCCTGGGGAAATGTTGGGGGACCAAGTTTTTGACTCACTTCTTTCTGCTGCTCCTGCTGCAGATATGCAGCCTAGCTTTGTCTCTCACGCTTAATGAGACAGGGAGAAAGTCACTTCTAGGTAGGGTATGGACTCTGTGGACAGAACCAGATAAGGATCCTTCATGGCCTGCATGTTTGGCACTTCCTCTGAAGCTGCTAATTTGCTCATCGCTTGCTGTTTCATTGCAATTGAAGCCAGGTTGTATGATCTCATGCCACACAATATTCAATGGAGACAAGAGGGTAAGAGCAAAGGGGTGTGGGAGGCAAAGGCAAATATGCCGTAGGATGCCAGGCCCCAAGGTTCTGGCACCTAACACTATCTTCACACCCCTCACATGATGGTAATTGCATAGGCAGCAGGGAGAACAAATGAAAGGGGATAAAATTCTGCAAGCATTTAAGAGGAGGTTTCGGCTCTGGTTCATTGCATTTGAGATTTACATTTGTGGACATTTGGCAGCAATTTGTAAACTATTGAAATAATCAGAATGTAAATTGTAACTTGGAATTCTTTGTGCTATTTTATAAGCATAATGGGAGCCCATTACAGCTTAATTTGCTCTCTAATTCAATCTAAATTGTTATGCACATTTCTGCATCCCTCCCTCATCCCTCCCATTGATTTGCCAGCATTTGTGTCCCAGTCCTCAGACCCACCAGCTGTAGCTGCGTAGTTCCCCTGGCTGAAAATGGAAGGAGGGGCGACTAGACCAGCTTTGCCAACCTGGTATCCTCTAGATCAGTGGTTCTCAACCTGTGGGTTGCGACCCCTTTGGGAGTCGAACGACCCTTTCACAGGGATTGCCTAAGATCAGAGGTTGGCAAGCTTTTTGGGGGGTGGGCTCCTCATCCTCCGACAGCCTCTGCCACTCGCAATGGCAGTCACAGGAGTCGTGCTTAGCAGAGTGGTGATGGCACAGGCAGCGGCAGCATGAGCAATGGCGGCAAACAGCTTGCTCTGATGAGGGACTGCTGGAAATGCGATTGGCCAGCTCAGCCCAGCCCCCTTCCTCCTCTCGGCCATGCGCAGCAGCCGCTTGCCCGGTGGTCAGGGCCTCAGACCAGGACACAAAAGTTGTTGAGCTTTCTTTGGCAAAACTGTTGAGCTTTGTAAAGTTTTGCCCAAATTTGTTGAGCTATGTTTTGGGGGGAAATCGGCAAAAACAACACTGCCGACATGGGTTGCCAGACATCCGATTTTTTGCCGATTTTCGCCCAGACATTGCTTCCGACTGCAGTATTCCTGTTAAATCTGGGAAAACTTCAGAAAGCATTTCACTTATTTAAATGACCAGTTTGTGGAATTTGGTGGCCATTAGCATAAGTGGATTCAAAAGTGGATAAGGCAAAAAGGCTATCTCCACCTACCACTCATGATGCTATTTGCAGCCTGCAATGTGCCTCACCATAGCAGTTGCTATTGCCTTCATGTCCTGCTTGTGGTCTTCCCAGTAGCACTTGCTTGGTCACTGAGGGAAGCAGGATGTTGTATCCAACTAAGTTTTACTCTGAGTTGACCTGCTGAAGTTACTGAACCTAAGTTAGTCATACCCATCAATTACAGTGGGTATAACATTGGAGACAACCAATAATGTTCAACCTGATGGACCTTTGGGTCCTCTTATGGTAGTGGGATGTGGTTGCGCTGGTCTCACAAGCATCTATTGGATGGTGCTTATGATGTAATTCAAGTCTTCCTTTAAGAAACACAATGTCAAATAAGAGAAAATGCATCATTAAAGAGGACAAAATAATTTCAAACAGTGAAAATCCAGATGTATGGCAACCCTAGCTAATGTATTTAAATAGACGTCAATTTTAGACATGATTGTTATGATTTAAAATTAATTTTAAAAGAAATACAAGGCATCTCACCAGACTGATGAAGTCTGTGACCAGGTGAGTTGTGTGCTAGCTCAGCCTACTGTTCACAGGTTAACTTCGAAGCTCTCTCTTCTTATGCTTCCAGCTGGTGTTGGACCAGACAGCTCTTCAAATAGCCTTTCAAAATCAAACAGAGAATTGCTTTCTGTAAAATATAACACATGGCCACCTTGTTTTCCTCCCACACCCCTGTCGATTTGCTACATATTACTTCCCAATTATTGCTAAGGAGTGCTCCCTTGCTATAATACTGAAGCGTGGGGGTGCCAATAGAGCCATTTTTAAAAGCTGCAAGTTTGAACGAGGTCATCCTCTCCATAGTTGTGCTATGACATTTTGAGGAACCTTTATACCAATGCCTATATCTTATCTAGATAGCTATCCATCTATCTCTCTATATCTTTGTCTGTCTGTCTGTCCATTGTTCTTTATATCCTCACACACCCACCTTCAACCCTACTCCTAAAACAGGCAGCCTGCAATTTTATTTGTAAAGATGTGAATGGCCGTGCAATCATATGCATGTTTGTATGAAAGTAAATCTTACTCTGTTCAAAGAAGCTTATACCTAAGCAGTGGCAGAGGAAGAGGGCAGGGGCGGACCACCCTGGGTGCCATCTCTGAGGGGGTGTGTGCCATGAGCAGAGGATCCCTCCGCCGTCCATACAGTGCACGCACGGCACCACTGTACATAGCAGCACATGCGCTGTACATAGCGGCACTGTGCATGCGCCACTGGGCAGTTTGCCCCACCCCACTGCAGCTGTGAGCAGAGGATCCCACCGCTGCCGCAAGCAGAGGGTCCCGTCACTGCCTGTACGCCGCACATGCGATGGCGCCATACATAAAGGTGCCATACATAGCGGTGCTGCACATGTACCGCCGGGCAGTTTGTCCCGCCCCCGCCCCGCCCCTCAACACCCTGCCTCGGGTACTGGAGAGCCTTCCTTCACCCCTGTATCTAAGGTACATGAAATGAAGGAGTGCTGCAGCATCTAAATCCCATGTGCTCCACAGCAAGCCGGTCCCATCTACTGAAGACGGCTCCCATCCCACAAGTGACTGCACATGATGAACTAGTAAATATGTACACACATCACAATACCATCCAAGAATGTTTGGGACATGCTTAGACTGATAAGGCTACATGGGGGCTATCTGTCTCTTTGCCAATTCCACTTCTGAGGGATGTGCTAAGGGCTAATCTATTCGCACCCAGAAAGTCACGTGTGTTTGCTTTCAAGCAATTTTCCAGGGGGAGATGAACAGACTCATGATATATTCCCCACCACCACCACCACTCGATCAAATAAAGCCTCTTTCCCACCCATTCTATCATAGTTTTTAATCCCTGTATTTCTGACCCCACCCCTCCAGCAGGAAAGAAGAACATAAAACACCATTGTTGAAGTGTCTGCCTCTCCGCAAGCCTGATCCTGCAGTGCTGGCTTCCTAAGGTTAGAAGCAAAAGCTATCTTAACGCATGGCCCCATGTGCATAAGCACATGCGCCTTTCACACATCCTCCAGATCCCTTCAGCTGGAAATGATTGGTTTCCTGTCAGAATACATGGGGAGGATGCATTGTTTACTTTCCAAAGACGACGGCCATTTGACCTTGGGCGATCAGTCCGCCGACAGTTCTGACTGCAAAGCTGACAAAATTAATGCCTCTGGGAGAGCTGAGCTCTAAAATCTAATTGACAGCTGCTTTCTTCTCCCTTCTCCTCCATAAAAAAAGAAAATAACTCATTTTGAAAACAAACAAACAAATGCAACCCAAAGGATATCAGAGAAACAAGTTTTAATCTAGTCAGAAACTCTAAGTTTATTAATAAGCCATAAAAATGAAAAGACAATCCCCATTGTGTGGAAACACTAAAGAGAAATGTTGGTGGGTGGGGGGTGAGAAAGATGGATCAATAAACAGCACTGCTAATAAAAAGATATGAACTAAAACACAGGGCGAGAAAATATTTATATCCGTTTCTACACAAGGTATTAAAGGGTAGCCGCATCCTTTGCCTACAAAGTGGGATGGCAGTCTATGGATTGATTCATCAATTCATGAGGGAAAGGAGTGCCACAATGAAGCCTCTTCTGTAGGCTACTTGCCTTTTCCAGTACATTTGTACATAGAATGATCATTAGTGTGCTTTGGTTTTCTGTCTTTAGATTTCCCTCTTAGGAGCTCGATCTTGCACACATAAAGTTTACCTACTACCAGATAACAGTAGAAACAAATGGCAGGCAAAGGGGTAAGCGACAACTGGCACACAAACTTGTTTAATGAAGCCCCTCTGGGCCCAACTTTGGCAAAGAGAACAGTATTAGGAGAAGCGGTTGTCTGCTTAACCCTTAACCAGCCATTTCCCCCATTCCAAAGTCTTACAATATCCAAGGAGAGGAGATACCGTATTTTTTGCTCTATAAGACTCACTTTTTCCCTCCTAAAAAGTAAAGGGAAATGTGTGTGCGTCTTATGGAGTGAATGCAGGCTGCGCAGCTATCCCAGAAGCCAGATCAGCGAGAGGGATTGCTGCTTTCGCTGCGCAGGGATCCCTCTTGCTATTCTGGCTTCTGGGATTCAGAATATTTTTTTTTCTTATTTTCCTCCTCCAAAAACTAAGTGTATCTTGTGGTCTTTTGCGTCTTATAGAGCAAAAAATACAGTACATTGCAGGTATTTATTCTGAGCCCCTGTCCCCACCCAATCAAATTGGCTCTAGCAAAAAAGGTTGGGAGAGATTTAGGGTCATTTCTAGGTCAACTGGAGGCCAGCTTCAGAGAACTGATGTATCACTATTGAAAATATCAGGGAGGCCTGAACATTTGGGTTCTCTGGATTTCCTAGAGATCAGTCAGAACACATTTTCAGAACTTTCCCAGAGTTATTCTAAGGCTGCAATGTTGTTCAACTCAGGTTAAATCCTATTTAATACACTGGGACTTATTGGCAAGTATATAATACACAGAACTGGGCTGCAGGAATTGCAACCAACAGAGATTTATTTGGTTGTGTGTTGAATGTTATTTTACTTTCTGGACCCCAGTGTGGTTTTGATTTAACATATTCATTCATACACACAGGAAGATCACATCTGACAGGCATGGAAGGCTACAGAGTTGGATGCCCCAGAATTCTTTCTGTGCTGTAAAAGTCACAATCTGATTTTAAAAAAACCCCACATGTCAATGGTTACAACAGAATTTAAATTATAGCACTATACTTTCATTCATATTTGGAGGTGAACTGGATTTCCTTTATCACAATGTGATGCACGGTAGGTTTAATCTGATGAAACACCAGCAAAATGTCAGTTTCCTCTGAGATAGCAAGGATCATTCAATCACATGGGGGACAGAGAGAGACAGATTGAGATTTTCATCTACAGCTTCTTGGAAGTTGATTTTAATAAGCTTTCTGTTGTCATCCAGAACCTAAATATTTAACTGCTCCTTCTAATATATAATTTAGCTTTGTTTTTAAAGTGTTTTAAGTAATGGACTTTCTGGTTCCTCTCATGATAGCAATTTTAGGTTAAGACCCACTTACACACATATATATTATTTAGTGCATGTATACCCCACCTTTCTTCCTTCTTGGAACTCAAGACAGCAAACAGAGAGTTGCTAGGTCTCCCATTCAGCCACTGACCAGACTCAGCTTTACTTAGCACCACCAGGCTATGTGCTTGTGTGTCCTCAGATCATAACCTGGTAGGGATGCCCAACCTGGAGTAATGTGGTCAGTGGTACAGACATTGCAAGTTGCTCTCACATTGCTCCAAGAACACTGAAAGGGTTCTTTCTATGTAGCTTCACTGATGAGCATTTACACTGGGACCAGTCACAGTATGGTAGGGCACATGACAGTGCTGGACAATGCTGGAAGTTGCTACCACAGTTATATAATAATAATAATTTGTTATTTATACCCCGCCCATCTGGCTGGGTTTCCCCAGCCACTCTGGGCAGCTTCCAACCAAATATTAAAAACAATACAGCATCAATCATTAAAAACCAACACTTTGAATTGTGCTCGGAAACGTACTGGGAGCCAATAAAGATCTTTTCAGTCACCAGTCTAGCTGCCGCATTCTGGATTAATTGCAGTTTCCGAGTCACCTTCAAAGGTAGCCCCACGTAGAGCGCATTGCAGTAGTCCAAGCGGGAGATAACTAGAGCAAGCACCACTCTGGCAAAGCAGTGGGCAGGTAGGGTCTCAGCTTGCGTACCAGATGGAGCTGGTAGACAGCTGCCCTGGACACAGAATTAACCTGCGCCTCCATGGACAGTTGATGTGGCTCCTTGGGAGGGAGTCATCAAGCAGAGTATGCATGTACTGGTCACTGTCATTCACATGGCAGGGCTGGGACATCCCTCAGACCAGCATGGCTGGCACTGTTCAGACCAGTATGACGGAGGCCCTTTACACTCAGGCTAGGTGACAGGAAAGACAAGCCTAGCCAGGCTAGAGGCAGAGGTTCAAGTTTATGGAGTCCAAGTTTGGGGTAAAGAGTGCAGAAGCAGTGGAGCTGCATGGGACTGTGCAGAAGCAATGGAGCTGTCCCAGTAGGGTGGCACACCAACTCACCAAGCTTTTAAAGATGGGGCAAGGTGAGTTTGCTCATGAGACTTTCAGGCTTTGTGAGACTGTGGACCAAGCTCATGGTCTGTTCCCAGTGATGGGAACTGTGCCCTCCACCCCTAGGGGAATAGTTGATACCCTCTCTGGAACCTATTGCTGCACTCTTCTCCCTGCAAGGGAAAAGTGAATGTGTGTGTCCTGCTTCCCCATCCTGAGCTTACCCCATCCTGCCTTTTTGGTGGGCAAGACTGCACTCCTCTTAAAGAAGCAGGTTCATAGTTTGGGGAAACTCCTAGAACCATGATTGTTGCTTAATGCCCAGGTTTCCTTAATGGGAAGGAGTACCTATACCTGGCTTCAACTGGTGGATCAACTAAGGCATTAGAGGTGTGTCCCTCACCAACTCTGTATCTTTTCCCATGCCATTAGATAAGCCATATTTTCCACCCAGCTTTTAGCAGCTAATTGGTTCGGTCATTTTTATGGTGTTTTTAATTATGCTGGTTCTGTAATTTATTATAATTGCTTTAGTGCATTTATTATGTATTCTGTTAACTTATTATTTGCAAAGCACCCCATAGCCAATTTTTGGTGGAAAAAGCTGTACATAAATAAATAAATACCCCTACCCCCAAATACCAATGCTCCATTCAGTGTGCTATGGGCATGGGGTGCAATCACTTTCAATGCCTTCCCTATTCAGTTAATAGGTCCACAAGCAGATTGATCTACAGTGCTAGGATTAAAATGGATTTAGATTTAGACAATTAATCTAGAGAAAGCAGCTTTAATTAAAAGGATCAAGTTTATTTGTCCTTTCTTCTTTCACTCATTATCACAGTCCAAGTCACATTTGAAATATTGTGCTTCAGCAGCCTGGTCCACAAAACAGTTAAGTCAGAACCAAACTACACAATAAATTTATGGCGCATTCCATGGTTGGGTGCCATGGAAGGCTTGAAGGACACACCATCCAGGAACCCCGATGAGAACTTTATTGCCTCTCTCCAGCAAGATCAGAACAGTAATAGAAAGCTCTTGACCTAATCCAGAAACAATGAAATCCAGTTTCAGCTAATGGCTACATCCTACATACAGCGAGATAGCATCCTATGCTCATCAGAGCTCACCTGCAAGGCCTCACCGGAACAGGGAGAAACTATTTCTTTTTTATTGATTTATATTCTGCCTTTCTGCTCAACAAGAGTCCTCACATAAGGGCTCACATAAAAAGCAAAACAAACAATATAAAACCTTCTAAACAGTAACATTAAAGGCAACCAATCAACATTAGCAACTATAAAAGGCAGCATAAAACAACTAGTAAAACAACTTTAGAAGGAAAGTAGTAATCAATTTGTCAATGGTTGCGAAGAACCAGTAAAACTGCAAACAGTGGCAGCAAACTAACCCTACAGTACGGAGTGTGGAAGTGGCTTTTGCCTCCCCCCCACTTTTTCCATTTAAAGACAACTTTTCCATTGACCTTTGGTTTTGGTGGATCCAATCCCAGTCTTCACAAGCCTCCAAATGCCCTTTCACATACCCATGCCCACTGGCAACATATGCATGCCCAGAGAATTTCTTGGCCATACCAGGGACTCCTCTAGAGATGTCCACTTGTATATATTCCTAAGACCCCTTAAGGGTCCAAGGGGTCTAGCTTGCTGGATGATTGCTTCTCTGGTCCAAGACTTGATTCCGTATGTTTTATACTGCTTCTATTGTGCGAGCTGTTCTGAGAATATTTATATGGAAAGGGCAGCATAGACAACGGGCAGCAAAAAAACAGGGTATGTATATATAGAAGTGTGTTTGGCTATGGTCAGCCAGAAAGCAAAATAACATGACCAAATTCTGCAATAATAAAACTCCTCCACTTCCCCAAATTTGAAACAAAACCTCACTCCTGTATCTCAATAAATTTCTACAAGATCGGCTCAATAAAAATATATCCAATTTCTGCTCTGCAGAGTCTCAGAAGGCCACAAGAGCTGTATATATTTTATTGAATTCTGCCTGAAGCATAGATTTGTAAATGAGAAATTATCTGTTCTTGAAACCCTGCAAGATGGTACCATTTTATCTAGCAAAATATGATGGTCTAGGATGCTCCCCCCTCCCTAGTTGCTGGAATCTGAAGACTAAAAATGGTAGAGATTGCCCTACATGGAGGATCTTAATGGGTAACTAAATGCTGCAGCATACCAATGACAAGCAATGCAAATGGCTTTTAAGAATGTAGATTTGCAAGGACGTGGGAGAATATTACTATTTACTATTTTTGCAGCATTAATAGACAAGATTTGGGAACACACATACAAAGAAACTCATATACTACCGTACCATAATCTTGCTTTTCTGTGCTGTTTTCATATGGTAATAACAGAAAAGCTTGTCAGATGATATTGCCATGTTTCGTTTTCAGAATAGCCAAATGGCTGCATTCAGGCTCCTGAAGCTATGCATGAATATCAATGGGAATAATGCTTCATCTATTCCTGGAACAAATAGGTGTTACATATACAAACAGGTATTACATATATTTGAAACATACATTGGCTGGAATAGGGATAGGAATACATTCAGCCTGATCTGATTTTAATGTGAATCCACCTAATTTGCACATCCTGAACCAATACGCAAACTGAAACGCTGCCATTCATTGAAATGTGCACTTCTCGAAATTTTGCAATGCAGTTTGCCAGTGGGGTGGGGTGGGGTGGCTATATTAAGGGAAAGTGTGTACAAAGTAAATGTGTTTATTAGGAGAAATGTGAGTGAAAACAAATACAAATTTTGTGTGGCTTTTAAAAACAAAAATTTGCAAACTGATGCACCCATAAGATGAACTGAATATTGGGGAAAACATAGAAAATGAAAAAAGTTGAAATTGACAGATTCTTCCATCCCAAGCTGAGGCCAAGATATGATGCTTATCTCATGGCATGCACAATATGTAAATAAACAAGTAAAATTAAAAATAAATAGCATTGGAGCAGTAAGGACAATTGGGACAATGACATGGGGAGAAATGCCCACTCTGTGGTTCCAGTTAGCAATGCCTCTACCACATACCTCCTGTCTGCAGTGAGAGAGAAGGTCCCATTAGCACCAATGGGAATACAGCCAAATGGAAGCCCAAAGTTATTCAGAAGGAGGAAATTAAAAGTAACCCTGCAGTAACTGTGGTTTTGTGGGGAGCATTTGCGTTAGAGATACCTGACCTCTTTGCAAAACTGCAAATCTTGGCTCAGAGTCATCATGGCACAACAGGCCTGAAATTACTGTTTGTTGTTATGATTTGTTTAAAATATTTTAGGCACCCTCTTAGTTGGGCACCATTGCTATTGTAATAGAACAAGGGAGATGTTCGTGGTAAGTTCGGGAACCTCTTTTTCTATATTATGCATGTAATAAAATATATTCTTATTAAATATATATCTATAAAAATACAATTAACATAACATAACATAACAACATATTTATGGACCCTTGCTTCCTTTTTAATGTGCTGTGTGGAGTAAGAGTACCTGTAATCTCTTTTTTCCCCCAGCCTAAGCATCTCAGGTAGACTACAAATCCAATAAATAAATAATACATCAAAAAGCAGATTATTTTTTTCATGTGACCTAATGCGATGCAACATTCCACAGCACCCACCCAACTGCTTCATAACTGGGAAAAGCTATACAATAGTACCTTGGGTTAAGTACTTAATTCGTTCGAGAGGTCAGTTCTTAACCTGACACTGTTCTTAACCGGAGGCACCACTTTAGCTAATGGGGCCTCCTGCTGCCACCATGCCACCGGAGCACAATTTCTGTTCTCATCCTGAAGCAAAGTTGTTAACCTGAGGTACTATTTCTGGGTTAGAGAAAACTGTAACCTGAAGCGTATGTAACCTGAAGTGTATGTAACCTGAAGTGTATGTAACCCGAGGTACCACTGTAGATGGAACACAGCAGAGCATAAGAAGAGTTATAGATTGCTACTGCCTATGCTTGCGCCTGTAGCTTTCTCCAAGGGGCTGCAGAACTTAGCCGGCAAGGAAGGGAGAACATATCCAAGTCAGATGATCAGTGGCTCCCTGTGGAAATGTCACTACACCTCCCAGACCAAAACTGCCAGACAGCTGCTATCATCAAAGGCATGCCTGTCGACTGATGTTTGTATACTGGGGGAAAAAAGAAAAGGCCAAGCACACTTGCAAGCAGGCATACGAGAGAAAATCAAAGAAGTTCAAGGGAAAAGAGATACACAAGGCTGGCTGTTTTGATATCTCTCTTGGAAAGCTTGGAAATGGCCAGAGACAGGACAGTGCTAGCAGCAGCCTTCCAGAACCTGCTCGTATTTTATATATATTCCTAGTTGGCTGTACTATCCTGAAGGCTGGAGGGCGGGGAGCGAGAGTTGACAATTTAAAGTGAGATGATGTAACATGTACATTGCACATCCGTTCACATGACAGAACTCACACTTGGATGCATTCATGTGAGTCATCTATTGAAAGCAATGCAGCGCAGATCGATAGCTGAGAGACTTTCCTGCCTGAAACCTCAGAGAGCTGCTAGACTAATGTTCTCAGTACAGGACAGCTTTCTATATTCCTATTCTATATTGTAACTAAGTCAAACCCTGCATAATTGAAGTATTCACCTATTCTTCCCTTGTATTTCCTCCCTTCCTTTTTTGTTTCCCTATATCTAATCTAGATAAGCCCCTTGGGGTAGCTTCATGTTATAGCTATTTTTTTTTTCATGGAAAGCATGGCCTCCATGGGCCTGTCCCTGAATAAGTCTAGCCCAACTCATAGCCATGGACATGCCTTAAACCAGGTGTTCACCTCTATGGATGTTAGTGATCTGATACTAAGTAAAAGCGAAACTAAAGAAGTGCCATGGTCAGATCACTTCCTGGTGCAACTGGACTTCTCTGTGACCTTTCCCCTCTGCAGGGAGGTGGGACCGATGCGGATGGTCCACCCCCACCACTTAATGGAACCAAATGGTTTCCAAACAGTGGTAGGGGATGCTTTATCCCATGTTGATGGCTTTTCAGCTGATTCCCTGGTGGCCCGATGGAATGTGGAGTTAACCAGGGCTATTGACTGTTTGGCTCCGAAGCGCCCTCTCCGATTGCATAGAGCCCGGACAGCGCCATGGTTTTCCATGGATCTGAGGGCAATGAAACAATTGCTGAGATGGCTAGAGCACCGGTGGCGGATAACTCATTCTGAAGCTGACCGGACACAGGTTAGAGCTGAATGTCAAGCCTACCAAGTGGCGATAGCGATGGCGAAGAAGACTTTCTTCACCGCCTCTATTCCATCTGCAGAAAACAGCAGCAGGAGACTCTTTCAGGTGGTTCGCAATTTAGTGGAACCACCTGCTCCATCAGGGCCCAGTAAGGGCCACATGATCTCCTGCAATGATTTTGCAAAGTTTCTTGCAGAGTCGCTCAGATTCAGAAAGAGGTAGACTCCACCATGGGAACAGGGCCAGGGCAGGAGAGTGCTGGAGTCCTATCTAGTCAAGTTGCATGGGATCAATTCCAATCTGTTACCTCCGAGGTTGTGGACAGGCTGCTTGGATGAGTGAAACCAACCACCTGTCTCCTTGATACTTGCCCATCCTGGCTTATAAAAGCTAGCTGGGAAGGGCTGGGTGATGGGCTTTGCAGGGTTGTGAATGCTTCTCTCCATGAGGGAGTCTTCCCAGACCTGCTGAAAGATTAAACCACTTCTTTAAAAACATCTCTAGACCCGGCCAATATGGCCAACTATCGCCCAGTCTCAAATATTCCATTCTTGGGCAAGGTGGCTGCTGAACAACTCCAGGCACGTCTGGAAGAAGCAGACCATTTGGATCCCTTCCAGTCGGGATTCAGGCCTCATCATGGGGCTGAAACTGTCTTGGTTGCGCTGGTCGATGATCTCTGGCTGGCTAGGGACAAAGGTGAGAGCTGTTTCCTAGTTCTGCTGGATCTCTCAGTGGCTTTTGATACCATTGACCATAACATCCTTCTGGACTGTCTAGAGCAGTGTTCCCCAACCTTGGGCCTCCAGCTGTTTTTGGATTACAATTCCCATCATCCTTGACCACTGGTCTTGCTAGCGAGGGATGATGGGAGTTGTAGTCCAAAAACAGCTGGAGGCCCAAGGTTGGGGAACACTGGTCTAGAGGGGCTGGGAGCTGGGGGCACTGTTATACAGTGGTTCTGCTCCTTCCTCCTGGGCCATGTTCAGAATGTGGTGGTAGGGGATGAGTGTCCTGGGCTCTCACTTGTAGGGTGCCTCAGGGTTCTGTCCTCCCCCATGCTTTTCAACATCTACATGCAGCCACTGGGAGAGATCATCAGGGGGTATGGTTGGGTGTTCATCAATATGCGGCTGATACCCAGGTCTACCTCTCTTTCAAATCAGAACCAGTGAAGGCAGTGAAGGTCCTGTGTGAGTGTCTGGAGGTGGTTGGAGGATGGATGGCGGCTAACAGATTGAGGTTGAATCCTGACAAGACAGAAGTACTGTTTTGGGGGGACAGGAGGCAGGCAGGTGTGGAGGACTCCCTGATCCTGAATGGGGTAACTGTGCCCCTGAAGGTGCACAGCCTAGGAGCCATTTTGGACTCACAGCTCTCCATGGAGGCACAGGTCAATTCTGTGTCCAGGGCAGCTGCTTACCAGCTCCATCTGGTACACAGGCTGAGACCCTATCTTCCTGCAGAGTGTCTTACCAGAGTGGTGCATGCTCTAGTTATCTCTCGCTTGGATTACTGCAATGTGCTCTATGTGGGGACTACCTTTGAAGGTGACCCAGAAACTACAACTAATCCAGAATGTGGCAGCTAGACTGGTGACTGGGAGCAGCTGCCGAGACCACATAACACCGGTCTTGAAAGATCTACATTGGCTCCCAGTACATTTCCGAGCACAATTCAAAGTGTTGGTGCTAACCTTTAAGGCCCAAATGGCCTCGGTCCAGTATACCTGAAGGAGCGTCTCCATCCCCATCGTTCTGCCCGGACACTGAGGTCCAGCACCCAGGGCCTTTGACGGTTCCCTCACTGCGAGAAGCCAAGTTACAGGGAACCTGGCAGAGGGCCTTCTCGGTAGTGGTACCTGCCCTGCAGAATGCCCTCCCACCAGATGTCAAAGAGAAGAACAACTACCAGACTTTTAGAAGACATCTGAAGGCAGCCCTGTTTAGGGAAGCTTTTAATGTTTAACAGACATTTTAATACTTTGTTGAAAGCCGCCCAGAGTGGCTGGGGCAACCCAGCCAGATGGGCGGGGTATAAATAATAAATTATTATTATTATTATTATTATTATTATTATTATTATTATTATTATTATTATTATTATTATTATCATTGCCTCACTGTAATATCATCGTGTAGCCTTTTATAACTACAGTTATAAAATAAGAATGAATGATGGTTGCTGTGGGAACTGTAACTCTGATTAAACATAATGCTGAAGGATAAGGTTCTTTAAGGTGGTCAGCTCTGAATACTTAACCCTAAATTTGCTTCATTTTTAGTTTCTCTTGGGCATCTAAATGCTTCTATTCTTAGGAATCTGTAGTCCTTGCACATGGGCTTCTATCATACAGTATATAACAAGAATGTAATGCAGTCAGTGAGGTCATTGTGATAGATCTTCCTGCTCTAAGATATTATGGTTCTAGAAAACATGAAATAACAAGCCTGCTGTGTCTGCACGTTAGAATCATCAGTTGTCAAATGCAGCCCCAGAAATGTGTAGATAGGTTTGAGTTGAAAGAAAATGTATTGGTGGGTGGGGAAACCAGTAGGATCCCCATTAGCAGAATCTTAATCCTCAGGAACTCCTACTCATCAGAGTTCACTGCGATTTCAAAATATTGTTCCATTGATACAAAATTAAACTGTGTACGTTTTGAGGAGCCCTAAATTTCGGAGAAAGACAGGTCATGTGGCTTATTTCATATTACACTTGAACAGAAAGGTTGCAACTTCACCATGCTTGAATCCAAGCAACACAGCAAGATTTGAAGACAGGAAAATTATTCACTCTCCGTAGATCCAATGAGTGAAAAGGCTAGTGGTGTTGGCTAGACCAAGAGAACGATGGGTCTCAGTCTCATCCCATCCCACCTAGAGAAGAGTCAGGCAAATAATTTTCTCTTTATCTGGGCTTTTGGCACTTAATTTGAATGATAGTATTTTGGCCTCTTAGTGAGGTGGGATCAGTAAGTCGTGATCTGTTTTATCTGTTTATCTGCAATTTTCTATTTTTATTGGATGTTCTTAATTGGTTTTAATGTAGGTAAGTTTGAGTCGCCCTGTAAGAAAAGCAACTAATGAGTATAATAAATAAATAAATCAGCCCATAGTATGTTGAAGTTTCTTCCAAATCAAGTCCATTCTATTTGTCTCATCTTTCCAGGGCAACAGCCCCCATCCAGAATTCCATATAATGATGGATGGTTCAAGGCAATTTGGAATTGGAATTGGAATCCAATTCCAAATGGGATTCAACAAAACAAGCTATTTAAAAACAATGTCAGAAAGCATCAGCTTCTCAGCACTGTTCTAAATTTATAACCTCAAGTATAGATTACCATCATTTTCTTTTGCCTGGAACTTTCCTTGAAGTCTACTAAGAACAAAATTAAGCTCTGATACACATTACACTCCCTGTTTTCCCTTCTAGGACCAATTCAAAGTGATCCTTTTAACTTATAAAGTCTTAAACGATTTCCATACCAAAAAGGGGGGTGGGATAGAAAAGAAAAGGGGGGAAACTGCTTTTTTCCTTTTTCCTTTTTTCATTTTCTTGTTTTGGCTGAAAAGTGATGCATTGGATTGATAGATCAAATGACACAATAAATTGCTTTCTTTCTCTTTGCCTGGCTTAATTAGTCTATTAAATATTTCAGTAAGAAAGTATCTCATCTGCGGCTTTGTAACTAATTGACAGCAGACTAGAAATTCTCTTTGTAAAGCTTTCTTAAAGAGCAATAAGACTGCTGTGTTTCTTTCAATAAATGTAAGAGGCAGTTTTAAAGTTAGGAGGAGGTGGAACCTGAAATGTGGTGGGAGGCTCACAATACAAAGTTATCCCCACTGAGTCCAACAGGGCGTACCATTTTGTATGTGTGCATAGGATTTTAACTCTAATCATTAAGACTTCTTCTCTGATGCATCACAAGCTAGGTCCTTCTCCTCTCTCATTTTATTCTCTCTGTAAGCTGTCATGAGACAGACTGAAAAAAGAAGAAAGGAGTATAATTTTTAAGAAATAAATAAACATGCGAGAAAACCATTTCAAAAGCTCACCTTTCAAAGGTAAGAGAAAAGGGCTCTGGAAAACAGAGTGGCTGGGGAAACCCATTATTATTATTATCTAGAGGTCAATCTGGGATAACACCCAAAAAAAAGGTCCATGCAACTTGTGAAAGGTACTCATTTAAATTTGGTAGGATTCACTGATGAGCCTCCAACTCATTTGCACTTGTTTTGTATAAGAGTTAGACCTCTTATCCCTCCTTTATATGTAAACAGAACAGATATTGGCTTACAATATACGTAAGAATCCCACATGTCTCATTAGTCCCTTGGTATGAAATAGAACCTCCTTGCCTTCAAAGGAACAAGCTCCATACATTTCTGAATAAATCACAGTGGCAACTACAGCTTGTGATTGTAAGATTGCAATTCCTGAGCAATGACTCATGAGGAAATGCAACAGAAATCTTCCCTTTAAGGCAGGATTATTTATTACTTATACCGTGCCCATCTAACATGGGTTGCCCCAGCCAATCTGGATGACTTCCAGCAGAATATACAAAAACGGAACAGAATATCGCACATTAAAAGCTTCCTGATACAGGGCTGCCTTCAGATGTCTATGGAATGTTATAGAAATATCTATCTCCTTGACACCTGATAGGAGGGCATTCTACAGGGTGGGCGCCACTACCGAGAAGGCCCTCTGCCTGGTTCCCTGTAACCTCACTTTTCGCAATGAGGGAACCACCAGAAGGCTTCAGAGCTGGACCTCAGTGTCTGGGCTGAACAATGGGCGTGGGGGTGCTCTTTCAGGTATACAAGGCAGAAGCTGTTAAGGGCTTTAAAGGTCAACAGCAGCACTTTGAATTGTGCTTGGAAACGTACTAGGAGCCGATGTAGGTCTTTTATCACTGCTGGCTGCTCCCAGTCACCAATCTAGCAGCTGCATTCTGGATTAACTGTAGTTTCCAATTACAGATAGGTAGCCGTGTTGGTCTGCCATAGTCAAAATTCCTTCCAGTAGCACTCAGATATCTGAGGAAGTGTGCATGCACACAAAAGCTCATACCAAGAACTAACTTAGTTGGTCTTTAAGGTGCTACTGGAAGGAATTTTTTTATGTAGTTTCCAAGTCACCCTCAACGGTAGCACCACATAGAGCACATTGCAGTAGTCCAAGTGGGAAAGAACCAGACCATGTACTACTCTGGAGAGACAGTGCACAGGCAGAAAGGGACTCAGCCAATGTACCAGATAGAGCTGGTAAACTGCCGCCCTGGACATAGACTGTATAACACAATGCAGTAATGTAACGTAGAGGTTACTACAGCTTAGACAACAGAAGTGATCAATCAAACCAAGGTAAAGATGCACTGGAAACACCCTCATAGAAGATCTGCCTGCTCAGAGAGGGTTCTTCAGTCTTACGGGGGGCTATCAAGGCCACACTACCAGTTTTGTCACAGTGGCACACTGTTTTGGAGCCACCGCTCTCTGACAAGTACCTCTCATGTAATGCCTACTCTTGAGGGTATTCTTTGCTAATTTTAATTGCTGCTTTCAATGACTCATGCAGAAACCCCCATTTAGCCGAAACGAAACCATCTCTTTACACATTAACAAGGGAAGAATACAAACCTTAAAGGGCTTCTGGGAGGGAGGGAAAGAAAGAACACACACACACACACACACACACACACACACCACAATGAATATAAAGGGAAGGATAAAATCAAACAAACCACCAGCAAATTGAGAGCAAGTTGGAGAAAGGAGGAGAGCTAGCTGCCAACAATTAGAAGGAATATATTCAACCTCTCACCTCTACCTCACCGCTTTAAAAGCAAGACTATTAATGAAACAGCAACAATAATGGATACATGGAACACAAGACACAAGTCATTAACTGTATTGGGCTTTGATGGCACCCAGTGCCGGATTTACGTATAAGCTAAACAAGCTATAGCTTAGGGCCCCACTCTCTTGGGGCCCCCAAAAAATTCACTATAAAATATACTTCTTCTTAATTGAATCATAGAATCATAGAATCATAGAGTTGGAAGAGACCACAAGGGCCATCGAGTCCAACCCCCTGCCAAGCAGGAAACACCATCAGAGCACTCCTGACATATGGTTGTCAAGACTCTGCTTAAAGACCTCCAAAGTAGGAGACTCCACCACACTCCTTGGCAGCAAATTCCACTGTCGAACAGCTCTCACTGTCAGGAAGTTCTTCCTAATGTTTAGGTGGAATCTTCTTTCTTGTAGTTTGGATCCATTGCTCCGTGTCCGCTTCTCCGGAGCAGCAGAAAACAACCTTTCTCCCTCCTCCATGTGACATCCTTTTATATATTTGAACATGGCTATCATATCACCCCTTAACCTCCTCTTCTCCAGGCTAAACATGC
This sequence comes from Podarcis vaucheri, assembly GCF_965113315.1. Classification (NCBI taxonomy): domain Eukaryota; kingdom Metazoa; phylum Chordata; class Lepidosauria; order Squamata; family Lacertidae; genus Podarcis; species Podarcis vaucheri. The sequence goes on from NC_138767.1 coordinate 18,242,887, forward strand.
CCAGCTCCCTTAGCCGTTCCTCATAAGGCATCGTTTCCAGGCCTTTGACCATTTTGGTTGCCCTCCTCTGGACACGTTCCAGTTTGTCAGTGTCCTTCTTGAATTGTGGTGCCCAGAACTGGACACAGTACTCCAGGTGTGGTCTGACCAGAGCAGAATACAGTGGCACTATTACTTCCCTTGATCTAGATGCTATACTCCTATTGATGCAGCCCAGAATTGCATTGGCTTTTTTAGCTGCCGCGTCACACTGTTGGCTCATGTCAAGTTTGTGGTCAACCAAGACTCCTAGATCCTTTTCACATGTACTGCTCTCAAGCCAGGTGTCACCCATCTTGTATTTGTGCCTCTCATTTTTTTTGCCCAAGTGCAATACTTTACATTTCTCCCTGTTAAAATTCATCTTGTTTATTTTTGCCCAGTTCTCTAATCTGTCAAGGTCGTTTTGAAGTGTGATCCTGTCCTCTGGGGTGTTAGCCACCCCTCCCAGTTTGGTGTCATCTGCAAATTTGATCAAGATGCCCTTGAGTCCATCATCCAAGTCGTTGATAAAGATGTTGAATAAGACCGGGCCCAAGACAGAACCCTGTGGCACCCCACTAGTCACTCTTCTCCAGGATGAAGAGGAACCATTGATGAGCACCCTTTGGGTTCGGTCAGTCAGCCAGTTACAAATCCACTGAGTGGTAGCATAGTCAAGACCGCATTTTACCAGCTTCTTTACAAGAATATCATGGGGCACCTTGTCAAATGCCTTGCTGAAATCAAGGTAGGCTACATCCACTGCGTTCCCTTCATCTACCAGGCTTGTAATTCTGTCAAAAAACGAGATCAGGTTAGTCTGACATGACTTATTTTTCAGAAATCCATGCTGACTATTGGTGATCACAGCATTCCTTTCTAGGTGCTCACAGACTGTTTGCTTAATGATCTGCTCCAGAATCTTCCCTGCTATTGATGTCAGACTGACTGGGCGGTAATTATTTGGGTCCTCTCTTTTCCCCTTTTTGAAAATAGGGACAACATTTGCCCTCCTCCAGTCTGCCGGGACTTCGCCTGTTCTCCAGGAATTCTCAAAGATGACTGCCAGTGGTTCTGAGATCACATCTGCCAGTTCTTTTAATACTCTTGGATGCAGTTCATCTGGCCCTGGAGACTTGAATACATCTAAACTAGCCAAGTATTCTTGTACTATCTCCTTAGTTATTCTGGGCTGTGTTTCCTTTGCTGAATCATTTGCTCCAAATTCTTCAGGTCGGGCATTGTTTTCTTTATCGGAGAAGACTGAGGCAAAGAAGGCATTGAGTAGTTCAGCCCTTTCTGTGTCCCCTGTTTGCATTTCACCATCTTCTCCTCTGAGTGACCCCATTGTTTCTTTGTTCTTCCTTTTGCTACGAACATACCCATAAAAGCCTTTTTTGTTGCTTTTAACCTCTCTAGCAAGCCTGAGTTCATTCTGTGCTTTAGCTTTTCTGACATTGTGTCTACACGTGCTGGCTATTTGTTTGAATTCCTCTTTGGTGGTTTCCCCCCTTTTCCATTTTTTGTACACATCCTTTTTTAATCTTAATTCAGTTAAAAGTTCTTTAGATAGCCACCCTGGCTTCTTTAGGCACCTTCCATGTTTCCGTCTCATTGGTATTGCCTGACGTTGTGCTTTTAGTATCTCCCTCTTAACAAACTCCCAGCCATCATGAACTCCCTTTCCTTTTAGTATTGTTGTCCATGGGATCTCACCCAGCACTTCCCTAAGTTTTATGAAGTCGGCTTTCTTAAAGTCAAGAAATTGAGTCCTAGTATGCTTGGCTGCTCCTTTCCGCTGTATAGTAAACTTCAGAAGAGCATGATCACTCGCGCCTAATGATCCTTCCACTTCTACCCCACTAACCAGGTCATCAACATTGGTTAGGACCAGATCTAAAATGGCTGTTCCTCTTGTTGCTTCTCCCACTTTCTGGACAATGAAGTTGTCTGCAAGGCCAGTGAGGAATCTGTTTGACCTTATGCTCTTGGCTGAGTTTGACGTCCAACAAATGTCCGGGTAATTGAAGTCCCCCATTACTACTATCTCCCTTCCTTTTGCATGCTTGGCCATCTGTTCCAGGAAGGCATCATCCATGTCCTCCGTTTGGCTTGGGGATCTATAGTAAACTCCCACAATGAGGTCTCTGTTATTCTTCTCTCCCTTAATTTTGACCCAAATGCTCTCACTTTGGCTTTGAGGATCTAAATCTTGGATCTCTTCACAGGTATACACATCCCTGACATATAACGCCACTCCTCCTCCTTTCTTGTCTGGTCTGTTTCTCTGAAATAGATTGTATCCCCCCATTATTACATTCCAATCGTGGGACTTATCCCACCAGGTTTCAGTGATGCCTATTATGTCATATTTAGTTTGCTGTACCAAGAGCTCAAGCTCATCTTGTTTATTTCCCATGCTTTGTGCAATAGTGTACAGACATTGAAGTCCATTAATCATTCCCCCGTGTCTCTTATTTAAGGATTTTTTCCTCCCACCACTAGGTCCGCGTGCTGTTTGCTCCATTTGGTCTATGACATTTGGATGATCATCTTCATTAATTGATAGACTCCTACCTTCAGGAGCACTGTCTCCCTCCCCCACATTAGTCAGTTTAAAGCCCTCCTGATGAGGTTTCTGAGATTTTTGGCAAAAACATTTCTCCCAACCGTTGTGAGGTGCAGCCCATCACTTGCCAGAAGTCCATCTTCAAGAAACTGCAGTCCGTGATCTAAGAATCCAAACCGTTCCTGTTTACACCATTTGCGGAGCCAGCTGTTCACTTCCACTATTTTCCCCTCTCTCCCTGGGCCACGTCGTTCAACTGGGAGGACAGATGAGATGACAATTTGTGCATTTAGTTGCTTCAATTTCCTGCCGAGAGCCTCGTAGTCTCTTTTGATCTTCTGGAGGCTATTGCTTGCAGTGTCATTGGTTCCCACATGAACCAAGAGGAAGGGGTATTTGTCAGTGGGTTTTATGATTCCTTGCAGTCGTTCAGTTACATCTTGGATCTTAGCCCCGGGGAGACAGCACACTTCCCGAGACATCTTGTCAGGCCCACAGATCACTGCTTCTGTTCCCCTCAGTAGGGAATCCCCTATCACCACTACACACCTCCTCTTGGGTTTGGTCGGGGTTCTTCCGTGAGCTGTCCGTTCCAAGGTCGCCTGCACATTCCCTGAGGACTGACTTTGCTGCTCGTCTTCATATACCTGATCGACTGTAATGAGGGAGAGATTCTCAAATGGAGTCTGCTCTTCGTCTTCCATGCTAGGGGAGAGGACCTCAAAGCGATTGTGTATTTCTAAGCAATCAGAGTGAACCCTGGGCCTCCTACTTCTTTGAGTCACGTTTCTCCATATATCTGGCTCCTGTGTTGGTGAACTAGACTCCTTCTCAGGGGAGTCCCCTGTCTCCTCCTTGGTGGAGACGGTGTGCTCTGTTGCTTCCAAGAAGAGCTCCAGCTCTCTAATTCTTTGGAGCGTAGCTACATGTTCCTCCAGTTGCTGGACTTTGTCTTTTAAGAGGGCAATCAACATGCAGTTGCTGCAGGTAAAGCTGCCTGCAACCTTTGGCAAGATGGCAAACATTGCGCAGGAATCGCAGGCGACTGCAGCTGTTCCCTCCCCTTCCATCTTGAGATCGTGTCGTTGGGGTTGGCTACAGAGGTCCTCCATCATAAAAAGCTTGAATTGTATTTCAGTTCAACAATTGCTTTCATAAAATACATATTTTGTCATGTGCAAATGGCTTTAGATACTTATTAGGTCCATAAATTACCATATAGCATATATTCAACACACAAAAAACAGCAACAATTTGTTGTTGACAAAGGACAGCTGGATATATAAAGGGCCCCATTACCTTCAGTAGCTTAAGGCCTCATCAAACCTAAATCTGGCCTTGGTGGCACCATATGGAAACTAATATGCTGGGGGTGGGGAGCGCCTGCATTAAAAGTAAACAGCTTATTAGAGTTGAAACAACAAAAGAGAAGGCAAATGCCAAGCAAGCCAGTGTGGTATAGGGGTTAAGAGCGGTAGACTCGTAATCTGGTGAACCGGGTTCGCGTCTCCGCTCCTCCACATGCAGCTGCTGGGTGACCTTGGGCTAGTCACACTTCTTTGAAGTCTCTCAGCCCTGCTCACCTCACAGAGTGTTTGTTGTGGGGGAGGAAGGGAAAGGAGATTGTTAGCCGCTTTGAGACTCCTTAGGGTAGTGGTAAAGCGGGATATCAAATCCAAACTACTACTACTACTACTACTACTACTACTATTCTTCTTCTTCTTCTTCTTCTTCTTCTTCTTCTTCTTCCTCCTCCTCCTCCTCCTCCTCCTCCTCCTCCTCTTCCTCCTCCTCCTCCTCCTCCTCCTCCTCCATGCCTTCTAATGATAGTTATTTCAAAGGCATCCAGAGATGGGGTATGCCAGGGGAAAATGTGTTGACATGATTCTGAGAAATGCCATTCTGGCCTCCCTAAGACTCATGCAAAACTTGTGGTCAGGAAAGCATAATGTACCTTTAAGTCATCCGTTGTGCTGATGATTCAACTTTGGTAGGACATAATGTGGAAGAAGCTCACTTATTTGGCTTGCTATATGCAATGAATAAGCTACTTGCTCAGTCAGTGTCAATACATGTCTTTGTTTTTGTCTACTAAGTCTTGGGGAGCACAATGACTCAGCATTCAGAACTCATAGAAGCAAATGGGGAAGCAGAAAATTCCCAACAGTTTTGACAGTATGCATTTCTGTTGCATAGATGAAAAGTGAAAAAGAACGGGAGGATTGAAGTGGTCAGAAGTTGCTGCAAGGTGAAGCATGGATCTCTCTCTGGGAGCAAGAGTCCATCCAGTTTCTCCCATTCATATTATGGCTGCTTGCCTGAGCCTTCCTAGGGTTTAAGGGTTGCTTACTTTGGTCATATGACAGACATGTTCTCCCTTCAAGTAAAGTTGAATTAACATCTATCGCATGGGGACACCCTGGAGAGACAGATCATAAGCTTGTTCATCATGGCAGATCTTCTCTGCTACAAACTGCTGCTACTTACCATCTCTGACTTCTCAGATTTCCTCTCCCGCTATGAGAGCTGCAGGTCAGGTTTCCTGTGATGCGTCATCAGGTAGCTTAACTCACTGAAATGGAAGAACACCTGCCTTCTGCTTTCTCCCAAAATGGAACCTCTTGCTTATGGCAAACTTCTCTTTACAGCATTCCAAATGCAACACCTTCAAACTCAGTATTTTATGTACATTAAACTTATAACTTCAACACCCTGTGCTAGAGCATACAAATATATGAGCAGGCCTGCTGGTTCAAGTCAAAGGCCATTTAGTTCTGCATTCCTGTCTCACAGGGATCAGTCTATGGCAAACCTGTCAGCAGGGACACCCGCGGTGGAAACAAAACATATCCCCCATGAAATGGTCTAATCCTCTTTTAAAGTCATCTAAATTGGTGGTCATCACTACATCTTGTGGGAAATGAGTGCTATTCTCTATTATGGAAGAGTTGACATTACAGTGGTACCTCTGGTTAAGAACTTAATTCGTTCCGGAGGTCCGTTCTTAACCTGAAACTGTTCTTAACCCGATGTACCACTTTAGCTAATGGGGCCTCCTGCTGCCGCTGCACGATTTCTGTTCTCATCCTGAAGTAAAGTTCTTAATCCGAGGTACTACTTCCGGGTTAGCAGAGTATGTAACCTGAAGCGTTTGTAACCCAAAGCGTTTGTAACCCAAGGTAGCACTGTAAAGCTAGTGAACATTTTGTGTGGATGTGGGCAGTTCTTAAGAATGGCCTTTCAGCAGAAATAGATGGCTAGATTTCATTATCCAAAATCTACTCATGCCCAACTTAAAAACATCCTTCAGCTTGTTTGCTCAAACAAATTATTAATTTGGAAAGGGGGGGGGGAAACAATCCAACATTTAATGTAACTGGAGCAGACGTTTTTAAAAAGGAAAAAAAAACGCCACTTCACAAAACATTTCTTTAGTAGAGAAATGCAATAGGAATCAGAAACAGTGACATTGACAACAGTCTCAAATGTGTTTTCTTCCTGCTTTGGGAATGCTGGAACATGTGGAGGCATAAGGCTTGTGTCACTGGTGAAACATACACTGTTTTAAACCAAGACACGATCCATCTGCTTCAGAAGTGACTGTACGATTATGTGTCTAAATTCACAGACATTCCTTTAGTGTACAGGGATCCATGATGTATTCAAAAACAGCTCAGGATTTCCTTGTATAAAGCAAATAAGGTTACCCCCCCCCCTTTTCTTTTACCAGCTCGTTCTCCTAAGCCTTTAGGAACAATTTGACACTAGTAGGTGATGAAGCTCATCTCTGTGCCGTGAGAGTCCAACCAAGTGAAGAAGTGGTAGTGGCACCCGCCCTGTGGAACGCCCTCCCACCAGATGTCAAAGAGAAAAACAACTACCAGACTTTTAGAAGACATCCGAAGGCAGCCTTTTTAGGGAAGCTTTTAATGTTTAATAGGTTATTGTATTTTAATATTCTGTTGGAAGCTGCCCAGAGTGGCTGGGAAAACCCAGCCAGATGGGCGAGGTATAAATAATAAATTATTATTACTATTACTATTATTACTATTATTATTATTATTATTATTATTATTATTATTATTATTATTAAGTGGGGTCTTCTGGGAGTCTGCAGAAGCTGGTGCTTTGTTACTTGTTCACAAATGATCTGGATTCAGGAGTGAGGATTTAGGAGGCAATGTTTGCAGATGACACCAGCTTATTCAGAGTGGTGGGAACCAGTGGCGTAGCGTGGGTTGTCAGCACCCGGGGCAAGGCAAGTAATTTGCGCCCCCTAACCTGTGGATTTGCACCCCCTAACCCGTGGATTTGCGCCCCCTAACCCTAACCCCCAGAAGTTGCGCCTGGTGTGGCCGGCCCCCCCCCTGCACCCCCCACGCTACGCCACTGGTGGGAACTCTGGAGTAAGAGCAAAGAGTGCCTCCCTTTTAGAAAGAAGTAATAAAAATAATGAAAAGTCTAGTAGAGTCTTTCAAAGCCCCTCCTCACCATTTGCTTTTCTCCTTTTGATTTGCAGTCTAGATGTTTAGCAGGGCCCCATGCATGTGTGCTGCTGAGTAATACCTAAACTCATATTTTACAGTCCAGTGTGTGCCTGTTCAATGATGTAACACTTTTTACCTTATGTTCAGTGCCTAAGGCTGTTGTACTAATCACAGAGCGTTAATCCGGATGAAGGTGACAGCTCACGGCTTTAAAAGTCTTAGGACAGAAAGAAAGGTGTAGAGAATGCTAGCAGCAGCAGCAGCAGCAAATGCTTCATCTCTAGAAATGGAATTTTACCATTTCCCCTCTCAGAGCTGTAAAATAATTTTCTGTTTACTGAACAAACAAATAAAATATAAATAAAATAAAATAAAATAAAAGTAAGTCCCAGGCCCATATAAGATTCAAAGAAAATTCTCAAATCAGGAGGCTGGGATAAAGCAGTTTACAGGAAGAGGGAACACAGCAAGATGAAAATTAGTTACTCAGTGCAACCTAGGTAACCCTCCTAGAGTGTGGCAATAACAACAACAACAACAATTTATTATTTATACCCCGTCCATCTGGCTAGGTTTCCTCAGTCACTCTGGGCAGCTCCCAACAGAATATTAAAAACACAATAAAACATCAAACATTAAAAACTTCCCGATACAGAGCTGCCTTCAGATGTCTTCTAAAAGTCAGATAGTTGTTTATTTCCTTGACATCTGGTGGGAGGATGTTCCACAGGGCAGGCACCACTACCAAGAAGGCCCTCTCCCTGGTTCCCTGTAACCTCACTTTTTGCAGTGAGGGAACTGCCAAAAGGCCCTCGGGCTGGACCTCAGTGTCTGGGCTAAATGATGGGGGTGATGCTCCTTCAGGTATACTGGTGATCAGCTACTATTCTGGATCTGTTCTGGGCTTTGCCAAGATCTGAAACAGATACAGAGTATCTGCCTACTTTGAGTCACTAGACCAGGAGTGGGGAACATCTGGCCCTCTGGATGTTGCTGAATTACAACTGCCATCAGCTCCAGCAAGCATGGCCTAAGGACAAGGATGAAAAGAGTTGCAGTTCTGCAACATTTGGAGGGCCGAAAGTTCCCCACACTTGCACTGGGAACCCGGCACATACAGAGCTACATTGGGTTACAAACACCTTGGGTTACAAACACTTCGGGTTACAGTCTCCGCTAACCCGGAAGTAGTACCTTGGGTTAAGAACTTTACGTCAGGATGACAACAGAAATCGTGCAGCGGTGGTGCAGCGGCAGCGGGAGGCCCCATTAGCTAAAGTGGTACCTCAGGTTAAGAATGGTTTCAGGTTAAGAACGGACCTCCGGAACGAATTAAGTTTGTAACCAGAGGTACCACTGTACTGATGATGGCCTTGACACAACACAGCTTTTTGAATGAGTTGAGGACTAAATAGCAGAAATCAGGTCCTCACTGCCACTGCTGTATCCCCCACATATTTGAATTGTCATATTTTGGGCAGGGGGTGGAGAGAGAGAAAAGGTGCATGTGATTAAATTCCTACCTCTACATACCCTTCAAACTTACAGAAACCCAATTATGCCTTGTGTTGGGTGATCTTATTGCCAATATGTAGTCCTTTTTTTTCTTTAAAAATGTTTAAGGGTACTCTCCTTTTCCTACTCATATTGAAATGCTGCCCTTCAATGAGGCCCAACTTAGATTCACAAAATGTTTAGGGGTATGTGTACACCTGCATCCCCCCCAGAAAAAAAGCACTGTCAATATGAAGGCACAAAATAAATAATGGAATATTTTCCAGCAATGACCGTTTTGTTGATGAATGGAGGCCCTTTTCAGACAATTTAGAGAAATATTATAGCATGATGAACTCACAAACAGGATTTGAAATATGAGCAACAGAAGGAAATAGTATTGAAGTAATGCTGTGCAGCAGAGGGGGAGAAGTTAAAACGCCATGGAAAATGGGATAGGAAGTTGGAAAAAGATAAATTTATGTATTGAAGTCTATATGTTAAACTTTGAAAACTTAATAAAAATTTATTTCGAAAAAAACCAAACCAATAATGGAATCTTTTCTTAGCTAATGCAGTCCTCACAGAGGATTGATATCATTTTCTGTCACCATTTTATTTCATTTTATTTAGAGTCCTGGAAGAGAGAATACTGGAGATCTAGATGAGAAATCGATACTTACCGTATTTTTCGCACCATAGGACGCACTTTTTCCCTCCTAAAAAGCAAGGGAAAATGTGTGTGCGTCCTATGGAGCGAATGCAGGGGGGGGGGACGCAGACGGGAAAAGCCCCCAAGAGCCGCACACAAGCTCCGTGCGCTCTTGCGGGCTTTTCCACAGGAGGGAGAAGGGACTGACTGGCCGCATCAGTCCCTTCTCCCCCCTCCCAGGAAAGCCAGGAGAAGCCGTGCAGCCCTTTTAAAGTGCGCGCGGCTTCTGCCGGTTTTGCGGGAGGTGGGGGAATTCCCCCACCTCCCAGAAAAGCCAGGAAAGCCCTGCGCAGCGTCTCCCGGCAAGGAGACGCTGCGCGGGGCTAAAGGGGAAGGCAAAACAGCGAGCAGGATCCATCCCGCTCGCTGCCTTGCCTTCTCCCATAGCTGCACGCAGCCCCTCCGCAAGGAGACGCTGCGCGGGGCTAAAGGGGAAGGCAAAACAGCGAGCGGGATCCATCCCGCTCGCTGCCTTGCCTTCTCCCATAGCCCCGTGCAGCCTCTCCGCAAGGAGACGCTGCGCGGGGCTAAAGTGGAAGGCAAAACAGCGAGCGGGATCCATCCCGCTCGCTGCCTTGCCTTCTCCCATAGCCCCGTGCAGCCTCTCCGCAAGGAGACGCTGCGCGGGGCTAAAGGGGAAGGCAAAACAGCGAGCGGGATCCATCCCGCTGGCTGCCTTGCCTTCTCCCATAGCCCCGTGCAGCCTCTCCTTGCGGAGACGCTGCGCGGGGCTAAAGGGGAAGGCAGAACAGCGAGCGGGATCCATCCCGCTCGCTGCCTTGCCTTCTCCCATAGCTGCGCGAAACACCTCCTTGCGGAGACGCTGCGCGGGGCTAAAGGGGAAGGCAAAACAGCGAGCGGGATCCATCCCGCTCGCTGCCTTGCCTTCTTCCATAGCTGCGCGCAGCCCCTCCTCAAGGAGAGGCTGCACGGGGCTATGGCTTCTTTAGCCCTGCGCAGCGTCTCCCGGCAAGGAGAGGCTGCATGGGGCTAAAGGGGAAGCCAAAACTTGGCTTGCTCCATAGCTGCGCGCAACCCCTCCGGCAGGGAGAGGTTGTGCGCACCCTGTACGCTGCTCTTTGGAGCTGGGGGGGGGAAAGATTTTTTTCTGGATTTCCCCCCCCTAAAAACTGGGTGCGCCCTATGGTCCGGTGCGCCCTATGGTGCGAAAAATACGGTACATACTGTTGAACAGGTTGCAATGTCCTTCTCAACCTTCTCAGGTAGCCTGACTAGTTCAAGCCAGAAGGTACAAATGACCAGTTTTTTTTAAAGTGAGCATCCTTCAGCAAACTTTCATAACGGAATGAAACATATATAAATATGCCAAAAGGAACAGATGTTTGGGCTTGCATGTTTCCTTCTTCCTTTGCATCTTTTATAGCTCTTCAGAATATGCAAATGTCTGAGAAACCAACCTGTAGGAGGGCAGTGATTATTCAGGCTTGTTAAACATCTCACTAAAACATTTCTCATAGTAAAATAAATTGTGGAGTGTTAGGAGGAGAGTGGTTCATTTGTAGAAAGATGTGCTACATACCCAAAGCACAACCTCCAATGTTGTCAGTCAGTTCTTTAAGTATTAGCCATTTCCCCAATACAGTTGCCCTGATCCAGACTCCTGTGTGTGCTCAAATGTGCATACAGAGTTCCTGCACATGTGGAGAGAGCTGACTCTCAGAATGAAGTGGCCTTCTGCAAAAAGTCTTGAGGTAGACACACTGCTGATAGCAGTAGAAGTTGTGGATAATAGCAATAGTGCTCTGATCAGTGCTGTGGTTTAAATTTCTCATAATGCCCCTGATATAACGCAGGTCCAAGATATTGTGTGAAAACAAAATGGCAGCTCCCAACCCCATCTACCTGGCTCTGACCACAGTGCAGGATTTTTCAGGAAGGGGTTCTGATGAACTGGAGCAAATAGTAGGGATGAGAAATAATGTTCTAGGCCTAACAGACAAAACAGAAACAAAAAACACCCGACAAATTGCCATGTCTCAATGACACCCGCATGAGAATCCTAGAAATGACAGGCTAGTTAGCTTAATAGCTTTCCCAGGACAACTGGTGGAAAGTATTGTTAAAGATAAAACAACCTAGCAAATGGAAGAACAAGCCTGGCTGAAACCAAACCAACATTGCTTCTGCAAGGGTAAGCCCTGTGGCTATATAGAAAGACCTCTATCAACATGCTTCAGATTCCAGGCATGTTAATATATCACAAAAGCTATCCTTCCACAACGTGGTACAACTGCCATCATGCCTGACCATTGGCCCAGTGGTAGTCCAAAATATCTGGAAGGCAACAGATTCTGTCTGAATCCAACAGCAAGCTTGAGCTAGTCACATTAGATTGCATGTCTTCAGATGGGGGTAGGCAGGTGCACACAGAGACAAATCTCGGCTGCCCCCTGACAATACTTAAAGGAAATTTCAAAAACTCTTGCTCTTCTTTTTAACAGAACATATTATCCTTAATAACACCATTCTGAAGAGTCGTGTCCCTTCCAGGAAACATCTACTATTGTTCTTTTGATTCAATCTGAGAACACCATGTGCTCATGAATGTGGAGATACCAGCTCTTTGTGAGTATTTATAGGTTCTCAGAGTCCTCAGACAGGATTATGGGACTGGGAAGCTGAACAACTGGGAAATGTGTATGTATGTCTTAAATCAAACCCATTAGCATTAGCAAGTGGCTTACAGTATTTAGTCATGCTAGAAATGTCTGCCAGTGCAAAGTAAGAAAATTGTCTCAATGAGATTACAAATTAGAATCTTGGGGTCTTGGTAGCAACAGAGGAGAGATTTGTTCAGTTCACTTCAGTGCGAATCTACTTGATTTACATTTTCCAAATCAATACACAAATTCAATACACAAGCTGAAGTGCAGGTGACCCTTCAAAATTCACATGTCCTTGGATTTTGCAATACAGTTATCCAATGAAAACAAAAATGCAGATATTGGGGAAAATGTTACTTCCAGTCTCCACTCTATTTTGGTCTAGTCTCTCTTCTTGTTTCAGCCCTTGACACCTTATCCTATGCTGCCCAACCCTCCAGATAAGCTATTTATTGGGTACTGTGGACTGCACGAGACAAGAGAAGATGGGCAAATCTGTGAGTTGTATTCAGTATGGAGCTAAGAATCTTTCCATCAGTGCAAATATTTTTCCTTTCAACATAACTATCTCCCCCCTCCCCCCTTTGTGTGCTCCCTAAATCTGATCTGAGGTCTTCTCCAACCAATCCAGTGCAAATTTGGGGGCATCATGTGGTGCACACAATGAGGAGAAGTGAAGAAATCCCTTTGGGCTAGCACTAATCTTTGCACTAGTGCAAAAATGAGTTTCTGAGCATCCAAGTCTCTCGTCTCTCTCTCTCTCTCTCTCTCTCTCTCTCTCATAGGTAAAAAAATTGAGTCCTGGGAACCATGCACAAAAAGAAAATATATTGCTAGGGCTACACAGCGCTATAAGAAGTCTGTTCCACAACAGTTCCTAAAGGACTTTGTGAAAGGGGTTGTGCATGCTCTCGTGAAAGCAGATGGATGTTTTCATTTGCTAGTAGACATCCACCTCCAGATCCAGCCCTGTGTATAGAAACCCCTAATATAAATGGATCCCACAGTGTCCAATCAATGATATGAATTCCAACACATTTACAAGTATCCCATGCATTAAGATCAGTAATTATTATAAATGTGATGCTAATTAAACACATGTCTTAAGCAGCAAAAAAAACAACAGATTTGTCAAGATGTTTTGAGCAGCCATCTGGTTTCTAATATTAAAACTCTGTCATCTTTGTATAATTAACATTAATATTGTGTGATTGTACTTAAGTCATATGTTTGGTAGTAATGTGAAGAAGCATTGACGAATGCACCAAAAAAACCCCAACCCCACGGATTTTTTTAAAAACTGCAGAAATGATAGGAAGTACATCAAGAAAAGATTTCATTAGTCCTTTAATAATGGGTGGGAGAGGATATATGAATGAGGTTTAATAAAATAGACAGTAAATGAATTCAAAAGCGTATGCCAGTACCTGGATTGGAATGGGTTAAGATAATTAGGTTTCTCCAAAAGTACTTTCAACTGTTGCAGAACAATACAGTGGTAACTCGGGTTAAGTACTTAATTTGTTCCAGAGGTCCATTCTTAACCTGAAACTGTTCTTAACCTGAAGCACCACTTTAGCTAATGGGGCATCCTGCTGCCGCCGCGCCACTGGAGCACTATTTCCATTCTCATCCTGAAGCAAATTTCTTAACCCGAGGTACTATTTCTGGGTTAGCGGCGTCTGTAACCTGAAGCGTATGTAACCCGAGGTACCACTGTACTCTTGATCACCTACTTGATGAAGGAGGAAATTATTATCAGATGTTAGTTTTCATAACCAGTGGGGTCAGAGTGGGCTTCTCCAGGAGTGGTCAGTTCACTGCCACCAGTGGAACCGGTCACACCTCTGGATGTAAATCCACCTCTGGATGTAGATCAACACCTGAACACCATCACATTCACTTCAGAATCCCTGATTGGCGGGACTGTGACATTTAAAAGCTCTTCTGAAAAAGCAGCAGGTGATCAGGAATCCACTGACTGTGAACAGGCCTAAAAATGCACAAGAGAGTTGCAATAATTGGTTTACAGAAACCCTCCTCCCCCATGGCAACTTTAGCACCCCAAACCAAACCTGAAGGAAATTCAGGGCAACGTTTTGAAGATAGACTCTATTGTTGTTCTTTCTTTTTCTCCTCAAACGGGGGAGGTTATAACATTTTGTGGCCCAAGGGCCACCTTCACCCATGGCCACATTCCAGCAGCAGCATAGCCATCCTACATGCAGTCTCACACCCCTACACAAACAAGACACACACAGAGAAATAGGGCACAACAAATACACACCGCACACACGGGTGCACAGTCACCTTTACTCAGGTGATCTATGCCGTTCTGCTGGGCAGGGTAAGTACTGCACCCTCCCAGCTCATCAAATGATCAACCTGACAAATGGATAAGAGATGATCTGCACCCTCGCCACTAACCTCTACTCACCCCAGCGCAGTGTCTTCTTCAAGCCCTTTTCTTTCTTTTCAGTTGGGTCTTACAGCTAGAAGAAAATGCTTAAGGGGCTGGTTCAAACCCCTGGTGTTGAGGATTAGCCACCCCTTTTCTAGAAGCCATAGGCAACTAATAAATGTATTCCCTTCTGAGATTCATTATCTCTGCATATGGAGGATGGCTTTGGTAAGACTTACAAAAAAGATGGACTATGAAAGCTGTGCCCTTGTTTTGATTTCCGGTCCTATGCTCAACTATGGTCTGTAACTTCTCCCACCCCAAATATCCAATGGCTTCAGAGGGACTCAAACATCCGTCTCCTACACGACAGGCCAGCAGTCTAGCCACTGCGTCATTGGCTTGCTGATTTATTTATGATGTTTCCATCGCCACCCTTCTCTTCAAGCAGCTCAGGGTAGTATAGAAGGTGATTATCCTATTTTGTCTATCAACTTCATTCTTGACTGATCTCAGCCCTGTATTATTAAAGAAGCATTCCATCTGTAGCAGCACAATGCTTTGAATAGAGATGAACTGAAGTTGTAAAGTTCAGGAGCAACAAGAGTGCTTAGAAAGCTGTTTTGCCTCATGTCATTACAATGATAAATGCCATTCATATAAATCAAGTTTCACTCTAAGAGATGTTAAGATCTGGATTTCAGCTCGGTCCATTAAGTGTAAAAGAAGGTGGGAGGATTCAGAAAGAGAGAATGAGAAGCAGGAGTGATCCTGCTTGAGAAATAATGAGCCCAATAACCTACCCCCCCCCCCATGGCACTACTGTAAGATACAATAGTAGAAGATATATGGACAAATTTAATCTGCTCAAGAAGCTAGAAAGGCTTCAATAAAAATCTAGGTAACTAAACTATGGCCATGGCGAGTTTCTGCACACTAGGATAACTTGGGCATCTGCATCATCCCACCAAGAGGACAAGATAGTTTGGCCATGCATCCATGGTCAATGTATGATAGAATTTACTTCTTTGTTCCATCTATTTATTAATTGCTAGTTCAAGGTGGAGCCATCACAAAGCAATGCACAGAGAGAAGCAAACTAATAGAAACTCCTGCAGAAACAGGCAAACAGACACATGAAAGATTTGGAATTAGATCACAAGATTCTCTTAAGAAAAGGCAATAGTAATAAACTTAGGTTTAAGGTCCTTTCGGATGCCAGAACTGAAGGGGACAAATGAATATTAACTGGGAGGGGGTTCCACAGCTCTAGTGCCACTACCAAGAGGGCCCAATCTCATGTGCTTGCCAGCTTGACAGATTTCACTGCTGAGCACACAAGCAGTACTTCAGATACAGACCTTAAATTACAGGCGGGAACATTTGGGTGCAGATGGTTCTTTAGATAATCTGGTCCCAAACTATTTAGGGTCTTAAAGGTTAATACCAGCCCTTTGCACTGGAACTGGAAATGTGTTTTTGATATAGGCTGCTTTCCATATAGGCTCAGAAAAAGACAGAGAACTGATCATGGTAGATCCACATGTTTCTTTCATGGCCATATCAATATCCATGCAATATCCATAATCTAAAGGCTTGTCCACACTTCTGCTTGTCCCATGCTTTCTAGTGGTTTTACAAACATAGATAAATACATACATAGATAATTTTATTTGCATGCTGTCTTTCCAGTGTTCAAACCATGCTCAAGGAAGCTTACAACATGGGGGGGAAATTACATAATTGCAACATTCTTATTTATCTCCCTTCTTATTTATTCTGGCTCTGGAACCTTTAGCAATCCAAATCCAAGCAGCCACAGACATCAAGGGAGTGGAAATAAAAGGCAGAACCTATAAATTAGGGCTGTTTGCAGACGACCTAATGGTCACAACACCAGACCCCATAAGTACAGCAACCTCCCTAATCAGAGAACTCAACACATTTGCAATGGTGTCGGGCCTACAGGTAAATTTTACAAAGTCAGAAGCTATGTGCTTCAACACCCCTCCTCACACCTAAAAAGAACTCACTAAGGTCACCAAAATAAAATTTTGCCACACCAAGTTCAGATACCATGGGGTACTAATAACCAGAAACCTCAATAAATTGTACCTCCACAACTACAAGCCCCTGTGGCGACAAATTAACAAAGACCTAAAAAGATGGAACAACATGAATTTCACTCTCTCAGACAAAATAGCCATGATCAAAATGATCACCCTCCCAAAACTAACCTACCTAATCCAAACCCTCCCAATCTGGATCCCCCCAACCCAACTCCGCAGATGGCAGAGAAAACTACACTCTTTTATCTTCTCACATAATTGCAACATAACAAAAGCAGTCATAAAGAATAAATAAAGCAGAAAAAACCCCACAATCTTTGCTTTTGCCCTGCCCCTTTCTTCTGTAAAATCCTTTGTCTAGCACTACATATCAGAACAAACAGCAAGAAAACCCAATTGCCGTTTGTTCCAATTCAGCACTAAGCCATGGGGGAAAGCAGCGGGGCAAATGGAAGTGTGGCTGAGCCCTAAGGCTACCATTATAGTTTAGCTATTTCCTTTTCTCTTGTGATAGGTTTTTACCATATAAAAGCAAATTATGTTCACTGCTCAGAGACATTACAGCGGCATATCATGTTCCCCACAGAGTATGAATGTTGACTAGTTCATGGCTGAAGTGTGGGTGGAACCTGCAGGAGTTTGTTCTGATCATCCTCAAGTGTCTTCTGTCTCAATAACACAGAGGGTCTGCCTGAGTTCCACACATGGCTGTATTGATTTCATCATCAGATTGTCCTTTAGCCTTGGCTATGAGCAAATACTGAAGTTTACACAGGATGTTGGGTTTTTCACATTGTGAAGCTCAGTGGGGATCTGGTATGCATTGAATAGACAGGCCAGTACCCCACTATTTCAGCGTATCTTTTGTCAATGCCAGGACTGCAGGATTGATCGGATGTCGGTGTACATAGCAAATGTCTCATTAGAACATAGGTTCCCAGCTGGATCCCCTCATGCCCTAATTCAGTGTTTTCTTTGTTATCCCATGAAGGAAAATGTTCTGTGTGATGTTCCATGACAAAACTAGTCCAAACATAACGCCCCCTGCTCGTATTCCTCTTTTTTAAAAACAACAGCAACGAACCCAACCACATGCAGGTATGTGAAGTTAATTGACTGGCTGTTCTTCCCCACTCTTTACTCTCTTTGGATTGTTTGAGCTCTCTGTGGTTGCTTTTCTGGACCAACCCATTCTATCTTTCTCTCTCACACACAGACACCCTTTGTGTTCCCCCTTCTATTTCTCTCGTCTGGTCCTGAATTTACTCCTCTGACCCTTGAGTCAAAAGAAAAGCTGCTGGGGAAATAAGAAGAAAGAAGATTGCTGATTTATCTCTTCACCTAAATCCAAACAGGCGAGTCATTAGAGCAATGCAGTGCAGGGACAATAAAATAATAACCTGCTAGGACCATACAATGTATTGGAGGAACTTTTGAGCTAAACAAAATACACACAACTTGTTCTCAAGCTGGTTTCCTTAAAAAAAGAAAAAGAAAATGAAGAACTACAAGCAGAAGTATCAAGGATATGGTATCAAGTCCTGTCCGCAGTCAGTTTCATTTTTAAAATGGAGGCATGGAGGAAGCTCTTGTAGATTAATCTGGTTGGGAATTCATGTCTTTCATTCATAACAGGTTGATTCTCTGGCTATTCTCATATTTCCCTTGTGCAGAAAGTTACACAAGCTGTTGCACAAGCAGAGCAGCATGGGTAACTGTATCAAGTTACCCTAACAGTTTGCAGGATGTTCTTCCTCCTTAGACCAAGTTTCATCTTCCAAGATGGTGGGTAGGGGGGATGGTTTTGTTACATTTATGGAATGTCAGATCAACCAGGTGCAATTTTCTAATGAAATTTATGGCATTAATCCTGCAATCTGTGTCAAGGTTTCAACTATAGAGAAGATGTCACAGACAAAATCATATTTTGTCTGGGTGTTTAGGGATTACTTTTTATCCACAATAACCTTTAGAGTGGCAAAGCTGTAAATGATTACCAGTCATATTCGAAAATGAACGAGTCCCTAGTGAGGAAGCAAAGAGGCCAAAGAAGAGGCTATTTCTCATGATCTATCCAGTTTTTTTCAAACAAAGAGGATATTTCTCATGATCTGTGCTATTATTATTGTTTCTATTTTGAGCCATTTAAAAAGAAAAAAAGGAGAAGAAAAGAAAACATCATATAAGACTGGGTTGGTAATGTTGTTCAGGAACTATTTGAGCTTGTTAATATTATGCCATATTGGCGCCAAAAGCCATTGTACCAATAAATATTAATTTAACAACTGATGGTGCTGAAAACCGGGGGGGGGGGGTGAAACACACAAAGAAATGCTTAACTTCAGATGACACAGTCACTTCTACAGAAATCCCAATCTTATTAGCAAATTCCTTCCAGCAAGAGAGATTCAACAGGGTTAGGGGCTGCTGTGATCTCCTTAGCCTTATTTGTCAAGGGTTGTTAGGAAGACATATAACTGTGAAAGTGCCTTGTGTCATCATCAGCAGAAGCCCTATGCCTGTCTACTCAGCAGTAAGTTCCACTGAGGCCACTGAGCCTTCTGCTTGTCCTGCTGTTTCACCCCAGGGAAAATCTCCTATTTACCTCTGAATGAAGCAAACGTCCATTGGATTTTCCGTGCGATGACTTTTTGCTCCAATTCAGTGGTAAAGAGAGGATATTCCTGGGGAACTGTACCTAGAAAGAACAGGGCAAGCAGAAAACCTCTTGGCCCCATGCTTTCTAGGCCAGGGACAAGCGGAAATGTGGACAGCCCCTTATTCTCAAGTAAGCATGCATAAGATTGCAGCCTAAGCATGACATCGATTAAGGGGAAGGACTTCAGCTCAGTGGTGAAGCATGCAGAAGTTCCCAGATCTAATTCCTGTCAACTCCACTAGGCTGGGAGAGACTCCTGCCTGACACTGTGGGGAGCACATGCCAGTCAGTGCAGCAGATAATGAAGTACATAGACCAATGGTTTGGCTTGGTTTAAGGAAGCTTCCTATATTCAATATTATTTATAATGAACCCAAAGAACAATGTTTTTTTTTGGGGGGGGGGTGTCTTCCTTCACCCTGTCACAGTCTGTTGCTTCTTACCACAAAGATGGAGCTCTTGACCCACCCCCTCCAGCACCCTTCTTTAAAAATCTGAATCTGACCCACTTTACTGCTCAGAACTCTTGTTAGCTGGCACAAAGTGCCCAAATGAGGTTTCCTGCAGTGAGCATTTTTGTATTCACTGTTACATTTTTCTAAGATACAAAACTAACTGAGGAGGTTCTTGCATTCAAGGTGAATGGCCAAGATTTGGCTGAGCAACTGCACACCTGTCCCACATTTGTTCTCCCTTACCAGCCTTGCCCATGCATGAGTTAATTCACAGAACTATGATTACATAATTCTTCATTGTTTTGGAACAGACTTGACGGTTGGCTGTCCCAAGCATCTTCAAAAGGTCCTGCAGGAAACTGTAAAGAGACATGGAGCCTGTCAATGGCCCGTCTAGAAGAAGAAGAGTTTGGATTTGATATCCTGCATTATCACTACCCTAAGGAGTCTCAAAGCAGCTAACATTCTCCTTTCCCTTCCTCGCCCACGACAAACACTCTGTGAGGTGAGTGAGGCTGAGATACTTCACAGAAGTGTGACTAGCCCAAGGTCACCCAGCAGCTGCATGTGGAGGAGCGGGGACATGAACCCACCAGATTATGAATCCACTGCTCTTAACCACTACACCACACTGGCTCCAGCATCCTGTTTTCACAGTGCCCAAACAGATGCCCGTGGGAAACCGGCAAGCAGGACCCAATCACAAGAGCACTCTCTTCTCCTGTGGCTTCCAGCAGCTGATATTCAGAAGGATATGTGTGTCCATCCATGGAGACAGATTGTAGATATGGGATTGGCAGTGGAGATCTGGGTGTACACTCGGCATCACTGCTGCTTACTTCGATGGGGCTGTGGCAGGGCAATGACAGGTCAGGGCTCTGTGGGTATGTGATGGGAGCATGGGATTGGCAGTGAAGGTCTCCACAGCTCTGACATTGCCCAATCCCAGTGCCATTGAGGCAAGCAGCAGCGATGCTGAGAGCAGAAGGGCAGCTCTGCCCCACCAGACATGACACTACTATCATTTGCTGAGAGTTGTTATGAATTCCCTGGGAAGTGGGGTTGTAACTCTGTGAGGGAAATAGAGGTCTCCTAACAACTCTCAGCATACTTAACAACCTGCAGTTCCCAGGATTCTTTGGAGGTAAGCCATAATTGTTAAAAACTAGTATGATACTGCTTTAAATGTACAGTGCATGAGGCCTAGATTTTTGTGTGGAGTACAGACAAGCTCAAGTTTAGGTATCCCTGATGAAGAGGATTTCCTATAGCAGAGCTTTGTGAATGAGGAAGCCTCATGACTTAGAGCATGGGTACAGACTTTGGCCACCTCATGAGAAGAGAAGACTCCCTGGAAAAGACCCTGATGTTGGGAAAGATGGAGGGCACAAAGAGAAGGGGACGACAGAGGACAAGATGGTTGGATAGTGTTCTCGAAGCTACCAGCATGAGTTTGACCAAACTGCAGGAGGCAGTGGAAGACAGGAGTGCCTGGCGTGCTCTGGTACATGGGGTCACGAAGAGTCGGACACGACTAAACAACAACAACAACAGAACCTGTGGCCCGCTAGGTGTTGTCAACTTCCATCAGCTCCATTAGTCTGGGGTGGTGGCAGCTGCAGTCCAGAAACATCTGGAAGGCCTCAGGATCTGCATCCTTGCCTCAGAACAGTGGTTCCTAATTAGCTAAGTACTGCAGAACTCCTGTTTTTCAAAAGCCAAGCCAGGGACTCCCTACTATTGAAAAAATTTGATATCTTTATGGCAGTTTTTGTTATGTGAATGGTGGCACAGACCCCCTGGCTTGGTTACACAACACCCTGGGGGTCCATGGACCACCAATTAGGAACCTCTGCCTTAGAAAACTGCTGCCAGGCAGAATAGACATCATGTGACTAGATGGACCAATAGCATTAGGCATCTTCATCAGGTCACATCTTGCCTCAGAACTGTTAGAGTTCCATGTCAATCACTACAGAAACAAAGATTGATTTAAAAAGTTTTAATTAGAAAATAAACCTTGTGATATTAGTAGGGACTTAAAAAAAAAACTGGCTTAAGACTAACAGGGTCCTTTTATTACAGCACACTCATTAATAATCCTCTGTGTTAATTTAATTTAATCCTACAAGATGTGCCTGTTACAAGTTTTATTTATTTAGATTTATATCCTGGCCTTTCCTTCCTTCTAAGGTTCTTGACTTCTTTCATAAATATTTCAGTGTTCTGGATACACAAATATACAATGATTAATTAGAAGCCACTCCGTCTTCAGTACACTGGCTTCTAAAAAAACACACCCTGTGAATTAACACTTCAGCTTTCAGGCAGGCAAGAATAACTGTTCTGAGGGTTTATAGTAACAATTTATTTCAGCATGTGAATTTCATTTGACAAGAGCCAGCAGTATCCAGTGGAAAGAGCATCAGCTGTGATCTGGAGAGAACTCAGTCAAGTGGGGACAGTAGTTTCAAGATGCTATGAATGGACTTGGGGACCGGCTGACGGTAAAGATGTCACTATACACAAGAGTAGATCTCAGTCAAGGCATATGTATGTATCCTCCAAAGCAGACTCCAAAGCGATTTCCATAAAAATGTACATTGGTAATAACTTCTTCTACTTCTTCTTCTTCTTCTTCTTCTTCTTCTTCTTCTTCTTCTTCTTCTTCTTCTACTACCACACCTACACACCACCCATCTGGGCAGCTTATAGCATATATAAAAACATAGTAAAACAAAATAAATAAGACATCAAGAAGATATAATTTAAACATTATAATAATTCCTTAAAATGCATTATCAACAGTACAAAAAAGAAGCAAGTTGGGAGGAGAAGAAAAATCAGCCTCCAGAGTCTTTTAAGAACAAATGGGCTTTCACCAACCAGCAGAAAGGCACTGACATCACAGTCACTCATGATTCCAAGAGAAAGGAGTTCTACAAAGAAGGTGCTGTTCTGGGTCCCAGTGCAATAAGCAACACTTATTGACCAAGCCACCAGTAGGGCCCTTCAGCTAATCTCTGGACACAGGGTGATTGGTATGGAGAGAGACAGTCCATGGAGCCTCTTGTCTTGCCAGAATTCAAACTACCACTGCATCTAGACACTGGCAGGGGCGGACTTGGGTCTTTCAGATTTCAGCAGTGCCCCGTGTGAGTACAAAATATCTGGCACCCTCCCTCGCCTTCCATTCTACATCACAGCTGTGACGCCCTGCAGCACCCCCTAGGCTCAGTGCCCAGTGTGGCGAAACCAGTGACACTGTCCTATATCCGCTTTTGACACTGCTCCAGGTCCTCCACAGCCATTTTTGATTCAGTTGCTCCAGAGAAATAGAGTTGGGCATCATCAGTATACTGATGACTCCAAAACTCCTGATGTTCTCTCCAAATAGTGTTATGCAGATGTTAATTACCGCTGCATACTGCCCTGTGGCATCCCATTTCTCAAGAGCCAGGGGACTGAGAAGTACTCATCCAATGTTGCCTTACATACTCATCACCCGTAGACAGTCCAGTTTGATACCATGGTTGATGGTATCAAAAGCTGAAATCTAGTAAGAGCAACAGGAACTCCCTCCCCCTGCTATTCCCTCACTCAAAAGAGGTCATCCATCAGATGTCCACCCAAGCAGATTTGCTTTCCAATCCTGGTCTGAACTCAGATTGAAATGGGTATATCAGTGTTTCCCAAACTTGGGTCTCCAGCTGTTTTTGGACTACAATTCCCATCATCCCTGATCACTGGTCCTGCTAGCTAGGGATGATGGGAGTTGTAGTCCAAAAACAGCTGGAGACCCAAGTTTGGGAAACACTGGTATAGATAATCAGTTACCTCCAGGAATGCCTGCAGTTTTGTCACCAAAACCTTCACAAGTACCTTGCCCAAAAAGGGGGCATTTGTTACAGGGAAGTATTTGCTTTTGAGTCCAGGGAGGGTTTTCCCCCCCAGCAGTGGCCAGTCCATAACTTCCTTCAAGGCATCTGGCACCACCCCCTCATCCAAAGGCATGTTCACCAAACCCTGAACCTGCCCGGTTATGCCCCAACAACCCAGGGGGGCAAGGGTCATGAGGTTACATCACTGAATGTGTAATCACAAGCACTCTGTCCGCATCATCAAGCTGCAAAAATTAAAGCTGAACCCATGTAACATTACTTGATGTTGTATTGGAAGCATCACTTGGAACTGCATCAATTGTGGCATCCAGGTTGCTATAAGAGGAATGACTCTGTCCTTGAGGTGTCCAGCAAGTAATTTACAGAGGGTCACTGGGGTGTCCCTAGCTCCATCCAATGATATAGGTGTCAACAGCCTATGAACCATCCTGAAGAAATCTCCTGGACACAATGGAAGCGGCGAATTAGACCCTGGTTTCAGTTCTCGTATTGTTTTGGAAAATGTGAATTAAGTAGTTTTGCTGTTAAATGCGACATGAGACAAATTTATCTCCTATCCTTACTCCAGGCTAAACACAGCAATCTACATGTGGGTATGTGTATGAATATGGCTCACCAGCATTGACAAAAAGTAGTGCTGTTGCCTTCTGTGCTTCATATCCTATCTTGCAAAGTCCCTCCCCCAATGAAACCACGCTTACTCTATCTTCTTTACAGCTACAAGTCTGAGCTTGTGGTGCTTTGATTACTGGTACTGCTCTCCAATACCCAAAAGCTGCATTTCCCTTTATTGAATTCTGTGCCATCAACTCCTGTTCTCTCTCCTTTAACTTCGCTAAATGATGCCTCTTCTTCCTCTGTCTACTTTAATGTTACACTAAAAGAAACTTACTTGGGTTTCAAATGGAAGTTTTTAGTACGCCTTAAGCTCTCTTTTTCCACACTTTTGAATTTGTACTCAAAATGTTTCCTGAACTCCAGCTTTGGAACTGCTTTCGGCACCCAGCAGGAAGGGAATTAATTCTCATCTCTCGACTCACACAAGAAGGCTGTATTTTACTTTCTTCTAAAACTGGTCTCTGTGAATGCATTCCTATGTGTGTCTGTGTGTCTGTGTGTGCGAGAGAGAGAGAGAGAGAGAGAGAGAGAGAGAGAGAGAGCTCTCCCTCTCTCACTTCAAATTCTAATGCAGTCCAGAAGTTTTCTAAAGGTCACATCCAATTTAAAGGTTCTAAAATTAACCAACTTTTAGAAACCTGGAATCTGGCGCTCCTTAGCATTAGCCTTTTCTGCTTCAGTCCTTCCTCTTCATTTTGAAAACATTTCTTTCCTTCTTCCCTTTAAAGAAAGTGATGCGTCCATCTGGCAGTCTAGCCTGCTCTATAGCTAAGGTTCTACCTAGGTTATGTTTTGAACAATGCGTAATAAAATAGGCCATTAAAAAATCAGACAAAATAAAAATGTGCATGTACAAAAAAGTAGGTCTTAAACTTTAAATCAGGTCACAAAACACACAAATGCGCGCGCACACACACAATGAAAACAATTTGAAGAAAAATGCCTCCAAAAATTTATCAGGAATATCTGGCAAGCTTGGGTTTGGGGAAACCCAATGACAGTGCTATTCTCCATCAACACACTCAGTCTTTATAAACTTGGGACATTTAAAACTATACAAAAAAGGCACTTTTAGCACTCATTTATCCAGCTTGGAAAGCCTATCAGAGAGAGAAAAGTATCTTCAGCTTTTTTTCCTGAAAGTGGAGATAGTGGGCACCTTGACAGGAGTGCTTTCCCACAGAACAGGGGCAGCCAGCCCACACTAAATAATGACTATAAATAGAAAGCAGACACATCTTATCACAATAGGGAAGACTGCAACTAGATGTGCCTGTTAAGTTTGCTATTCAGGTGACATCTGTTGGTGGGAAAATTCAAGACACTTCTGGCATTTCCTTATCAGAGTTCTTTAACTTCAGACCAATGTTGGACCAGAAGACTTCTTCAAATAGAGGACTCGTGAAGTATGGCATGTGGCCAGCCTGTGAATGACCAAGGAAAGCTGAAATTATCCATGACGGAAATTCCTCTCCCTGTTTGTATCTTTAGACATGCTGAGCATCACTGCTTCACTCTTGCCTAGGTTCTGTTTTCAGTTGGCTCAACTCCACCTACTGTCAAAATCCAACCAATCATAAGTAAGCAATAAGGCTGCAAGGATCCCAGGATGAAACCTCACAGTGAATCATGATGTTTCTCTTTTGTTTTAACTGCCCACATCAAACACCACTTGAAAAAGGAGGCATAACAGCACACCTTAAACAGACTCCTTAAACAACATAGTGTTTTGTCTCTTTGGCCTCTATAATATGAAGAAGACATTGATAATACAGACGGCCAGGATAACCCATTTTTCATTTAAGAAGTTGGTTGCTTTATACCCGTTCTGAAAGCTTCCACAAGTATTTAGTGAGTCCAGTGACTCAATATACTCTTCACATTCTACAAAAAACCTAAGAAATGCAGGTGCTGTTTAGTTTCTTTTTCCCCTGAGTGTGTTCTTGGATTAGTAAAGGAGTGGCCTGTGGTTTCAAACTGAGGAGAGGTCAGGTGATGGTAGTGGTGGAATTAGCCATTTAACTTTTTGCTTTCTATCTGTTCACTTGAAATATGTGGGCATACACACACAGAGAGACACTTTTCTTTCTGAAAAATAAAACAGTACAGGTCTCTATAGTTCCATGTCTTGTAAAGGTAAAGGTAAAGGTACCCCTGCCCGAACGGGCCAGTCTTGACAGACTCTGGGGTTTGTGCGCCCATCTCACATCTATAGGCCGGGGGCCAGCGCTGTCCGCAGACACTTCCGGGTCACGTGGCCAGCGTGACAACGCTGCTCTGGCGAGCCAGAGCCGCACACGGAACGCCGTTTACCTTCCCGCTGGTAAGCGGTACCTATTTATCTACTTGCCCCCGGGGGTGCTTTTGAACTGCTAGGTGGGCAGGCGCTGGGACCGAGCAGCGGGAGCGCACCCCGCCGCGGGGATTCGAACCGCCGACCTTTCGATCGGCAAGCCCTAGGCGCTGAGGCTTTAACCCACAGCGCCACCCGCGTCCATGTCTTGTACAGCCCATCAAACTTTAGGTCCTCTGCTTATTCTGATTCCGAAACCACAGAAAGCCACTTCACCCAATAAGAGAAAGCATTGGATATATGTTGTTCTGAAGCAAGAGTCTTCTAGATTCCTTCTGGAAATAACATCCTAATTACCATAAATTACCAATCTCCTTCCTCCAATACTTCTTGGATTAGGAAGAATGGCTTTCACATATAGCAGAGGTTTTAAACCTTTTTGAGTCCACGCCTCCCTTGACCAACTACATTCTTTCTGTGGCACCCCTGTGGAGTTCAGGAGCCCAGTTATGTCACCCCTTCCCTGCAGAGCTGGCAGCTTCTCATCCTTTTTCTGACACCCTTCCTTGTGGAGTGTTCCCTCAACCTCCTCTCCTCTCCCCTCTCCTTGGGAGTCCTCTGGGCAGCCGCTGCTGCCATTCCTGATCTCTGAGCTCCCCCCCTCCGCCTCAAAAAGAGGTGCCTCCTCACACTGCCCCACAGGGGCCTGGGACTTGTCTGTCCTTTCCCAACAGCAAGGGCTGGTGGACTGGCTGGCTAGGCTCCCTCACCCATTTGCTTGTTCACTCAAAGGCTGCCTCAGCTCCTGGCAACCAGCACCCCCTGGCCAGCTCCAGAGGTACCACTCAGCTGTGGAGCTTGTAGACAGGGCTGCTGCCTTGGGGAGGCTGAGATGCAAGAAGTTATGGGGGGGGGGAGGAAAGAGGCAGGCAAGCCAGTGTTGCCCACAACACCCCTAACCACCATTCAAGGCACCCCAGGGTGCCATGGCACACTAGTGGAAACCACTGGCATATAGTGTTGCTAGCTGACTAGGCTATCATTAGCTACAATGCCTTCTCCCTTTTTTCAATTAAACCACTAGATCAGCCTTTGTAAACCTGTGCTTTCCAGATGTTTTGGAGCACAACTCCCATCAGTCCAGTCACTATGTGCTGGGTAGGGCTGATGGGCATTGTATTTCCAAGGAAACCAAGATCCCTGAAATGTCTTCCTATCGCTCGGCAGAGATTGGGGTGGCCTGTAGCAATATAGACACCTAACTGAAGTATGTGACACAAATACATTTTGTAATATCTGTATAATCAGCTTCCTCTATAGAAAAGACTCACAGCTGCATCTTCATCCAGATAGCACAGCTATTGCCCTGCATCCCTACCCTCATTATAATTCCCATGTACCGAGAATATGGAAAGAGAGAGAAGGTTACTCGTTTTTATAGAGCACTGTATCTTTTTGGCAGCAACAAAACCATTTGCACATATTATTGAAATTAGGAAATTAGATCTTAACCTCTAATGTGTTTTTAAACATAGCTAGCATGCAAGTAACCAGCTGGACTGGCTGCAGATCCAAAACAGTGTGGAATAAAAAATGTTTTTAAATCCTTAATTATACCAAGTGTAAAGACTGATCTTTATGGAAAGGGCAGGCAATACGCAGCCTCTCGTTGCCCTAGGACACTTCTGTGCATCTCATGAAGGTCAGTCTCATCCTGGGAAGTCATAGCTATCTTCTTTTTAAGTAAGAAATAAAGCAACCAAGGCTCTAGATCTTGTGAATGTGAGAAAATATTCAATTTAATGGTCATAACACTGAAGACAATAAAACAATCAAGGGTGGGTGGGAGAGTGTCCAAACCAGCTTTGTTTGTCATCTTTCATAATTTGGGCAATCAGGATCTCTTAAAGACACATTCATGTTTTTCACATTATGAAAATTATATCACTAGTGCCACATGCTGGAGGAACTGGACACGGAGGAAGCGACTAATTTCCTTGATGAGCACAGATCACCCCATGTATGAGATAAGCCAACAGGCGCAAGGTCAGCCAAGCCAATTGCTATGGTCACAGCCCAGTGCTGACTATATAAGTGATTAAGGCACATCAGCTCAGTGCCAGGGTCTTGTGCTGTGTGTCAGGGTCAGTCAGTGAGTCTTGCAAAGTGAGTCAAAGTCTGTGTTACATTTAAATTGCTGAAGCAGCAGAAATACTTTCTACTTGTATATATCTGCATCTGTATCTGTATCTGCAAAGCCTAGAAGCTGTATGTATATACAATGTCCAGAACTGTATTACTGAAGCCTAATCTTCTGCAGCAATAAACAATTTTAGACATGAAGCTGCCTCTGTGTGGTGACTGCAACTGGAGGCAACTTCCACTGTATGTTTATCTCGCCTCAGTTTCCCAGCACCGCATCCCTGCTAACTGCATTTTGGGGTCTGCAAACTCGTCCTCCGCTTCTAAAATATTACATGTGAATGTTATGCAAATCTTAAGTCATGCCGCAACCACCCCATCCCCAGGACTCCATAGTTCCTCTAACATGGGGTGACTCTCCTGTGGATATGCAGATGTTTGTGGACTTCAACTCCCACAGCACGGCCAATGGTCAGGATGATGGCTGTTGTAGCCACAGGTTAGCTACCCCACTCTGACATGTGCGAAGAGCTTGTATGGGAGACAGCATTGCCATTCACGGAAATGGAGGAGGCTGCTCTCCACATCTCTGGTGCCATTTAAGGGAGGGAAATTGGGGGGCTGGTTTCAAACCACATGTGGTCACGTTTCAGATGGGCCTGTCTACGTGGCAGTCTCTACATTCTACATACTTGGCATCTGAATGGTGCACCCCTACTTAATCTGAAACTCCTACCCCAATTTTGGAGGCATGGTTGCAGTGTGTTACAGGGATCCATTTCATAGAATCATAGAACTGGAAGAGCCCTTGAGGGTCATCTAGTCCAACCCCTGCAAGGCAGGAATCTTTTGCCCAACCTGGGGCTTCAACCCATGACCCTGAGATTAAGATTCTCATCATGCTCTACCAACTGAGCTATTTAGATCCCACATCTCCAACCCTAACAAAACTGCATCTCTTTCCAGCATCTTTTTTTTTGCAGTGAATTAACTACCCAGACAGATTATAGTAGTTAATTCACCACTTATTTTCTCCTTCTTTCCCCCACTCACTTTAAAATCACCTTTGAATGCTCCTGGTGTTACTTGCCTTAGGCCAGTGTTTCCCAACCGGTGTTCCGCGGCACACTAGTGTGCCGCGAGACGTTGCCTGGTGTGCTGTGGGAGGGAGGCGGGCGAGTCGGGCGGCGAGAGGCGGGGCGGCGGCGGCAAGGAGAGGCCACCCAGCGCGGGGCTCTCGCCGTCTGCCTGCCTGGCTGCCTGCGTGGCGCTGACGTCACGGGGCTGTAACGTGCCCCACATAGGCACACGCGGGGCAGCGAGCGAGCGAGCTCCCACATCCCATCGCCGCTCGCTTCGGCCGGCCTACTGGGCTGTCGCAGGCGGAAGGCCTGCGCATGCGCGAGGTTTTCGCGCCTTCGGGATTCCCTTCACGCCTTCCTCCTCCCGGGTCCTTGAGAGCGCGGGAAGCGGCAGCGCGAGACCGGCGTTGAGCCTGGTAGGTATTGCGCTTGCCAAGGCAGTCATTTGGGAAATGAAAACTTGCAAAGCAAGCAACCAGTTCAATCTGAAGTACGTGTATGCTTAATATCCTGTATCTGAAACCTGTTCTGCCCCCTCCCCCACACTTGGTGTCATTTTCATCTACACATGCAGCAGAGTAAGTTGACCCAGAATAGTACCAATTCAGATGGCAGATGGGAGAATGACAGTGCTGAATGCTTTCCCATGTAGGACAGTCCCTGCAAATAAAAACCTAGCATATTTGGAAGAGGAATGCTAGCCTAACCATTACCTTCTATGCTGTTACTATTTTTTATTTTTTTTTACATAAGTAAAAAGTGACCTTTCCCCATCTGGCATGGTGGTGTGCCTCGAGATTTTTTTCATGAAACAAGTGTGCCTTTGCCCAAAAAAGGTTGGGAAACACTGCCTTAGGCTGTTGTGACCTCATTGGCTTTTATGCCTCTGAATACCAGTGGTTGGAAGCTGTAGGTGGGCAGAGTGTTGTTGCATTCATGTGCGACTCGCTGGCTTCCCAAAGGAATCTGGTTGGCCACTGTGAGAACAGGATGTTGACTAGATGGGCCATTGGCCTGATCTAAGAGGCTTGTCCCACCCCATCAGTCTTCCCTGTGATGTGTTTCCCTGTGATGTGTTTGATAGGATAAGGAAAACAGAGGATGGAAGAGAAACTCTTGCAATCTCTCTCTTAAAGGTACAAATCCATATATTGCACAACAGAGACCTCGCAGCTAATTCCCACTTTCCCTAGTGATACATTAGGAAGCTTGTGGGAGACCTTGCTCAACAGCTGTTAAATGAGGGGAGGCAGCTGCTCATCGATGCCTCCGACCCTCGCCTGGAACATGGACTCTTCAATTTAGAAGTCAAGTCCTAGTAGCAGGTTGGGGAGCACCATTTGCACTTACGACTTCAATGCACACCACAAGTGAGCAACCTGCTTCCGAACATTTGTCCCTTAACGCCGTTCTTTTATTACTATGTCTCATCTGAGGAACTCCAAGCCCTTTATTAACAAACATCAATTTAGCCTTACAACTGCTCTGTGAGATCAGCAAATGTTGTTAACTCCATTTCTCTTGACGATAGGAACACATAACTGATGTAAATATTAAAACAAAACAACGCCTACCAGGCACACAAAACAGTACCTTGCATATCACATTTTCCTGGTGGATGGAACAAATAGGTTTGAAGGGAGTTTTGCTGCAAATCTTAGTGCACTCCAGTGATGGAATGATAATCCATGGGAGAAATTGATAAAACTAGGAACATGCTGCATAAACATATCCCAGAATTCATTGAAAATAACACTGGGTTATAATTCTAAAGGGGTATAATTAATAAAAGCACCAGCTCCTTGTCCTTGCGTTTAAAATGGCTGTATGCCATTGCGTGTGGAGGTCCCCAAGCCACCCCTCAAAATAATTCACAAATCACACATAATTTTTGTTTAAGGCTTTTAGGTAATTTTGGTCACAACTTTATTAAAATACATAATCTGTGAGTGGTTGCTTAGGCATTGGTTATGACTAGCTGTCCTCCTGCCTGGGACAGAACTGACTTTCCGAACTCCCTCGGAAGCCAGTGAAGGGAAAACAATGTTGGGGATCAGTTGAGCTGAGCGACAGTCCCTCACCGCTCACCCAACCAGCTCCCCAAGGCTTGCCGGCCCTGGTCCCATTTCAGGGATTGGACGAAATCGTGGCAAGCCCCAGGATTCCTTTAACGGAATTCCCTTCCACACCACCATTGGAGGGGCAGGCCCAGCCTATCCTGACCCCTCCTCCACCAATTTTTATAACCAATGACTAACTGCAACCTTACAAGTTGTGACGAATTGCTAAGTAGTAGGCAAAAACCAAATGGCAACAGCCAATCAGCCAAATGGACAAAATTCCTACTAGGCCCCTGCCCCAACGGCAGACGACCACATGACAGGCATAGCAAGGTAAACCGGAACTCAGGGCGGGTGGGCGAGTGATCCGATGAACTCTGCGAAAGAGAAAGCAAAAGCAGAGTGCCCCCAATATTTTAAGCCTTTGGTCCCACCCACCCAATTTGCAACATGCAATTTGCTCCAGCAACCCGGTCATCCAATCGTTGCTTCAGGTAATAACCATTTAACCTGCCTGGCAACAGAGGGTTGGCCTGGCAGACCCCACCGCAACACGTGCTCTCATTTTAGGGAGAACACGCTTTATCTTGTTGGTTTCCTGTAAATATATATATATATATATATATATATATATATATATATATATATGCAGGTTTTGGTGTCTTCGGGTGTCTTCCCGTGTAAGAGTCGGGGTGTCTGTGCGACGTTTCGACGAGGTCTCACTCGTCATCTTATATATATGCTTTCGTAGATTTTCACGGGTACAGGAATGCAGGTTTTGGTGTCTTCGGGTGTCTTCCCGTGTAAGAGTCGGGGTGTCTGGGCGACGTTTCGACGAGGTCTCACTCGTCATCTTCAGGCTGGTGCTTTCGGCTTCTTGTTACTGGAACAGAGCAGAATCTGGTGTTTGAGTTCCTATAAATACTGTAGAGGGGTGTGGTGTATAGCCTCCAACGTTCTGGGCAGAGAGGAAGTTCCTAGATTAGTGTGCCTTTTCTTCTTTTGTTCCTTAATTACTTGAGGGATATCTTGAGTGATTTCATGAGTGATATTCTGAATACCACTGGGTGGGTCATTAAGTGTAGATTAGTTGCTAAAGCTTTCGTGTCTTGACCTCTTGAGCTTGTGAAGAGTTTTTCTGAGAAGATGGCTGTGCTGCATTTAGTTGTGCTCTGGCTTGGCTTCGTGTATAGGGGCGAGCTGTGATTTTGTGCCTTGTGCCAGCCAGATCTGTGTAGGGATTGCAGGGGGGTGCAGCATCCGGAGGTGCCACTATAGTTTGGCTACTGGATGGAGTCTGTAATATGTCTGTGGAGAGGGTCTGGGTTTGGGTCTGGTGTGGTTGATTGGTGACGGCGTTCTGTGTGCCTCTGGTTCTGGTGTCGGTTTTTGTGGGGAGGGCTAATTTCCAGATGTCTGGCAGGCGGGACGTGTCGTCACGCTTGTTCATGTTGTGAGGGTGTTTCTCTATCTCGATGGCTTCCATGATTATTCTCTTGTGGTGATGTTCCATGTTAAAGAGCAATTTGGAATCTGCAAAATTAATTTCGTGTCCTGTTTCTTTCATGTGTTGGAAAAGAGAGGAAGTTTTTTCTTCTTTTTTGACGGCATTCTTGTGTTCTGCGATACGTGCATTTATTCGTCTGTTTGTTTGTCCAATGTACGTGGCTGGGCAGACTTTGCAGGGTATTTCATAGACCCCTTGGTTTTCCAGCTGGATTTTGTCTTTTGGGTTACTGAGGATATTGGCTATTTTTTGGTTGGTGCAGAAGGCTGTTTTGATATTGTGTTTATGGAGGATTTTGCTGATTTTGTCTGTAGTGCCCTTGATATAAGGAAGGAGGGCCATGCCATTGTTTTCTTCTGTGTCTTGGTTTTTTGGGGGGGTTTCTTTTTGGATTAGCTTCGTAACCTTGTTTTTCTGGTATCCATTGGCGATTAACACATTTGAGAGATTCTGTAACTCAGTTGTCAATTACAAAGGTGTCGTCAACATATCTGAGCCAAAGTTTGGGTTTGTGTTCTGACTTGTCTAAAGCATTGGTTTCAAAGTGTTCCATGTACAAATTTGCGATGACCGGTGAGAGGGGTGATCCCATAGGTGCTCCTTCTATCTGTTTGTATCTTTGTCCATTGTGGATGAAGTACGTGTTGGTTAGGCAGTGGTTGGTCAGGTCCAGGATGTATTTGGGGGGATTGTATTTGTTTTGAATGGCTGTCAAGGCTTCGTTAATGGGCACTTGAGTGAAGAGAGATACAACATCGAAGCTCACAAGTAGGTCATCGGGATGTAGGTATTGCTTCTTTATTGTTTCTATGAACTGGAAGGAGTTAGTAACGTGTGAAGCGATGGATTCTGCATAGGGCTGAAGTTGCTTAGCGAGAAATTTAGCGAGATTTTGTAGAGGTGAGCCTATGGAGCTGACTATTGGTCTGAGTGGTGTTCCTTCTTTGTGTATCTTGGGGAGACCGTAGAGTTTGGGGCATCTGGATGATTTTTCTCTGGGGATGATTCTTAGCTGGATTTCTTCACTGATAGCCAAGACTCTCATCTCCAGAACCAAACGCCTGGCTGACAAAGACCACTTGACAACTGAGTTACAGAATCTCTCAAATGTGTTAATCGCCAATGGATACCAGAAAAACAAGGTTACGAAGCTAATCCAAAAAGAAACACCCCCCAAAAACCAAGACACAGAAGAAAACAATGGCATGGCCCTCCTTCCTTATATCAAGGGCACTACAGACAAAATTAGCAAAATCCTCCATAAACACAATATCAAAACAGCCTTCTGCACCAACCAAAAAATAGCCAATATCCTCAGTAACCCAAAAGACAAAATCCAGCTGGAAAACCAAGGGGTCTATGAAATACCCTGCAAAGTCTGCCCAGCCACGTACATTGGACAAACAAACAGACGAATAAATGCACGTATCGCAGAACACAAGAATGCCGTCAAAAAAGAAGAAAAAACTTCCTCTCTTTTCCAACACATGAAAGAAACAGGACACGAAATTAATTTTGCAGATTCCAAATTGCTCTTTAACATGGAACATCACCACAAGAGAATAATCATGGAAGCCATCGAGATAGAGAAACACCCTCACAACATGAACAAGCGTGACGACACGTCCCGCCTGCCAGACATCTGGAAATTAGCCCTCCCCACAAAAACCGACACCAGAACCAGAGGCACACAGAACGCCGTCACCAATCAACCACACCAGACCCAAACCCAGACCCTCTCCACAGACATATTACAGACTCCATCCAGTAGCCAAACTATAGTGGCACCTCCGGATGCTGCACCCCCCTGCAATCCCTACACAGATCTGGCTGGCACAAGGCACAAAATCACAGCTCGCCCCTATACACGAAGCCAAGCCAGAGCACAACTAAATGCAGCACAGCCATCTTCTCAGAAAAACTCTTCACAAGCTCAAGAGGTCAAGACACGAAAGCTTTAGCAACTAATCTACACTTAATGACCCACCCAGTGGTATTCAGAATATCACTCATGAAATCACTCAAGATATCCCTCAAGTAATTAAGGAACAAAAGAAGAAAAGGCACACTAATCTAGGAACTTCCTCTCTGCCCAGAACGTTGGAGGCTATACACCACACCCCTCTACAGTATTTATAGGAACTCAAACACCAGATTCTGCTCTGTTCCAGTAACAAGAAGCCGAAAGCACCAGCCTGAAGATGATGAGTGAGACCTCGTCGAAACGTCGCCCAGACACCCCGACTCTTACACGGGAAGACACCCGAAGACACCAAAACCTGCATTCCTATACCCGTGAAAATCTACGAAAGCAAATATATATATATATATATATATACCTATGATGTTCAGTCCCTTGCCTCTGTTGTTCCCCACCTTTGAAGCATCTCCAGTTTTGGTTTGCCCAAACCAAAACATGCTATGCTCTCACTTCTGTTTATGACACTGTGACATGGCTGCTTTTCTGCCATTGAATGCCAAAGACTCCATCAGCAAAAAATAAATAAATGTGCATTCAGGTCCAGCAGGAGAGACAGACATGACATAGTGTCATCCATTTTGATCCATAATGGCTGCTCTACTGTGTGCATAAGATATGCCATAACTGCTGGGGATGACATATGTAGGCCTAGCAGTGTCCAGATTAATATCACTGCTGTGAAATTCCCTTTCAAAATTGGCTCAAGTTAACTTTGAACATGGATTTTACCATTGTCAATTGCAAAGGAGGGAAAAGGGAGCGGGGAATGAAATCTCATGCTGGTTATATACCTCCAGTATCAAAGGCAGCATGCCTCTGGGTCCCAGTTATTGGACATCATGAGTGGGAGACAATGCTCATGTCCTCCTTGTGGACTGCAGTGATGGCTACCAGATGAGATGACTTTAAAAGGAAATTTGACCAATTTATGTAGGATAAGGATATCAATGATTCCAAGCTATGCTGGCCAAATCCTATTTTGTACCAGAGGCCAGGCACCTCTAAATAACAGTTACTGAGTGGGAGAGTGTTGTGCACTCATGTTGTGATTGTGGACTTCCCACAGGCATCTAGTTGGCCACTGTGGGAATAGGATGCTGGACATGACAAGCCTTTGGTCTGATCCAGCAGGGCTCTTCTTATGTTCTCAAGAGTGCACACATATGGAATAATTTATTGGCCCAGCATGTCCAGAAATATATTTCTCTTTAGGAGCACTTAAAAAACACACCATTGTACTCTACGGTACTGTGTAACCATTTGATTGCAAAGCATATATACATTTTTGTGCACCCTTGCAATTCCATCTCCCCACCCCACAACCAAAGATGCTTGCATGCATGTTAGAATTGATGACTTCAATTCTTCCAGTTCTAAAATTCTAGGATTGACTAATTAATTGTTCCAGGTGATTTTTTTACCCTGGGAAAACAGAACACAAGACAAGACAGACCCCAGCAAAGCAATTTTTAGATGCCCCTTCCAGCAAGACAATCCTGTCTATACCTATAATGTTAAATACGGGATATTGTGCAGTTGTTAGTGGAAAGTCACTAGCTGGAGTATAACACCTCCTTTTAGCACTGGCTAAAATGTGCTAGTGGCACTCTTGATGTGTTTGTACAGAAATGTCCTTAGGTGAAATTGTTTTCTTTCCCTAACCTCTGGTTGAAGAAGCGAATGAGTGACTCTCATTTTATACTTCCACACTTTGTGTCATCAGCCACTGGAAAAAGTATTAAAGGTTAGCTACTTGTTTCTTGGCTTGTGTGCATGAAACATGTAAGCATGATTTAAGGTGACATTGAGCCTTCAACAGAAAGAATTATTGGTGTGAGAAGTTCCATTTTCAACACTCCTCCCTGTTTCTTTATCTGTATACAGACAAGAGTGGTGTGTGGGTGTGGGTGAATTCCTTTTCAGTTATATTCTTTCTGATGTGGTGCCAATCCAGCAGTGGTCTTAGTGTAGCAATCCCAGACTTGCATCCTGAAGTTGGGTCCCCGTCTTCCACACATTAATCTGGATGTTTAAATTGGGGGTTTGTGCAGACCTCTATAGGAACATAAGAGGTTGGCTTATACTGAATCAGGTCCTTGGCCCATCTACCACAGTCTCTCCCAACCCTACCTGGAGATGCTGGGGATTGAACCTGGGACTTTCTGCATGCAAGGCAGGTGCTCTACCACTGGGCTATGGCAGAAGTACCCCTCCACCTACTGCAGTTTCCGGCAACTGGTATTCAGAAGCATGCTGCCTCTAAATTTATGCTTAGACACTACTGGGCATTTTTGGAACCAAGTATTCTATGCTCCTTCATCTCCTTTGGCAAAGCAATTTTTAAGCATGTAAATTGGACTGATTCCCATTCATCTCAGAGTACTGCTAGTCAGTTGGCAACTGTCTTCCCCGTCCTGTGACCTCGGCATCTTTTGAATGGATATGATGGGGGACAGAATGGGGGTGGGGGGGGGCTTTGATATGCAAAGCATGAGCTCTAAATGTAGCACGGAGCTACAGTTCCTCCACCAATGCCTCATTTTCATTTTCAACATGCAAGGCAGCCATCCTGGCACCGGCATAAAATTAGTTTTGCTCAATGGATTCCTTGTCATGCATGCGCACAAAGCTTCATTTGCGTCCAATTTGAATTTTTGTTTTCCTCTGGTGACTCATTTTGGTGCATCTGTGTTTATGCTATAACCTGTGGATAAGGCATGTTTTCCTAGCTGTGAGCTGGCTGAGCTTCTGCTGATAGCTGCCATGTGCTGGATTATTCTTGCATATAACTCTGCTTAGGCTTCCATATCATACTTAGTAACAGAAATCCCACATTTCCCACATTAAACTGCCCCTTCAGAAACACCCCCAGGGCCAATCCTACTGTTAAACAGAATGCTGTGGCTGTCTTAGGTGGCAGGCGCTAGCAGGCAGACAGCAACAGTGAGGTGTTGGAGACCAGAGCTCTGTGTGCTGTGCAGCTGGCTCTACAACTCCTTACATTAGTCTCCTGATCTCAGGCATGGTGGAAGATGCTGCCCAGTCATCAAGGCTAAAGTCAGATTCCATTACCAATCTTGGTGAAAAACCATCTGGTTGGTGGAGTTCATTAGGGTAAGTGAGGTACTGCCCTACTAAGCTCAGTCTGCCGCCAGCCAGCCCCCTGCCTTCTTGCATGCAGTAGTCTAGGGGGTGCATTGCCTGTTAGCTTCTGAGTCTCAGTGTTGTTCTTGTAGAACTCAGCAGGGAGGATGATGGTTGGCCAGTGTGCAAATAGGATGCTGGACTGGACGGACCACTGGCCTGAACCAGCAAGCTCTTCTTACGTTAGGTGGGTTGATGAAAAGCTAACACAATCAGCCACAGAGCAGTTTGCATACGCAAGGCCAGATTACCTTGAAAAAGCTGAGAGTTTTGAGTGCTTCCCTCCCCCTACTAGAGAATCTTCCTATGTGTTAACTTCCAATTACTTGTAATGCTGAAATGAAATTTCACACACACATTTGAAATTGAGGGTGGAATGGGGAGAGATCACATTCAGTAATGAATGTTTCACTCTGGAAATTCAATTTTAAGGCTACAGTCACATATATCCATTTACCTGCCCACTGAACTCAATGTGGCTCACATCTGAATAGACATGTATGTGATTGGGTTTTTTTGTTTTTGTTTTAAACTTTATGGGGGTATAAAAAGAAAAGAGATGCTGAGACTGTAATTCAATGTGCACTTAAGCGAGGTGATTTTAATTGAATTCAAAAGAACCTATTTCAAGTAAATATTTCACTGGATCATGTTGAAGCATTATAAAGTATGAGACTACCAATTTCAATATTTTTACATATCTTTTTCTAAAATGTCTAAATCCAGCAGCATCTATAATTCACCCTAGGGGAGGTGTAAATTGCTGAGCACTCTGTACAGCATTAAGAAGTTTCAAAACAAAACATAACACAGATCATTGCAGGATTCCTTACCCATAGGCTTCACTTGAGCAACAAGACTTGGTAATTTGGAGAATTTGGGAGAATTTTGCGAGTGTCCTGAATGTTAAGCTTTCAAGAGCTGAAATGGATGGTAGGTAGCAGTCGTTAAGAACGGGATTGTCCTTTAATGTGTGAAATCCCACATAGCAGATGGGCTCTGCTAATGAATTTTAATTGCTCCACAGGAGTCTCTTATTGTGCCACTCTTGGGGTTCAGTCTTCTCTTTAGAGAACCATTTCTCTAATGGTTTCATGCAACTATTATTATGTCAGTAAGTCAACCCTTAGTATCTTTACTGGGTTTGTTGTTTTGTTGTTTTCCTTTCTTGAATTGCTCTTACGAATGCTGCCAAGCTTTTGCCTTGCCATAACTAGAATAGCTGGTGCAATTCTTAATGTATGCAAGTCAAAATATTGTTACCTTATGCTACCCTGCATTTTTGCAGAACAAAAAGGAGCATTTTGGAAGATCTCTATGTTTTGGGGAGACCCACTAAGGCAATTCTTTTGCAATCATGAAAGGAAGTTCTAAGTAATCATGCAATTTTTTCAAACAGTCTCAAAGTTGTTGCTGATCAGTACCTATTATCAGCTGGGTGACCCATCTATATCAAGTATGAGATCGTATGAGTTATTCCAATGATAATGAACATTTAGTACATCGTCAAAAACCCCCACAAACCCTCCAAAGCTTTGTTTTGTTTACTGAATAAGAAAACCTTTTGGAAATAATCAATAACCCCCCATTGCTACCGCCTGCAGATTTGCCTCTGCTTGAATTATATTTGGGCAACTTATTATGAGTTTCCTTCACAGAAGGTTGGTGGCGGGGGTGGGGGGGAGAAAGCTAACATTTTTTGAGAATTCTAAATGGGTTTATATTATTTTGGTACATGCACATTCTCACAATGTGCAAACCATAGTGCAGGAGTGGGTAGATGTGTGCACAGCTGTGTGTTGCCTAAACAATTGTGTAAGATTCCTGCTTGTCATGTGTTATGACATTCTGGCCCCTGACTGGTTGCTGGAACATAAAAGAGGAGGAGGCCTCAGCAGCTCTGTTGGCATTGGAGGCAGCAGCAACCAGGATGCTGGCCACGGTCTCACACATCACGTGATAGGCATCTGCTGCCGTGGACCAGATACCTGCTGCATCCATCAGGCAAGGTCTCTTCCACCTGCTTTGCCCTGGGACTCCTCATAAGGGAGCTGGTCCTGGAGGAAGAACTGTGAGGGGAGAGACTTCGTCAGGCAAGGCCTCCTTCCACCTGCCTTGCCCCACCCTCTTGTCTTTGCTTATCAATCTGTATTGTATTATTTCATGTACTGTGGCTTGCCATTGTTTTATTGATTATAGTTTAGAAATTATTTATTGTAACTGTTGAGTGGATTTCTGTTTAACTTTTATATGTTATTATTATTATTTAATACTATTCTAATGATGGTTGAATGCTACTTTTTTGATGTAGGTTGCCTATTTTAAAGTTATGTTTTATTATTACATTTTTGCATTGCATTAGATTGTTATAAGATGTACATTTTTCGTTTCTTCAACTTGTAAACCGCCTTGAGTATTGTAAGATAGAAAGACGGTATACAAATTAAAAATGATGATGAAATGCTGATAACTTTATTAACCTTACATTTAATCCTTTTTCTATCTTCCAAAGGCATTCTTCTTTCGCATATACTTTATTTTATGTCACCCTGGAAGTATTGCTAAGTCTCCTTGAGACTCTTTTATGCAAGATGATGAGGAAATGAGATTCACAACAAACAACAACAACATTGCAATTTGCCCTTTATTTTCTTACCTCTCCATTCTGTTTTAATTCTAACATTGCTGTATGATAGCCACTGTCTGGAATTGCTCCTACACACACACACAAACACACACACACACATACCCCCCCCCAAAAAAAAACAGGTAGTTCACCACAATCCAAAAAGTCTAAAACTACCTCAAAAGTTCAAAAAAACTTGTTCCATGTCTGCACTGATTCTGCATCATGCTTTCCTCTCTCTCTGTACCTTCTCTTTCTTATTTCCCCTCTGTAATTCCCCCCCCTTTCTTATAATTTTAAAACTCCATTAAAATTGTTTGTAAAAAAAGAAAAGAAATAATTACACAGTATCATGAAAGGTATGGGTCAGGAAAGCCATATGAGCCTATATGGTACCCTAGAAGATAATTAAGTACACATTTGAAGTCAGCATGTTGTCAAAAATGAATAGGGAAATGTATATGTGAGCCAAGTTCTGGCAGAAACATAGACCATAGACACTTTGAAAATTTGTTTTCTCCCCTCTCCCTCTCTCTTCTTCTTCCCTCCCCCCCTTTTTTGGCCTGGAGGAAAGAGCACATTAAAATATTATAATTTGTTAAATGTAATGAATGAGTAGCTAAAGTGAGTCCTGAGTGTTTTGAAAGAGGATCTTTTGTGCCCTTCTGAAATATGTTTGGAGCTATTTTAGTCTAATCCAAACTGACTTGGAAAGGTTGTGGGGCTTTTACTCATGTTCTCGCAAAGATCTCATTTCCATTTTCTGAAAACATGACTACAGTGTATTTTTCATCAAAAACTCAGCACCTGTGCAGGCAATCCAAAGCCAAATTTGAATCTTGTGAGACTTCCAAGTTATGCCTGACCCACCAATCTATCAGATGGCTTCTTTTCAGGAGGCGCCCATCCCTTCTTTGTGGAAGAAGCTGTATCAACTTAACAGATGTTTTAGACACACTAATGATAATAACGCTTTGTAATGATGATGTTTCTTCCACCCGCCAAATGACAATGTATCTTGCAGTTGGATATCATTTTATATCACCCCAAAGAAGTTAAGAATGCTAACCTTTTGTATTCCAACTCTAGAATGGATTAATTTTTAATATGGCACTTGAGACTGTTCCCAAGTATTGCATACTTTTTTTGTGAGCTTTGCTTTCCGGAAAGTCACACTGGATTGCCCAGCAAATACCCCAGTCAAAACCTGCTCATTTTCCTGGAAGCTAAGCAAGCAGGTTTTCAAAAGGTTTTGACCTAATACAGACCTTACTGACGGGCAAGTAGTTTTGTTTTCATTGCAGAAACTTTGCTCTGGGAGCAATTAATGTTGGACATATATTGTGTTTGTGGTATGAAATGATACCAACTGATATCTGGCTTAAACTGGCCCTCTGTGGTCACATGTAAGAGGTTTTCACTTCTTGTTTGCTTTAGTATTTCTTATTCATTTTTAAAATGGTTTTCTCATCAGGTTAATTTTATGGCATGTCTGAACCAATGGGAGGCTGAATGACTCAGGAAGTCATACACTTGACCTCGCTGGTGTTGCTATGGTAACCCAGTGCATCTGCCGTTCTTATTTCAGAGCATGCAGG
Organism: Podarcis vaucheri; assembly: GCF_965113315.1. Taxonomy (NCBI): domain Eukaryota; kingdom Metazoa; phylum Chordata; class Lepidosauria; order Squamata; family Lacertidae; genus Podarcis; species Podarcis vaucheri. The sequence continues at coordinate 18,285,331 of NC_138767.1, forward strand.
TGTGGGAGATGTGCTCCTCAAGACATGAGACCAAGCACTGTGTCACTGAACCCATTGTTCACATGACACCAACAGTCTCCACCCAACTCAGCTGAAACCTGGTTACTGCCAAATTGACTCAATTCAGTTCAAGATCTGGCCAAATCCAGTGCAGAGCCCTAGCATGACAAACTTCAACGGAAGTCCTTATTTCACTGGCCAGCTGCCTGCAAGGTGGTGTATGACTACAGTGGAAAGGAGCTACTTGGTGGTGGCACCCCAAGTGTGGAATGATCTCAGGAGTCTCACCTAACAGCAACATTGGTGTCACATTAGCACCATGCAAGGTCCTTTAAAAAATAATAATAGTCCCTGGTTTTTTCATCCTCCCTGTATTGCTTGTATGCTGCTCGTAAAGGTAAAGGTAAAGATAAGGTAAAGGTAAAGGACCCCTGACAGTTAAACCCAGTCACAGACGACTCTGGGGTTGCAGCACTCATCTCGCTTTACAGGCCAAGGGAGCCGGCGTTTGTGCACAGGCAGTTTTTCCAGGTCATGTGGCCAGCATGACTGAGCCACTTCAGGCGCAACGAAACACCGAAACCAGAGCAGAGCACGGAAACCCTGTTTACCTTCCTGCCGGAGGTAGGCGCTTTTTGGCGTGCTTTCAAACTGGTAGGTTGGCAGGAGCTGGGACAGAGCAACGGGAGCGCACCCCATCGCGGGGATTCGAACCACTGACCTTCTGATCAGCAAGCCCAAGAGGCTCAGTGGTTTAGATCACCTGTTTTTAATTCCACCAACTGCTTTCATAGCATCCTTCCATTTTGTTGCATTTCAAGTTTCCTTTTAAAAATTTGTTTTACTGCCATGTTAACTTTTGGTAAGCCACTCTTGGAACCTGTCGAAATGGCAGGGTATACATCAAATGAATAAAAATCGTTTATTTGTTTATTTTTATTTTATGTATCCTGTGCTGCTTCAGCAGCTTCCGAGGTATGAATCATACCAGTGCCTTAAATCCATGAATATTGACTTGCTGTGAAATAGTGTGGAGAATTGTTTCCTTACCTCTCAGGATTTATGCTAGAACAGGTTGTTGGAGCATGGTGGGCTTTTCCTTCTTCTTCTTCTTCTTCTTCTTCTTCTTATTATTATTATTATTATTATTATTATTATTATTATTATTTAGAATACAGGTATGTGTGTGACAAAGAGAATTAGGTAAAATAAACACATGCTCCTTCTACTGATATGGGCATGCCAATTTGCAGTGGAAACACAGCAAAGAAAGAGCTCATTGCAGTGCTAAGGTTATTTGAACATCTTTGCTACAAGTGCAGTTGCCTCCACAATTTCACTGTGATTGAAATTCAAATATTTTTCATTTTATTTAATTCTTTTAAAAGGTCTCATAGAAAGAGCAGGGCCATTTCTTCACAATCCTTACTCACCCCAAGAAAGAGACTGGGAAGGAAATGTGGGCAGCCATGGCACCATCCATCAGCTCATCTGGAGGGGCGGCGGCAGGGAATTGCTATTTACAGCAGGCAAAGAATCAAGTGGCAAACCTCTCTGCTAACATTACAAGGTCCAGGGACAAAAGGCAAGGTGCGCTGACTGCCTCAGGTGGCAGAATTCACAGGGGTAGCGGATCCCAATGTAGATCTTTATTCCCCTTTGTTCCTGGCATCAATCTTCGTTCAACCCTTCTTCCCTGCCATTTTGCGGTTCGCCACAGGTAACAAAATCTTTTAGGCCAGCCCTGCAAAATCCATTAAAAAAAATAATCCTGAAGGATGAGACCACTGCTGGCATCTGCATGTGCTTTATATGTGTTTAATATATTTTAACTGTTTTTTAATTTGGAATTTTAAATTGTTGTAACCCATCATGGGAACTGCAGGTGAAGGGCCAGCAATTAATTTATTTTAATTTAATGTAATACTAATGCTAATACTAATACAGTGGTACCTCAGGTTAAGAACTTAATTCGTTCTGGAGGTCCGTTCTTAACCTGAAACTGTTCTTAACCCGAAGCACCACTTTAGCTAAAGGGGCCTCCCACTGCTGCCACGCCGTTGCTGCACGATTTCTGTTTTCATCCTGAAGCAAAGTTCTTAACCCGAGGTACTATTTCTGGGTTAGTGGAGTCTGTAATCTGAAGCATCTGTAACCCGAGGTACCACTGTACTAATACTAATAATGTAGTTTTGACCTAGGATAGCTGCCCAATGGAAATATCTCAATCATAAAGTTGAACAAGACATATTCTACTTTAACTGTAGTGGCTTTCACCAAAGAATCCTAAGAATTGTAGTCTGGTGAAATGTTGAAATCCTTCCAAAAGAAATACATTTCCCCAGGTTTCCCAAGAAGAGGAAATGATCATTGATGCCATTTATGTCTGTCGCATAGATCTGCCATTGTTACATTTGATCCCAATAAAATGTTAGATTTATCTCAGGGTGGTTTTTATTTGCCAATTATTGATATGCTCATGAGAGTCTATCCAGCACCTTTTATCTTAATGGTTTTTTGCTGCTTCGCCCCAAGTTGTCATTTCCCCTTTAAGCCAGAGAAAGGAAAAGGTGTGGGACTCCCCCCCCCCGGCTTTTTATGTGCATAAATGAAGATAAAATAGGTTAGTGTTTCAGGTTAAACTGTGGTATAAAAAATAAAAGGCAGAGAAGTTACGAAGCCGTTGTCAAGTCTTGTTTTATTCAACCTGGCGATTTAAATTGACAACCTAATGTTACACTCTCGCTGCATTAACAGTGCCATGCAGGTGTAGGCACAAAAGGCAGGTGCTCATATCCTTTAATTGTGACATTCACTGAAAATTACCCAGGTTTAACAGCAGAAAGGAGGCTTATTTGAGGAGCAATGAAAAAGGAAATTCACCATAAACGGAAGACTGGCAGATGAATGCATTTAGAAGTAGTCATCTCCACCTAAACCCATTCCCGCCTAGCTATTCCCCTTACATAAGAACATACGAAGAGCATCCTGGATCAGGCCAGTGGTCCATTTGTTCCTGCATCCTGTTCTCACAGTGGCCACCCAGATACCTGTGGAAATCCTGCAAGCAGGCACTCTCCCCTCCTGTGGTTTCTAGCAGCTGGTATTCAGAAGCATACTGCCTCTGACCGTGCAGGCAGAGCAATACTCACTATGGCTATTAGCCATTGATAGTCTTTCCCTAAAGCCATCCAGGTTAGTGGTCATCATGGCCTCTTGGGGTAGGGGTAGGGTTTATTTATGTACTGCTTTGCAGCCCAAAGTCCCTCAAAGCAGTGAGTCAAAGGTCTGCTTTAAGGATGAGTAGGTGATTTGAACCCAGGTTTCCCCAATCCTAGTTTGGCACTACAACACAGCCTTGGCCAACCTGTCATCCAGGGCCGTCTTTACCCGGGGGGGTGTGTGCAAGGGGTGTGGGGCACCCGGGTGCCGAATTCTGGGGGGCACCAAATATATACCTACTGTATACCGGTCCCTCTTGATCAGCGTCAGTGAAAAGCAATGGAGTGAAAGCCCCCGCCCCCTCCTCCGTTGCTCTGTTACTCTGTAGCGTCAAATATTCCCAACGAGTCATGAAACAAAAGCAGTTATTTCTGCTGTGTTGTTGTTAAAAAGGTCAACAACTTCGGCTTCCCCCCTTAAGAAATTTGGGGGTGGCTAAACTAAATTTGGGGGTGCTGGGCGGATATTTGCACCCCAGCAGCACATATGTGAAAGATGGCCCTGCTGGAATCCTCCAGAGATGAACCAGGTTTGCAAAAGCCGATCTAACACTAAACCACACATCATTTTATTTTTTTTAAGTATTATTACACAGCAACTTGCTATGTAAATGCCACCACTGCAACGCTCATTCTGCACTTAGAAAGGATGATCTGAGATTCTCACAAAACATTGCTGGGGCTTTTTAACGCTATGTGAGGAAAACAGAGCTGAGAAAAAGAACAGAGAAAAAGAACAGCCCCCCCCCCAAATCTGGAAAGGCCACCCAAAACCTCTCCTAGCTTCTTGAGCATGGTTTGGAGAGTTGCAAATAGGGGAAAGCTCTGCAGAGGCCATCTCTCCTGGCTATAAAGGTCTATCAGAAACAGCAGGGCTGTTCCTTCATTCTTCTTACTGGAAAGGAGCTGGGAAGCAGAGGTGGGTAGACATAGAGCCTCCCGTCAGCTCATGGGGGTGGGAGGAATTGCTACTTCCAGCAGGCAAAGAGTCAAGTGGCAAGCCTCTGTACTGGCATGGCAATGGCCATAAAAAATTGATTCCGCAGTTGCTAGATTTTCATTGCAAAGCTCTCTGCCTTCTTTGGCGTTGTAAAAGCCACCGTTGTGCAAATGGAATGTGCCTATTGAATGAAAAGTGCCTACCGAACGAGTAGCTAATCTGCTCTCAAACAGCACTTTTCGCCGATGCTTAAAAGAGTCATTTTGTGAGACAACCGTTTGTCTCAGGTGCTGCTTCAATGATGGATTCTTTGCTGGTAGTCAGCTACAACCGAACATTGTAAGAACAAGACCTGGTTCACACATAACACCAAACCGTGGTTTTAGTGTTATGTGCGCAAGCCTCAAGGGTTGCACATTTCCTGCCCCCTCCCTCCTGCTTTGCGCAGCTGCAAGGGCATCCGAAGTGCTAGCTTCTGTTTTCAACTTCCTTGCTATATCCAAAGCCAAAAGGAAACTCAGGACTCATCCAGGGCAAGCAGAGGTGTGGACAGGGCCGGATTTAGGTTGGATGAGGCCCTAAGCTACTGAAAGTAATGGGGCCCTTTAAATGTCCAGTTGTCCTTTGCCATGCAACCAGTCCATGCAGAATGTAGGCACCCTATATATAGAAATGAGCAAACCAGTGATATTTTAGGGAGCAGGCTAGCAGGCCTTACATCATAGGAGCCTACACAACACAAAACACTGTTGCTGTATGTAAGTTTTATTTTATTTGCTTTTTATCTTATATTTTGGAAATGTACATGTAGGGTTTTTTCCCTTTAAATTTTTTGAGGGGCCCCAAGAGAGTGGGACCCTAAACTATAGCTAGTTTAGCTTATATGTAAATCCGGCACTGGGTGTGGATAATGGGATTTGCAGATACTTGTAAAAAGTGTGGGTCAGATTGTGTCTCAATCAGTAGAACACCTGCAGAAGAACTTCTGCTTGTGCAACAGGGCTTTCCCCCATCAGTCAAAACTGGTGGAGGTGGGCTGGTCTAAATAATCCCTAGAACACTGTGTGGAAGGAGGAGGAGGGCATCAACCTATCCAGCAAATAGCAATGCTTGTGCAGCCCGAACATCTGGAAGGGTTCAAGGTCCAATTCCACTCTATGTTTTATACAGTAGAAGCTGTCCTATTCACATGTTATATAACCTTAGGTACTCTTCCACCCTCTTAATATGTTAAGATAAAAAAGGGGGAAATCCAGCTCCTCTTTCAAGTTATTAGGGGCCATAAATTTTAGCTTCAGAATCCACTTTATTTATTTTCTGAGCAAAAGGTTTTTTTCAATTGTAAATCTACATAAAAATACCTTTAATATGCTCAGAGACAACAGCAATATTCTATTGAACATGTCAGTGAAACCCTACGGAAGATCAAATGCATGATTGAAGTAAATGTGCTTTGTTCCAATGGTTAATGTGGAAACAACCATTTTCATTGTAACAGTTACACCTATTGGCTCAGCTATACAGCTGCAAATAAAACGTTTTGAATGTGTTGTAAAGTGCAATATGCAATTGTGACACTAGATGGCAACTGTGAGCTATAGCAAATTCAGTACATTTTTCAAAACGATTTTTAAAAAAAGCATTTTCACAACATTTTTAACACATGTGTAGATTCCACCTTTGCTTTCCGAATGAGTTCAGAAATAATGTGTTAATTTTGTCATAAATGCATATTTGGGTAAATGAGTTTTCCATTCCTCAACTGTGGAAATCTCTTTTTATCCATTACTTAGCACAAAGAATTCTGGCTCTGCTTATACAACAATTAGTCTATTATTTCTTAGCACAAGGCCATCTCTACCACAAATGGATAGTTCCAATTGCATTTCCAGCAGAGAGGATTGCAAGTGCTCATAATTCTGTCTCATTTTGGGAGCAATATATTGCATCTGGGTATCATTTTATAGCACAAAATGTAGAAAGAATGCCACATCTTCAGATATTATTTTCTGAATTTACTTAGTGAAATTTAGAGGTCACTAACTGCCAAGAATACACTCCTCAGTTGCTAAGTCAAGACCGCTAAAACAACTAATAAAAAAGTGTACAGAATGCCAACTGCAGATTCATACATTCTTCATTCAAACATGGTACAATTAATGCTGACACTATGTGTGATATCTATTTAACTTTATGAAGTCAAATAATGGTATTGATTAAGTCCAGAGTTTTTACAGGAAAGACTGGAGAAAGACTTCAGTGTAAATAACTTTGAAGGAAGGGTGTAAGGTAAAGGTAAAGGTACCCCTGCCCGTTACGGGCCAGTCTTGCCAGACTCTAGGGTTGTGCGCTCATCTCACTCTATAGGCCGGGAGCCAGCGCTGTGCGCAGACACTTCCAGGTCACGTGGCCAGCGTAACAAGCTGCATCTGGCGAGCCAGCGCAGCACACGGAACGCCATTTACCTTCCCGCTGGTAAGCGGTCCCTATTTATCTACTTGCACCTGGGGGTGCTTTCGAACTGCTAGGTTGGCAGGCGCTGGGACCAAACGACGGGAGCGCACCCCGCCGTGGGGATTTGAACCGCCAACCATGTAATCGGCAAGTCCTAGGTGCTGCGGTTTTACCCATAGCGCCACCCGCGTCCCTAAGGAAGGGTGTAGAATACACATAAAGTTGATTACTTATGCTTTATATATTATCACCCAGCAAAGAGGTAAATATTGTTTTGGCATCCACTTAAAATTTGCTATGCTATTACAGTGTGATAATCCTATGCATGTTTACTTGGAAGTGAGTCATTCTGTGTTGTTTTCAATGAGCCTTTGTTGTTGTTGTTTATTTGTTTAGTCGTGTCCGACTCTTTGTGACCCCATGGACCAGAGCACGCCAGGCACTCCTGTCTTCCACTGCCTCCTGCAGTTTGGTCAAACTCATGCTGGTAGCTTTGAGAACACTATCCAACCATCTCGTCCTCTGTCACGCCCTTCTCCTTGTGCCCTCCATCTTTCCCAACATCAGGGTCTTTTCCAGGGAGTCTTCTCTTCTCATGAGGTGGCCAAAGTATTGGAGCCTCAGCTTCAGGATCTGTCCTTCCAGTGAGCACTCAGGGCTGATTTCCTTCAGAATGGATAGGTTTGATCTTCTTGTAGTCCATGGGACTCTCAAGAGTCTCCTCCAGCACCATAATTCAAAAGCATCAATTCTTCGGCGATCAGCCTTCTTTATGGTCTAGCTCTCACTTCCATACATCGCTACTGGGAAAACCATAGCTTTAACTATACTGACCTTTGTTGGCAAGGTGATGTCTCTGCTTTTTAAGATGCTGTCTAGGTTTGTCATTGCTTTTCTCCCGAGAAGCAGGCATCTTTTAATTTCTTAACCCCTTGTAAATTGTTTGAGTTATTGGGTGTACTGTACATAGATGCTCAATTAAACAGTTAAGGTCACCACAGAAAACAACTGTTTAGCAGAGTTGCCTTTACTATACCAGCACCAACCTACATTACTCTACATAAACACACTATTTACAGATGTTACAAGTAGTCTTCTCTCTCTGAGCCCAGAGAGGGTTCTTTCCTTCAAAGTCCTTGCTGTGTCAAAGTCCACAGCCAAGTCCTTAGTTCAGTTGCTTGCAAAGTCTTGCAACTGATAGAGTTCTCTGAGTTCTGAAGTCTGGCAATTTTCCAACTCCTTCCTCTGACAATCTTTTCAAAAAGACTTCAGTCTGTTCCCGTTTAAAGTCGAAGCTACCTAGTCTGCACATTTCAAAACAATACAAGAATCCTTTGAAATTTTCACATTTCCAAACTGCAACGCAGATCTCTAGCCAGGTTATATGTATAAAATGACATAAATTTGATGAAATGTGCATAAAAATGAATATATTACTGAAAACATGCATTGAATTAGGAAAACTGATTTGCAAACAAGTGCACATTAGGCAAAATTGCATCCAAAAATGTGTATATTATGAGAAAGGTGCACTAAAATGCTGACGAATTTTTCCTTTTTTTAAAAAAAATACAAAATTGCAATCTTTTATGGAAGTATGGAGAACTGAAAAAGAGAAATTATGAGGAATCAAAACTGACAGATTCACCTGTTGATACATTCTATATATTGATATTGCCTGTTATTGTTTAACGGAATGGAAAAATGCATCCAAGTCAACTTGGAAGGACATATCCTGAAAGTTGGGATATAAATAATTGTAGTCAATAAGGAAATAATACAAATTTTGCCAGAGCCTTCTGGAAAGAGACTTGCTGCATCTCATTTTCCATTGTGATATGCAAAAGACAGATCAGCACAGGAGGAGATTATTCCTAATTTCAGAAGCACCTCTCTGAAATAAGAGAAGATTTGAGAGCTGGATCTGACGATTATCACTGATATCAGTGAAGAGTAAGCCTCTACTGCACTGGAAGGCAAAGGAATGTTCTCTTACTACTTGCATAGATGTGTGTCTGAGTATGTCTTAGTCTAATTTTCCTTTCTGCCCACCTGCCATTGAGCAGCTTAGTTTATTTCGTACAGACGATTCAGAGGAAGCAATCATTTCCTAGATGCTGAGATGTGCTGAAGGAAGACATCAAACATTCTGAAGTTTGAACCTTTGATTCCAGGTTGGTCAAAGGCATCAGGCAGCAACTACAGATTTGCTACACATTAGAATAGCCTGAGTTAGGAAATGGGGGTGATTATAAGATAAAGTGCACAAAATTGAAGCCTTCAAGCCAGATCTGTCTCTCAAACTGAATTCAGAAGGATGCCGTGTCACCCTTTCAAATAAAAGTATTTGGCTATGCTTTTAAAACCATATGCATGGATTCAATTATCATTTATATGGGTATGATTCCTTTCATTCCAAAGAAACAACATGATGCATTGAGGCAACAACCTTCCAAACACCTGCTTGGGGTAGGGTTGGCTGGTCTGGAACATGAAACAGTCCCTGTGCCTTTAAAAGTTTCAGAGATGGAAGATGTTCACCTGATATCAGGTATGAGGTTTTCCCATCACAGTGCTATAGTAATGGAAGAAGCTACAGCTAATGAAAACTCTCCTTTTATACAAAGCTTAGTATATTTACAGCACAAACTTACTGTAGTAGGTTTCACCCCAGTTTAACTCTCATAGCTTCCCCCCCAAGACTCCAGGGAGTGGTTGTTTGTTGACACTAGTGTGCAATCTCTGCTAAATATTTCTCCTTCTCTCCATAGACTTGGTTCTTTTGGGACAGCCAATGACTTTTAAAGCAGTTGAAGTCTGTAATGTAGACACAGTGTATTAAAGATAGAGGAGCTCTTACAGAGCAGAACATCAATAGAGCAGGGGTGGTACCCAATGTGATGCTCTGCAGATGTTGTTCGACTACAACTCCCATCGGCCCCACCCAGCATAGCCATTGGTTAGGGATGATAGGAATTGTAGTCCAAAACATATGGATGGCACCACATTGGCCACCTGTAACTTATAAGGGATACAGTGGTGCCTCGCAAGACGAAATTAATTCATTCCGCAAGTCTCTTCGTCTTGCGGTTTTTTCGTCTTGCGATGCACGGTTCCCCATAGGAATGCACTGAAAATCAATTAATGCGTTCCTAGGGAAACCGCCTTCAGACCAGGTCCGGGGACAGTCTGTCCCCGGACCTCTTCTGAAGGCTGGGGGGGGGGACAAGGGCTTTTCTTCCCACCCCCAGCATTTTTAAAAACCCCGGGACAGCGGAGGACTTCTCCGCTGTCCGGGCGATCTTAAAATGCTGGCGGGCGGCATTTTAAAATGGCCCGGGACAGCGGAGGACTTCTCCGCTGTCCGGGGCGATTTAAAAGCCCCTGGGAAGGCAGGCAGGGGGGACAAAGACTTTTGCCCCCCGCCAGCCTTCAGAAGGTGTCCCCTGCCCCCCGCCCGGCTTCGGAGCACCGGGAGAAGCGATCTTCCCACAGCACCTTGCTTCAAAAGAGGTCCGGGGGCAGCGCGAAGAGCTTCCCGCTGCCCCCGGACCTGGGGCTGCGGGGAGAAGATCGCTTCTCCCCGCAGCGCCTTGCTTCAAAAGAGGTCCGGGGGCAGCGGGAAGCGCTTCCCGCTGTCCCCGGACCTGGGGCTGCGGGGAGAAGATCGCTTCTCCCCGCCGCCCCTTGCTTCAAAAGAGAAGACCCGCTGTCCCCGGGGCAAGCTTCGTTTTGCGAAGCAAGCCCATAGGGAAATTCGTCTTGCGAGGCAACTCGAAAATGAAAAAACCTTTCGTTTTGCGAGTTTTCCGTCTCGCGAGGCGTTCGTCTTGCGGGGTACCACTGTATAACATTGTAAACCTGCATTTATTTAGTACCGTGAGTGCCCCACAGAACTACAAATTTATATTTCTTTCTTTATCATTTCATCTTATATGCATATAATATGCATGTACGCACAGGCACACGCAGAGCAAGACTGGTATATGCACACATACAAATTAGGTAATGATAAACAATTAGAAACTATAAAACATGTAGCAATAATGTAGACTGTAATGGAATTAGTGAAACAAAAAGGCCTGGGTGCTTTAATCTAATTGAGATTTTATCCCTGTAATTTTCCTGCTAAAGGAAGTTTTCAGCTTAAAGAAAATTAAAATGCGTGATTACTTTAGAAGCTGATTAAGCTCTTGCATTTGTTCCAAGACAAAGAGAGAGGTTGAGAATGATAAGCTGGTCAGTATCTCGTGTAATAGAAATTGAAGAATAGTCTTGGCAAGAAACAGGATGGTATTTATAAACACTCCAGGGTATTGGGAGCTGAAACAAGTACCCACAGTAGTATAGTTTGAAATTACGTCAGATATTTTCCAAGCATAGGAAGAGAGGAAGTTGTCTTCTACTGAATTAGACATTTTGTCTACTCAGCTCAGCATTCTTGACACTGACAGGCAGCAGCTCCCCAGTGTTTCCCAGTCCGACTTGGGGATGTCAGGAATTGAAGCTGGGACACTTTGCATGCAAAGCAGATGCTCTAGCACTGTGATACAACTCTTTCCCAGTGGAAACGTAGAGTAGCAGAGCATAAATAATGTCTGGTACTCCATTATGGTTGGCTGCAGGCTGTGCACAGATCTTCAAAGCTGTTGGATTTTGCAGTGCAGTTCTCCAACCAAATTACAAATACATGTGCATAAAAATGCATATGCATATGAAAATAAAATACCAAAATACATTATACTGGCATCAATTGCATAGAAAAATGTGTTTATTGGGAGAAATACCATGCTAAAATGCTTGTTGCCGTGCAGACATTTTTAAAAATTCACAAAGTGATGTGCAAATGTGGTATATTGAATAAAGATTGGGAAATTGAGAAACCAAGATAGACAGATTGATTCACCCTCTGGTGTTTTTTTTGTAGCCCAAACAACATCTGTTATACACAAGAGGTATCAGTAGACTGGGGGGGAGGAGGAGACCCCAATTCATGTAAATGTACCCAAAAACCTTTAGAAAAATCCTTAAAGGTAAAGGTACCCCTGCCCGTACGGGCCAGTCTTGCCAGACTCTAGGGTTGTGCGCCCATCTCACTCAAGAGGCTGGGGGCCAGCGCTGTCCGAAGACACTTCCGGGTCACGTGGCCAGCGTGACATCGCTGCTCTGGCGAACCAGAGCCGCACACGGAAACGCCGTTTACCTTCCCGCTTGTAAGCGGTCCCTATTTATCTACTTGCACCCGGGGGTGCTTTCAAACTGCTAGGTTGGCAGGCGCTGGGACCGAACGACGGGAGCGCACCCCGCCGCAGGGATTCGAACCGCCGACTTTTCGATCGGCAAGCCCTAGGCGTTGAGGCTTTTACCCACAGCGCCACCTGCGTCCCTACAAAAAAGAACCCACTGTTGGGCTGCTGAATGACTACGTATTGTGGCAGTGGTAGGAGGAGGTAGAAAGTCAAAGCAAGAATAGGAAGCACTCCAGCTTCCATCATTTTATTGATGGTCCTATTTGTCATGGCTAATAGTCATTGAGAGACCTCCATGAATGTGTCCATTGGACAACATCCCGCCATCATCCTGCAGATAACAGCTGATGACAGCAGAGAGCTTTCTGGCAAAAAAAGGATGCTTTCCAAAGGAGCAATTTCCTCTTCTTACTCCAAAGACAGTGCAGAAAACACCACAAAATTGCTTGAGTTCCTCCTTTCACCATAGGCTGCAGGGGCTCAGCAGTTGCTGATCTCTCCTGCTGTTACATTGGAAACAAAGTGATCACACCTTTCAGCGGCTAGGAAAATATGTGCCAAAGGCAAAGAAAGAGAAGTTCTCCTTTATGCTGCTGATGCCAGTGCTAGGTAAGCAAAATAAACAATATAATGCACGGCTGCTGATGTAGATACAGCAATATCTCATATTCTTGGCAGGCTGGCCACGTCTCTCCTTCTAGAACGTCTGTCAGCTGAAATCCATTTCAGAAGGCTGTGGGCAAACCCTAGCAAGTTTGTCCTAGCTAAATCCAACTGAAATTAATGGGACTTGGGGTTAGGTTAGGTTAGGTTAGGTTAGGTTAGGTTAGGTTAGTGTCTGGGAGCCATGCTACAAACAAAATAAAGGGAAGTACAATTCTGTACTGTAACAAACATCAGGTAGGAAAGGCTTGTGTTTTTGAATTCTCTTTCTTGTTCAACACCCCTCAAGTAGACTAAACAAGAGCATCAGAGAGGTACTTACTACCAGTGGCCAGGCAAATACAGTCAAACACATGTGAGAGGAATAGGCATGAATTTATGTGAAAATACTGATAATAGGTTGCCCTGAGTAAGTTTTCATCCTGTGTCCAGTGTGACAGAGACCACGTAAACACTATACATTTAATGTACTCTGGTACCACTTTAAATTGTGATGGCTTCCCCCAAAGAATTCTGAGAGATGTAGTTTAAGGGTGCTGAGAGTTGTTCAGAAACCCCTATCTCCTCAAAGGCCTACATTTCACAGTGTTCCCTGGGAAGAGGGATTGATAGGTTTTTTTATCAATATTTTATTAGGTTTTAACAATGAAAAAGTTCAGAAAAATACAAAGACAGAGAAAATACAAAGTTACAAAATACAAAAATACACACTTTAAACACGAAAAAAGAGAAAAAAGAAAGAAAAACACATATAGGAAAAAAACAAAAATTCCCTCTTTCTTAATTTCATCTTTAGTTAACTTATTTTCCTGACTTCCTCACGTCTCCCGTTCTTGTATCCCTTTTGATAATTCAGCAAATTCATGTCCTATTAGTTTATCTATTATTAATCCAATCTTACACTTTGCCTTGTTGCTAGAGCCCCTGCAATTCATTTCAATGTCATCAGCATTCAAAAATTTTACAATATTTCTGCAGATAATTTTTAAATTTCCTCCAATCTTCTTCCACCAATTCTTCTCCCTGGTCTCGGATTCTGCCAGTCATTTCTGCCATCGAGGGATTGATAGTTTAACCACTCTGGAAATTATAGCTCTGTGTGCACATATGCACACACATGTGTACACACACACACACACACACTGCAGCAGAAGGGGACCAGCAGCCTTCACCAACCTGATGCGCACTCGATGTTTTGGATTACAACTCCCATTAGGCAACTGTAGCCCTAAAACATCTGAAGGACACAAGGCTGATAAAGGCTAGCCTACAGGTTGGGGTTTTAAGGCTGCCACTTAAACCAATAGTTCATTCTGTTTGGAGAGAACCCCTGACAGCCTTCCTTTGCTAGAGTAAGAATGCTAATCAATAGATCATTGACATTAACAAAGGCCTTGTGTCTTGAAGGTTTTCTGTTCTAAAGCAACAACTCAAATAATCCACTAAATGCGTTGAAGAGTAAGAAGTTCCAGGAGATTTGTTGTCAAGCCATTTTACCTGAAACCAATAAATTAGATAACACATTTTTATCAATTCTTAAATGAGGCATACCTAATGCACTCATTTCTCGTGTGCTGTCTAGAAATGCATCATCTACTTTTGCCCCCATATCAGGTAGATCAGAGGTTTCCAAACTGTGTGACACAACACATTAGTGTTTCAGCTGCAGCAGGTAGGTGAGTCACATGATATGTGTCCATATCTCTTATAAGGCATTAGTTTAACCTCTGGTTTGCTAGCAAAACTGAATTACTGTGTCACAAGATGATGCATGTCTAAAAAGTGTGCCACCAACATGAAACGTTTGGAAAGCACTGAGGCAGACGTTGGCTTCATCCACATCTATACATATATACCAGAGCTCATTCATTCATACATTCATCAGCTGGTGTTTTTATCTCATTTTTCAGATCATTATTGTCACCCAGAATGATTCACATCAGGAGAGAAAGGGAAGGCAGGAGGGAGTGGGGGGAGAGTGTGTTTGTGTCCTTGCCAATGGGTTTACAATCTATAAAATTGTATTAAAATATTGAGTGAGAGATTAAGGACCCATCAATTTTGCCTCTCACTGAACAGCAATGATCCAGGCATTTGTTGCATTTATATTTCTCCCACATAATTTAAAGTTGATTTGTGCAGCAAGTTGCATTTTTTAATATTCCACTTTTCTTCCAAGGGGTGAGAGGTGGTGTACATAGTTCTCACCTCCCCATTTTATTCTAACAACAAGCCTGTGAAGGAGGCTAGGCTCAGAAACAGTGGGTGGCCCAAGATTACCCAGGGAGCTTCATGGTTAAACAGGGATAGGAACACTGGTCTCCTAAGAAGAAGAAGAGTTTGGATTTGATATCCCGCTTTATCATTACCCTAAGGAGTCTCAAAGCGGCTAACATTCTCCTTTCCCTTCCTCCCCCACAACAAACACTCTGTGAGGTGAGTGGGGCTGAGAGACTTCAAAGAAGTGTGACTGGCCCAAGGTCACCCAGCAGTTGCATGTGGAGGAGCGGAGACGCGAACCTGGTTCCCCAGATTACGAGTCTACCACTCTTAACCACTACACCACACTGGCTCTCTAAGCCAACACACTAATTCCTGCTTTGCTTCCTCTAGGAATCTTGATGGTCACCTGAGAACAGGATGCTGAACTAGACGGGGATTTTGGCCTGATTCAGCAGGGCTTTTCATATCTTTTCATTTTGTCCTCTTTTTCTTGGTATGTGCTTTATGAGAAAATAAAGGTGGGAGAGAGCAGGAATTTCCAATCAACGTATTATCAGAAGATGTGTGGACATCTAGGGAGGGGCCCGAGGAGGAGCCACTAGCAGGGGGAGCCATCCCAGCACCCTTTGTTCAGGGTCCAGTCTGACATGGAGCCAGTACCGATTCAGCTTGGTAGACAAAAATCTGTAAATGGCCACTTTAAAGTCCCTTTTACAACTGAAGCTGCCAAATCACTAAGCAACCATTTGAGCTTGACAGCCTAATGTTATAAACAGAATTTTCAATCATCCTCAAAATTCTAAAATCATTCAAATGAATCTGTCAATTTCCAGAACCCCCTTCTTACAGCAGTATTTCATTTTAAAAGTCCAATTTAATATCCCGGCACTCTTCTGAGAATAATGCCTGCATTTCAGTCAGATGTTCAGACTTCCATTGTATTTACAACGCTGCCTGCTGGAGGGAGCACACATAATTAGAGAGGCTTCCAGGGCTCTTATCAGCAAAAGAGATCTGAAAGGTGATGAAATTAGATAACCCAGGAAACAGTTTAGACCTTTCTCCAGACAATAGCTGTAATTTATATGACACAGGAGCGATGTGTAAAGCTTTGCTTTGTTAATTCCACATTTACACAGAACACACTTTGATGACTCCCTCCCAGCAGACTGCTTAAAAGCCTGGCCCTGCAAACACAAAGGGTTTTGTTTGTGTCTGGAATTAAATTTGGAAACCACCGCTTGAATAAATGTCACAGCCGTGGATAGACTTTGGAGGTTTGGGGGGTGGGTTGTGTTTTCCCCCCTTATTTCTTTTCCGCTTGGATCATTGTTACTTTGCTGCAGGTTCCTTTTGTTTGTAGTTATGGTAGTAGACTTGGGACAGTTATAAAGGCAAAGGGTAAAGGGACCCCTGACTGTTAAGTCCAGTCATGGACGACTCTGGGGTTGCGGCACTCATCTTTCTTTACTGGCTGAGGGAGGCGGCGTTTGTCCTCAGACAGCTTCCAGGTCATGTGGCCAGCATGACTAAGTTGCTTCTGGTGAACCAGAGCAGTGCACGGAAATGCCGTTTACCTTCCCGAAGTTTGATGTGCTTTCAAATAATAATAATAATAATAATAATAATTTATTATTTGTACCCCGCCCATCTGGCTGGGTTTCCCCAGCCACTCTGGGCGGCTTCCACAGAAACCCAAAAAACACTAAAATATCATACATTAAAAGCTTCCCTGAATAGGGCCGCCTTAAGATGTCTTCTGAATGTCAGGTAGTTGTCCATCACCTTGACATCCGATGGGAGGGCATTCCACAGGGCGGGCGCCACCACCGAAAAGGCCCTCTGCCTGGTTCCCTGTAGCTTCGCTTCTCGCAATGAGGGAACCGCCAGAAGGCCCTCGGCGCTGGACCTCAGTGTCCGGGCAGAACGATGGGGGTGGAGACGCTCCTTCAGGTATACTGGGCCGAAGCCGTTTAGGGCTTTAAAGGTCAACACCAGCACTTTGAATTGTGCTCGGAAACGTACTGGGAGCCAATGTAGGTCTTTCAAGACCGGTGTTATGTGGTCTCGGCGGCCGCCCCCAGTCACCAGTCTAGCTGCCGCATTCTGGATTAGCTGTAGTTTCCGAGTCACCTTCAAAGGTAGCCCCACGTAGAGCGCATTGCAGTAGTCCAAGCGGGAGATAACTAGAGCATGCACCACTCTGGCCAGACAGTCAGCGGGCAGGTAGGGTCTCAGCCTGCGTACCAGGTGGAGTTGGTAGACAGCTGCCCTGGATACAGAATTGACCTGCGCCTCCATGGACAGCTGTGAGTCCAAAATGACTCCCAGGCTACGCACCTGGTCCTTCAGGGGCACAGTTACCCTATTCAGGACCAGGGAGTCCTCCACACCAGCCCGCCCCCTGTCCCCCAAAAACAGTACTTCTGTCTTGTCAGGATTCAACTTCAATCCATTAGCCGCCATCCATCCTCCAACCGCCTCCAGGCACTTACGCAGGACCTTCACCGCCTTCACTGGTTCTGATTTGAAAGAAAGGTAGAGCTGGGTATCATCTGCATATTGATGAACACCCAGTCCAAACCCCCTGATGATCTCTCCCAGCGGCTTCATATAGATGTTAAAAAGCATGGGGGAGAGGACGGAACCCTGAGGCACCCCACAAGTGAGGGCCCAAGGGTCTGAACACTCATCCCCCACCACCACTTTCTGAACACGGCCCAGGAGAAAGGAGCGAAACCACTGTATAACAGTGCCCCCAGCTCCCAACCCCTCTAGACGGTCCAGAAGGATGTTATGGTCGATTGTATCAAAGGCCGCTGAGAGATCCAGCAGAACTAGGAAACAACTCTCACCTTTGTCCCTAGCTCGCCGGAGATCATCAACCAGTGCGACCAAGGCAGTTTCAGTCCCATGATGAGGCCTGAACCCTGATTGGAAGGGATCCAAATGGTCCGCATCCTCCAGGCGTGCCTGGAGTTGTTCAGCAACCACACGCTCAATCACCTTGCCCAAGAATGGAAGATTTGAGACTGGGCGATAGTTGGCCATACTGGCCGGGTCTAAAGATGGGTTTTTAAGAAGCGGTTTAATGACCGCCTCTTTCAGCGGATCTGGGAATGTTCCCTCACAGAGAGAAGCATTCACCACTCCGCAGAGCCCATCGCCCAGCCCTTCCCGGCTCGCTTTTATAAGCCAGGATGGGCAAGGATCAAGGAGACAGGTGGTTGGTTTCACGCGTCCAAGCAGCCTGTCCACATCCTCGGGGGTAACGGATTGAAATTGATTCCATGCAACTTGACCAGACAGGGCTCTAGCACTCTCCCGCCCCAGCCCTGCTCCCACGGTGGTGTCTAGCTCCTTCCGAATATGAGTGATTTTATCTGCAAAAAACTTTGCAAAATCGTTGCAGGAGATCTTGGGGTCTTTACAAGGCCCCGGTGGTAAAGGTGGTTCCGTTAAATTGCGGACCACCTGAAAGAGTCTCCTGCTACTATTTTCTGCAGATGCAATAGAGGCGGTGAAGAAAGTCTTCTTCGCCGTCGCTATCGCCACTTGGTAGGCTCGACGTTGAGCTCTAACCTGTGTCCGGTCAGATTCGGAGTGAGTTTTCTGCCACCGACGCTCTAGCCGTCTCAGCGATTGTTTCAAAGTGCTTGGTTGGCAGAAGCAGGACCTAGCAATGGGAGCTCACCCCGTCGCGGGGATTCGAACTGCTGACCTTCCAATCGGCAAGCCTTAGGCTCTGTGGTTTAAACCACAGCGCCACCCATATTATAGGTAAAGGTAAAGGGACCCCTTACCATTAGGTCCAGTTGTGGCCAACTCTGGGGTTTGCGGCGCTCATCTCACTTTATTGGCCGAGGGAGCCAGTGTTTGTCCGCAGACAGCTTCCAGTCATGTGGCCAGCATGACTAAGCTGCTTCTGGTGAACCAGAGCAGCACACAGAAATGCTGTTTACCTTCCCGCCCAAGCGGTACCTATTTATCTACTTGTACTTTGATGTGCTTTCGAACTGCTAGGTTGGCAGGAGCAGGGACCAAGCAACGGGAGCTCACCCTGTCACAGGGATTCGAACCGCCAACCTTCTGATCGGCAAGTCCTAGGCTCTGTGGTTTAACCCACAGCGCCACCCACGTCACCCACATTATAGCTGATGTTAATTTAGAAAGTGTATATGCAGCAACAAGTCATTTCAGACCCTTGACTGTAGGAAAGGGGGTGGCAGAAATAGACCAGGACACCATGTGAACAGGTAGAAATAAATTTGTGCCCTTGGCATACATGTGAAACCCCAATCTCACATGCAAATCCATAGTAAGCTCTCAAAGAGGGAGGCAGCATTTCTTTTATCTCTGCTCTTAGCGCTGTGGGTCCCACAGTGCTGAGATATGACATAAACCTTTGTTTGCTACCCTTCTAAAAAAGCAGGCAGAGACTTTTTGTGCCTGCCTATCTTTCTTCTGCCTGCTGTCTTTGAAAGACAGAGCAGAGGCTTATCTCTGATATTAGCTCTGTAGGTACCACAGTGCTAAGATCAGAGATAAGAGAGCCATCACAGCACTAATACTGAATATAAGACCTCTGATCTTCGCTCTAAGTGCTAAACACTCCACACTGATGTCAGGTGACTGACAGCTGGGCATGATTTGCTCAAAATGGTCTCATGGGCCAAATCCATTAGGCCCTCAGGCTCTACTGATGCATTGAGTGTTATGCTATGTTGGATCAAGCCAACTGTCTACATTTTTCGACTTTCATTGGGGCATGGCTATGGGAGCTGCCATGATGAGCTCCCGTACTTCAAATTTTACCACTACACCATTGGGCTGCAACCTAACTGTGGGTCACATCAGACAGAAGAAAACCAACAGCTTAGAACAGCCTTTCCATACCTGGTACCGTCCAGATATCTTGGACTACGACTCCCAGCTCCAGCCAGCACTGGGAGGGCAACAGGTTGGGAAAGCCTGGTGCAGAAGCCACCAAAACTGACTTTCTAATGCACGCTTCCTCAGACTCAGCCCTCCAGATGTTTTTGGCCTACAACTCCCATGATCCCTAGCTAGCAGGACTAATGGTCAGGAATGATGGGAATTGTAGTCTCAAAACATCTGGAGGGCCAAATTTGAGGAAGCCTGTTCTAATGGATGGTTTGAAAATAACCACCATTGTTAAACATTCCACCAATGATGACCTGAAGCAGAAGCTTCATAAGGAGGACTCCAAGACAAGGGCACATTTTACAATGCCAAATGTTCTATCAGCATCATCGGGGGAAAGAAAAGAAGGGAAGCAATTCAATCATATATCCACCAGAGTAAGAGATACAGGAGTAAAACACACACTAATGAGCATTTTCTTGGCAACACAGGAGTCAAAATTGGGGCTTGTGGCAGATGCTTGCAGCAGCTGACCTTTTATTAATGCTGGTCAGTTGCACCATGCTTAATTGGCTCCAAGAGGTGGCAATTACTATCTTGCTAGGTTCCAGGTTATAGATTCCCAAACCATTAGGCCAAGAGTAAAAGGGGCTTAGGAAAATAAAGAGTGCAAATAATGACTTTTCCTGAGAACATCAGTTGAGAGATTATCGTTATAGAAAGGTGTCATTCATGCACGCCAAAATCTTCCACACAGAGTAGGCCCACTGACTCAGGTACGTGAGAGGGATCAGGCTGGTGGAAGTTGGTACATTGGGGTTAAAGGAGCACTTTTAACTGCTGGTTGAGGACAGCCAGTCATGGGATGGATGAACCTGTCACTGGCTCTGGCTCCACCTACCGCTGGACTCCCTGCCTTTCCAGTGGGTATCAGCCACCACTGTCAAAGACCCATCTAGTCCAGCATCCTATTCCCACCATGCACAACCCAAAAATCCACAAGGAAGACCAACTGCAACTGTACTCTTCCCTCTTACAATTCCCAGTTACTGATATTCAGAGGCATACTGCCTTTGGCAGTGAAGGTAGAACAGAGCCATCTTGGTTATCAGACAGTGGCAGAAATTTATATGAGTTTGCTGTTGAAAAATCTGTCGCCCTGCTCCTGAACATTGCCTGAGGAACCTCCCAGTGTTATTTCACCGGCTCAGCTCATTAGTTCCTACAGATGGCTGCATTGCATTGTTGGTGCTGCTTCACGTACAAGATTTTAGAGCATTCAGACTGGTTATGTTTGCACAGAAGTTCTGCAGTTGCACATTACTTCATCTTTTCTACCTTCCATAGTTTAATACTATATATATTCTGTATATGTATCATTTTCTTAAGCCATCCAAAGTAATAATTTCTTTTAACGATCCCTTCATTGAAATATTTAAAGTTCACCTGTAAATGGCACTATAAATTTAAAGCACAGTGCTACATTATCAGGCATTAAATCTAATGTACTGTACAATGTAGCCCACCCTATGTTGTAAACCAAAATCTGTGTTGCTGAATCTGAGCAGGCTGGGTGATGGGTCCTGATCACCAAGCTACACACTTTAACTTGTATTGTTAAGCTGGTTTAGGAGTTTGCATTTAAAGGTAAGCCAAATTAGCGGACATTTCCGAAAACAACACATGCACCAAAACACAGGCTTCCTTCGATATTCACCCTTCTCTGAATTTTGCAATGCAGTTCTCTAGCCATGTACTGGCTGTAAACTGAATAAAAGTGCGTAATATTTGGAGAAGCTGCCTTGCAAAAATGTGCATATTAGGGGAAATTGGAAACAGGCACACTTAATTCAAACTAAGTGGTGAATTTTCACGCTGACTTTCATAAAAAAAATATTAGACTAATTTTAAAATGTGGAGAATTTAAGACTGCAAAATGAAAAACTGAGAGAATCCCACTAAGGCCCCATCTGCACTATACATTTAAAGCACACTTATACCACTTTAAGCAGTCTTGATTTCCCCCAAAGACTCCTGGGAACTGCCCTTTGTTAAGTGTGCTGAGAATTGTTAAGGTAAAGGTAAAGGGACCCCTGACCATTAGGTCTAGTTGTGGCCGACTCTGCAGCGCTCATCTTTCTTTACTGGCCGAGGGAGACAGTGTACAGCTTCTGGGTCATGTAGCCAGCATGACTAAGGCGCTTCTGGCGAACCAGAGCAGCACACGGAAACGCCGTTTACCTTTCCACCGGAAACGCCGTTTACCTTTCCACCGGAAACGTGCTTTCGAACTGCTAGGTTGGCAGGAGCAGGGACCGAGCAATGGGAGCTCACCCCGTCACGGAGATTCGAACCACCGACCTTCCAATCGGCAAGTCCTAGGATCTGTGGTTTAACCCACAGCACCACCCATGAATTGTTAGGATATCCCTATTCCCATCATATAACTACAAATTCCAGAGTAGTTTAACAATCAGTCTCTCTTCCCACAGAACTATGGTAATGGTAGCTCTCTGAGAGGGAGAGAGGACTCAGTTCAGAATCTTTCATATTATTAAGATTATTAAGATATGATGCCACATACAGATAATAACACACCTCTCAGGTGCTCTGACAGGGAGATTCTAAGCTTTAAAAGCACCCAAAACCCAGCTACGTTATCTAGCTCCCATCTTTATGGAGGGAGTCTGTCGCAGAAGCCATGACTATTTAAAGTGGTGTGATACAGTCCTTGCTGGTGTCACATAATGAAAAAGAGATTGTGCTACAAATCACTGTGTGAATCTCACTTCCTCTCTGTGTTTCTGCTTCCACCCCCTCTGGTCATTATGGGGATGAAAATACTGATCAACCTTACCCTACAGGTTTAAATATACATATTAAGTATTTTGAGCACTCTGATGTGCTATATAAATGCTAACATCAAAATCTTATGCCTGTTTACACAAAAGTCCCACTGAATTCAAACGGTGTGCAACAGGGTTTCAGCCTGAGTTTTGTTACCTCTAGTATTACTATGACTGTGATCTTATGTAGCAACTGTGCTACTTTGTGTGGAGTTTCAGTTGCTACCCATCATTGCCCTCATATGCCAGGAAGCAGTAATGTCAAGGGGAACATCAGTCGGCACTTTGTCACGGGATGATTACTCCTGTTGAATCCCATGACTGCCAATGAACAGCTGCGAAATATTCTGACTTGCTATAGGGTTGATATATCTATTCTACTTCACCCCCCTATGGCAAGTCAGAGATGGACCATGGGCTCAGGAGTAGGGCATCTGTTTTGCATGTAGAAGATCCCAGATCCAATCTCCAACGTCTGCAAGCAAGGCTGGAATGAAACCTTGCCTGAAATTCCAGAGAGCCACTAACATTCCATGCAGTCAATACTACCCTGGCTGGACTAGGGGTCTGACTCAATTCAAGGCAGCTGCCTATGTTCAGGGTTATTAAGGCATAGGAGTGCTTGCTTACTAAAGTTGCAGCCATATCTTTCTTACTGACTATTCTACAGCTTATCCGACAGGTTCACCCCAGTTCCCCAGAGCCAAAATATCAGAGAGCGGAAGGAACCGCACTGCTGTATGTGAAGGGTCACTGGGCAGGACAAACAATGCGTTCGGAGAAAGCACCCCAGATGGCTTGAGCAATAATTAATAGCTATTGTTAATGTTCATAATTACTCACTAAAAATTAAGGACTCCGAGCCGTTTCTTACTGTTCAGGGTAAGGGTAATGGTTGCGAGTCGTTAAGTTGATGGGGCCATGTAAGTGCTCAGACGCAGCGATGTGCCTTCTAACAGAAGCAGCCCTACATTTCTCTTCTTTAAAGCACATCGGTATTTAAAAAATAAATCTCAACTGTCAGGGAATTTCCATTACACCGGACTGAGAATTGAAGGGTTTTTTTATGAGTTCGCTATAATGGATTGTATGTTTCTTAAATTATCACTTTAGTTATTGCAAATACCAAATGCAAAAGGTACTGACTGACAAAATTACCAATTACGATCATGAAGGTAATTGTTTTCCCTGGAGATCTAAGTCTTCTTTATGGGATTCTGCAACCCAGTTGTGCACTATAACAGATATGTGTGTATGTGCATTTCCTGCCTCTTCCTTAGTTCTTAGCAATAATTCACATTCAGGTCTGGTTCTTTTGTTCTCCTTGAGAACAGTGAGCACACCTGTTTCCTTTTCTATCCTAAATTCATGCCAAGTTTTTTCTTAAAAACAACAGTAAGATTAATGGAAATGACTTGCAATGCTTCAGAAATATCCCACTTTTCCTTTAAAGAGGGTATGCTATTCACAGGGCCTTTGGCAAATAAAGTGGGTAAAAGGAACAGATTGCCAGAAGAAAGAGGAAAGAAATTGGTAAAATAAAAGTGTTTTATATCAGCACATTCTGGAATAAATATGGGTATATTTCTGTACTTGTCCTTAAAGCTGTATTTAGGGTGGGCAACCCCACCATGACTACTATTCCTGATTGAACTTGGGCAAATCCCTTGGGGCTTTTCCACACATACATTTTATACAGCTCCCAGCCTTTTTTATTTTCTGCAACACTACTTGAAAATTCCCAGTGATAAACCACTTTGAAGGGGAGGGGAAACAGGCTGAAGGCTCTTTAAAATATATTGTTCAGACGGACTTCATAATGTTCCTCAGGCAACCATTCTATGAGCTAGGAGAAGGGGAGGTAGAGGCAGAGAGAGAGGGGGAGCTTCCATTCATTGTCTCAGGCTGCAGACCTATACATACTTTTCTAGGAGTAAGTCTGACTGAGCTCAGTGAGACTTATTTCTGAGAAGACACGCATAGGATTGCACTGACCAGGTTGAAGATACCCACAAAAAACTCTGATTACTATTTCATTCATTCGTTTGCTCATTTTCTAATAGATTTTATATATCACTCTCTTGTAAAACATCAGGGTGATGTAAAACATGTAAAGTACTACAAAGCCATCACTAAAGTGATTGGCTACTGAAAGGGCATTTTAAACAATTGCCTAAGGCTGTTGGCATGAAAGATCCTCCAAGAGATGTCTGAAAGTCAAAGGCAAGGATGCCTGCAAAATCTCTGCTGGAAGAGTGTTCCACAACATGGGACCTGTGACTGTAGGAAACTATCTTATGCTCGTCCAGCTAGCTCAGTGTTGCACACACTGACCCTCACATCGCTGGATCATCACTGACGGACAGTGGGGGCCCTTCATAGATTTCTCTGAACTTTGGACAATCCACATGCAGAGTCTGGAAACAATCCTCTTATCCCTTGCTAGAGAGGTTAAAAGCAACAAAAAAGGCTTTTATGGGTATGTTCGTAGCAAAAGGAAGAACAAAGAAACAGTGGGGTCACTCAGAGGAGAAGATGGTGAAATGCAAACAGGGGACACAGAAAGGGCTGAACTCCTCAATGCCTTCTTTGCCTCAGTCTTCTCCGATAAAGAAAACAATGCCCGACCTGAAGAATTTGGAGCAAATGATTCAGCAAAGGAAACACAGCCCAGAATAACTAAGGAGATAGTACAAGAATATTTGGCTAGATTAGATGTATTCAAGTCTTCAGGGCCAGATGAACTGCATCCAAGAGTATTAAAAGAACTGGCAGATGTGATCTCAGAACCACTGGCAGTCATCTTTGAGAATTCCTGGAGAACAGGCGAAGTCCCGGCAGACTGGAGGAGGGCAAATGTTGTCCCTATTTTCAAAAAGGGGAAAAGAGAGGACCCAAATAATTACCGCCCAGTCAGTCTGACATCAATACCAGGGAAGATTCTGGAGCAGATCATTAAGCAAACAGTCTGTGAGCACCTAGAAAGGAATGCTGTGATCACCAATAGTCAGCATGGATTTCTGAAAAATAAGTCATGTCAGACTAACCTGATCTCATTTTTTGACAGAATTACAAGCCTGGTAGATGAAGGGAACGCAGTGGATGTAGCCTACCTTGATTTCAGCAAGGCATTTGACAAGGTGCCCCATGATATTCTTGTAAAAAAGCTGGTAAAATGTGGTCTTGACTATGCTACCACTCAGTGGATTTGTAACTGGCTGACTGACCGAACCCAAAGGGTGCTCATCAATGGTTCCTCTTCATCCTGGAGAAGAGTGACTAGTGGGGTGCCACAGGGTTCTGTCTTGGGCCCGGTCTTATTCAACATCTTTATCAACGACTTGGATGATGGACTCAAGGGCATCCTGATCAAATTTGCAGATGACACCAAACTGGGAGGGGTGGCTAACACCCCAGAGGACAGGATCACACTTCAAAACGACCTTGACAGATTAGAGAACTGGGCAAAAACAAACAAGATGAATTTTAACAGGGAGAAATGTAAAGTATTGCACTTGGGCAAAAAAAATGAGAGGCACAAATACAAGATGGGTGACACCTGGCTTGAGAGCAGTACATGTGAAAAGGATCTAGGAGTCTTGGTTGACCACAAACTTGACATGAGCCAACAGTGTGACGCGGCAGCTAAAAAAGCCAATGCAATTCTGGGCTGTATCAATAGGAGTATAGCATCTAGATCAAGGGAAGTAATAGTGCCACTGTATTCTGCTCTGGTCAGACCACACCTGGAGTACTGTGTCCAGTTCTGGGCACCACAATTCAAGAAGGACACTGACAAACTGGAACGTGTCCAGAAGAGGGCAACCAAAATGGTCAAAGGCCTGGAAACGATGCCTTATGAGGAACGGCTAAGGGAGCTGGGCATGTTTAGCCTGGAGAAGAGGAGGTTAAGGGGTGATATGATAGCCATGTTCAAATATATAAAAGGATGTCACATAGAGGAGGGAGAAAGGTTGTTTTCTGCTGCTCCAGAGAAGCGGACACGGAGCAATGGATCCAAACTACAAGAAAGAAGATTCCACCTAAACATTAGGAAGAACTTCCTGACAGTAAGAGCTGTTCGACAGTGGAATTTGCTGCCAAGGAGTGTGGTGGAGTCTCCTACTTTGGAGGTCTTTAAGCAGAGGCTTGACAACCATATGTCAGGAGTGCTCTGATGGTGCTTCCTGCTTGGCAGGGGGTTGGACTCGATGGCCCTTGTGGTCTCTTCCAACTCTATGATTCTATGATTCTATGATTCTATCCCCCTCCCATTGCTCCTCTTGCCATTTCTATAGGTAAATATATGGGTCTATATTTGTGTAAAGATTTTTATCCCACCAACATGGCTCCATAGAGCTGCCACGGCAGTTTTGACAATTGAATTAAATTAAATCTAAGCAGCACTTTGCTGCCTGCTGGGAAGCACAACACAACACCACGTAAACTGCAGCGTTGGTAAGGTGGGCCACCTTACTGTGTTTGGTACAGTGGCTCTCAAGTTATATAGGCTTGTTCTAGAGGAGGGCTACAGATGTTGTCCTCCAGATGTTGTTGAGCTACACTCCTGTCAGACCCAGCCAGTCAGGGATCATGGCAATTGTGGTTCAGGAAGATCTGGAGGGCCACAGGTTCTCATCCCTGTCCTAAAGGAAGCTGCTTGAACTGCACAGACCAGTAAGGAAGAAGTTGATGGGAACATTTTTTGGGGGGGCGGCAGCAAATAAAGTACTTCCCCAAACTAAACATATGCCTGACAGCTCCAGCAGAGTGTCATAACAAATATTTCTCCAGGGCTAAATGTAGCCATTGTCTACAGAGAACCAAATATCAAGCAATTTCCCACAGCAATTCATTGGTCTCTCTTATCTTTAAATGCCAGGAGGCAGAGATTATATTTGCTCATCTCTTTTTTTATTTTTACACTTTCTTCAAAGAGGAGTTGATCTTTTGTTGAAGATCTGATGGAAGACCTGTTCAGCATCTTGCTTTGTATTTTAAACATGGACACAAGAACATAAAATTGCTACACGGGGGTCTTCCCATTGGTGGTCACTACATTTTGCCTTCTGATAGTAGTAGCCAGACAAGTTCACAAGCTCAACAGCCCAGTGGTGCTCTTTTTCACATTGTTTGTACAGTGGTACCTTGGGTTACAGACGCTTCAGGTTACAGACACTAACCCAGAAATAGTACCTCGGATTAAGAACTTTGCTTCAGGATGAGAACAGAAACTGTGCTCCGGCAGCGTGGCAGCAGTGGGAGGCCCCATTAGCTAAAGTGGTACCTCAGGTTATGAACAGTTTCAGGTTAAGAACAGACCTCCAGAACGAATTAAGTTCTTAACCCGAGGTACCACTGTACACAGAATCCAGTAGCATGCTATTTCCAGTCTTGGGGCTGCAGCCACAAACCTTTTGTTGCCTAATTAGCCGCTGCTTTAAACAAAAGCAGCAGCAGCCATATAACTTTCCAGCTATATTCATGCTGGTTCAATTTAATTTTTTTTTATAAAAAAAAAAGTTGATAGAAGGAGGAAATCATCTGTTCTAGGCGATCAAACAAGTGTCCCATACAGTGGTACCTTGGTTCTCAAACGCCTTGGTTCCCAAACACTGAAAACCCAGAAGTGTGTGTTCCGGTTTTCAAATGTCTTTTGGAAGCCGAACGTCCGATGCCACAGTCAGCTATTGTTTCCAGGGTGCCTGCACCAATCAGAAGCCGTGCCTTGGTTTTTGAACATTTTGGAAGTCAAACAGACTTCCGGAATGGATTAAGTTTGAAAACCAAATTACCATTGTATTTGGTGCTTTTGGTTTTGCTATTTATTTTGCATTTTTATTTTTGAGGCTTTTTCAGTTAATTTGTTTTTGTGACTGTGTGGAATCCAGCTGAGCTGATGGATGGATGGATGGATGGATGGATGGATGGATGGATGGATGGATGGATGGATTGACTGATTGTGCGACTGCGGAAATGGATAAAAGTCCCCCCTCCAAACAATGACTATCATCAAAACAAGTAAGATTTTTTTTTTATATCATCTACAATAGTGTCTTACTTGTTTTATAGTACAGTACATTGATTATTGCTTTCATTTTACGGATCAATGGTCTCGTTAGAGAGTAAAATTCATGCTAACTTGCTGTTTTAGAGGTTGTTTTTAAAAGTCTGGAACAGATTAATCCATTTTGCTTTGCTTTCTATGGGAAAGCATGCTTTGGTTTTGGAATGCTTTGGTTTTGGAACGGAATTCCGGAACGTATTAAGTTTGAGAACCAAGGTACCAGTGTATTACACTGGAATGAAAACAATACCCCATGTGATGAATGCAATGGGGAAAATAAAACAATGTATTCTTATAGATCTATGAGGTGGTCAGCAGCGCTGCCTTTCTCTCTCTAAAATTTATGTTCTTTAAACTTTTTAAAAATGGCTAATTAAGGGTCATGTCACGACACAACAATGGACATCACTGGATATGTTGCCACCCTTTATGCGCACCCATGCTTCTGTTCCCCCATGATTCACCATGGCAGGAATAACTGTATGCAGGACTACCAGTTATGTCATAGGAGCAAGTAGTGGTTTGATCCATGAATATTGCACTGCAAAACTCCCATGGGTTTTCTGGGTTAACGGGGCTGCAAATGGATTTGTATCTGGAAGCAATTAACATGGAAATAAGTGCTGAACTTCCACTAGATTCTACTCGGTTCCCAGAAGCAGCTTTTCCGTTGTATGAGAGAACACATAAAACACGGAAACTATTAGGTAAGGAAATGTTGAGAAAACGGAATAAAGTACTGTTTGAAAGCAGCCTCATCGTGTCAAGAAAATGTGGTGCAATACACCCAACAAGGAAACACCAGTCTGGAAGGGCAGCAATGTTGGTGCTATTTGTGATTATAACAACATTTTCTTGCACTCCTCTTGTGTAAAAAACACACACACAGAAAAAACAAAACCTGCCTACTTTTTACCACAATTCCAGAGGAAAGGTATTTCATGCCCTTTCTTCTTGAGATACCATCGCAACTTTAATTACTAGTTTGTCACTGTCCCTCGGGGAGGGGAGAGCATCTCTTGTCATCTTGTCACCAGTTGTGTCCTCTTATCAGTCTTTCCTTGCTTCCTGACCTCCTCCCGAGTATGCCAGATCCATTACAACATCACCACCACATTGCCTATAATTGTTTTTCCCCTTCAGGCTCTACACAACTTGTCTAGATGAGATTTTTGTTTACTCTCCTCCATCAGGGTGGGGGTGGGGATACATCCTGGGCCAAAATCACGGCCATACATAAGCAGGTTGGTTTGGCGGCTGTTCCTCCGCCACACAGACTCCGCACTTACAATGAAGCTATTTTTATGTATATCTCTCAAAACATTTAATCAGCGCAAAAACACACCACACCTCCCACTGCAGAAAACAGAAAAGGTTAGTGAAATAAAAGGTGTGAGATCTACAGAGAAAAAAAGCACTGTTAAGTAAAGGTCAGCAATTTTAAAGGTCATATTAAATAATAATACTGTAAGGGCAAATTTTAACCAACCCTGTTTAACTTTAAATGCACAGGCCAAAGCTCCTTGGTGAGAAGTCTGTAGCTTAGGGAAATATGCGTGAGGGAGTATATCTTGATAGTCTTCAGTGTGTCTTATTTCTCTTCCCCTTAACAGACACCTAACCTTTCTATAAGGAAAGCTTCTGCGAGAATACCACCATATAGATATCTCACACTATTGGCTATGAAGGGCAAATGTCAAAGGGTATTCTTTGCACTGAAAATTACAAATGAAACCATGAAATAGAGGGGAAATAATTAAATGCAGTGGTGCCTCGGGTTAAGAACTTAATTTGTTCTGGAGGTCTGTTCTTAACCTGAAACTGTTCTTAACCTGAAGCACCACTTTAGCTAATGGGGCCTCCCGCCGCCGCCCCGCCGCCGCCGCGTGATTTCTGTTCTCATCCTGAAGCAAAGTTCTTAACCCGAGGTACTGTTTCTGGGTTAGCTGATTCTGTTACCTGAAGCATCTGTAACCCGAGTTGCCACTGTATACTCTTATACCTCTTTTTAAAAACCTATTCAGTTTTCTAGTGTAGTACAGTGGTACCTCGAGTTACAAACGCCTCAGGTTACAAACTCTGCTAACCTGGAATAGTTACCTTGAGTTGAGAACTTTGCCCCAGGATGAGAACAGAAATCGTGTGCCGGCAGTGCAGCGGCAGCAAGAGGCCCCATTAGCGAAAGCATGCCTCTAGTTAAGAACAGTTTCAGGTTAAGAACGGACTTCCAGAACGAACTAAGTTTGTAACTAGAGATAAGACTGTAGTATTTGATGAACTATCAAAATAGAATCATTGAATTGTAGAGTTGGAAGGGACCCTGAGGGTAATCTAATCCAACACCCCACAATTCAGGAATGACTGTAATTTCACTTCTGTCACTTCTGAATCCTGATAGGAAAAGCCATTTTTTTATACAGTGGTACCTCGGGTTAAGAACTTAATTCGTTCTGGAGGTCTGTTCTTAACCTGAAACTGTTCTTAACCTGAGGTACCACCTTAGCTAATGGGGCCTCCTGCTGCTGCTGCCGCACCACCGCCGCACGATTTCTGTTCTCATCTTGAAGCAAAGTTCTTAACCCGAGGTACTATTTCTGGGTTAGTGGAGTCTGTTACCTGAAGCATCTGTAACCTGAGGTACCATTGTATATATATAAAAAATCTATTTTAGTATTTTCATAATAAAACATCCTGTGTGACACTGAAAAGAATACTTCCAAAAATACACAAAACATGGATATCAACACTTTCAAAAGTAATCCCAGAATGTCCTTCCAGAGAAGATCATGGGATATAGGAGTCATGGGTACACAACCAAAGGTTTGCATGATAATTCCATTATTGTGATATTGTAACCTCTTCTGCACCAAAACCTTTGTATTCTTCTGATTTTTTAAAAACTTTGCAAATCATTAGTGCACTCATTAAAACTAAAACTTCCTTCTGTTGAGTGTTGCTAATAATACCGGTGGTTTCTGACTAACCTAGTAGCCATCATAATATTGCAATACATAATATCCTTATCCCAGTAGCTTGTATTGGTGCTGATTGTGGCATTAGGAACTATTGTAACTTTCAGCTCAGCCACAAAGATGCTCTAGAATAAAAGCTGCCAGACATCCGGAATTTCCTGGACATTGCCGGGATTCAGGAAAATGTCCAGGAAAATCAGGCCGTACGGCTGCTCAAGCCAGATGTGGATGGTGGCTGCAGCTGCATCGGCAGCGACAGTTCCGTGGCCTCTCCAGTCCTGACTGGACTTTCCCATCAAATGTGGCTTGAGCAGCTGTTGGGGGCTGCTGCCACCACTGGGGAAGGCCGCAGACAGGCCCCAGGAGAGGTCATGGAGCCGCTGAAGCAGCCACCAGCCTTTCAGTTGTTGCCTGGGCCTCCCCCGCAGCAGCAGCAGTAGCAGCAGCCCCAATTGTCACCCATGTCCCCTCTGGTGCGGCTCAAGCAGCCATTAGGGGCCGCCACCGCTGTTGTGGAAGGGCCAGGCGGGACCAGAGAGGCCGCAAGGTGATGAGCCTCCCTGCCCGGGCACAATCCCAGGTGTTACCTTGCCAGTGAACACTTGGAGGCCGAGGGCCTGAGACGGGAGAGTCAGCTCCATAATGGAGCCCACTCCGTGGCCCAGAGTCACTCCTGGTACAGCCAAGCAGGAGCCTTATACAAACAGGGTCCCAGCAAGCTGTTGGGATACTGCCAGGGAGACAAAGTCCATCATGGTCCCACGTCGCCTCCGAACGTCCATTGATCTCCCGTAGACACGCAGTATCAGCAATTAGTGACACGAGCTCCAGAAATAGCTTCCCACATTCCAGAGCTTATGCACACTCTTATCAGCAGATAATGCACAGCGAAAGATGCACGCAGGAGAGCATTATTTATAAGTTTATTCTGCGTTAGTCAGAACAGAGAAAACATGACCGCCTGCTTCAGTGTTGAGGCGCTGAGAGAGAAACGAAAGCAACAGAAAAACATAAACTTCCTGTGAACAGGAAATACGCAGACTCTGTGACTCACAAAGCCTGCTCCCTTTTAAGATGGAACGGAAATATCCTAACACAAGCCACATGGCTGGAGCGGGTGCTGGAAAGGAGTGGGCAGTGCCAGATTTACATATAAGCTAAACAAGCTATAGCTTAGGACCTCACTCTCTTGTGGGTCCCAAAAAAATTTAAAGGGGAAAATACCTGGATGTACATTTCCAAAATGTAAGATAAAAAAGCAAATAAAATTAAACCTACATACAGCAACAGTGTTTTTTGTTGTGTAGGCAACACAAATGGCTTTAGACACCTATTAGGTCCATAAATTACCATATAGTATATATTCAACACAAGAAACAGCAACAATTTGTTGTTGACAAAGGACAACTGGACATATAAAGTGCCCCATTACCTTCAGGAGATTAGGGTTTCATCAAACCTAAATCCGGCCCTGGGAGTGGGGCAACAACAGGAGGAAAAAAACCTCCACTTAGCCTCTGTGTCAAGGGTAGGTCTGTCCGGGAAGACCATTTTCAAAATATGGCAACCCTACTCCAGAGTCTGGGTGCTTTTTAATCTTTAAAAACCAGATGTTGATCTCATGATGTGTGTACCATAAGAGGGCCATCAGTTGTGGCCCATGAGGAACAGTAGAGTCGCTGTGACACAAACACATGTGCACACAAATACATGCATGAGTCCTACTTTTAATGGCACCCTGTTTAGTTAAGAGGGTAGCATTGTTCTCACGGAACATTTTCTTTAAGGAAGCAGTGTGCCATATACTGGAATCGTCAGAGCAGATGGAGAGGGGAAAAGAGCAACAGATCTATTGAATTATAAAATTTACATGTGCAATGGCTAGAATTTGAAGTGTAACACAAATTGCAAAAATAAAAAAGAGACTTTCCTGCAATTTAAAAATGCGAGACTAACTCAGCAAAGGTTGCAATTGAGAAAGGTGTTGAGTTCACTGCATAAATTGCTAGCAAAGAAATGTTCACACAGCTGCAGCAATGTTAGAACCCCTCCTTCACAGCTTCTCTTAATTTGAAGACAAGACACAACAACATGTAGCTTGCTCTGAGAAAAAGTAAGAAAGCTCAGCGTAAATGATGCTGTTACTTTTTATTGACACCTTTCATTGGAAATTGTACTACTGTCACAATATATGACTAAATACGAAATGAAGGCTAACAGCAGGAACTCTTTCTGCCTCCCAAATTAGCAAATTCATTTCCTATCATCCAGTGTTTCAGAGATGAATGTAGGGGCACCCATCTGTGTGCACCCATCACTGCATCAAGGATCACATCCTGAGCCACCCTTCTTAATTATATGATGCTGATGTTTTCAGTACAGAAAATGCCACACTTAGATTTTATCTATATTCTCTGTAAGTGTAATGGAAATGGATTGAGCACATACATTTCCCTTGGAGCTGTCCAATGTCCTTTTCACATTGGGCTTTGCTTTCACCGGATCCCTCCTTTTTCCTCCATGGGCCTCAAATTCCCTCAGAACTTTATATAAGTCTAATGCATGGAGAAGGAGTAAGACCATTTTTACCACACATGTACACAAACACCACACCACAAGCTCCACCATCCCTGTCTGCAGTGTTTACATATCAATTGTTGGCATTGAGGTCCTAGGTCTCAACATGATCAG
This sequence comes from Podarcis vaucheri, assembly GCF_965113315.1. Taxonomy (NCBI): domain Eukaryota; kingdom Metazoa; phylum Chordata; class Lepidosauria; order Squamata; family Lacertidae; genus Podarcis; species Podarcis vaucheri. The sequence continues at coordinate 18,319,541 of NC_138767.1, forward strand.
GAGTTCATGATTGTGTAGAAGCCTACACATGGAGATGTCTAAGTACATGGGCTTCCCCTTTGCAATCAACATGCAGATGTTAGGCCAAGGCCAGCAAGGTGCATGGAATTTGGGACAGGACCAGGAGGTATAGTCCTGCTCCGTGTTACTGTATTCAAAGGACCCTCTAAGATGCTAAATTGCTAACATGTGAACTAGCAGTAATAATACATAAAGCACAACTATATCTGCTTCACTATATGGATAACAAGGTTTTAAGAAAAAAGAGCAATAGAAGAATCTATGAATTTTCTCATCTTGTAACATTTTCCTATGGAAATTGATTGTGCAGTTACCCCCTAAATGTAGGTGGGGAACCTCAGGCCCAGGTCCAAATGTGGCCTCTTAGACCTCTCTGTTTAGCTCCTGGGAATCTCTCCAGTGCACACATCCCACCAACCCTTGTCTATGCCTTCCCCACATACTTTTGCATGGCTGGAATGTGCTCTTGAACTGTAATACTGCCTCTTGCTTGCCTAGATGGAGGGTGGAGTGTGTGTGTTGTGTAGAAAACCCAGTATTTTGCATAGCCAGAATGAAGCCTGCAGCACACAGGTAAGAGTTGCAATCACTGCTCCATCCACCTCTGGCCCCCACCTACCCCTGGCATGCAGTGTCTGGAAGGTTTTCCATGTGGAAGCGCAGTCCTTGAACTAAAAACCCTAAACTAAAGGAAAGGAAAACAAATACATTCTCAAAGGCAAATATAGACCTTGTAAGAGGTCTGGCTCATTTCATGCTGATGCTGACATTCTCATGCTCAGGAACCTCAGGCCATGAACTAAATGTGATTCAGAGTGGTGTAGTGGTTAAGAGTGATGGACTCGTAATCTGGTGAACGGGGTTCGCTTCCCCGCTCCTCCATATGCAGCTGCTGGGTGACCTTGGGCTAGCCACACTTCTCTGAAGTCTCTCAGCCTCACTCACCTCACAGAGTGTTTGAAGAAAAAGAGTTTGGATTTGATATCCCGCTTTATCTCTACCTTAAGGAGTCTCAAAGCGGCTAACATTCTCCTTTCCCTTCCTCCCCCACAACAAACACTCTGTGAGGTGAGTGAGGCTGAGAGACTTCAGAGAAGTGTGACTAGCCCAAGGTCACCCAGCAGCTGCATGTGGAGGAGCGGAGACGTGAACCCGCTTCACCAGATTACAAGTCTACTGCTCTTAACCACTACACCACACTGGCTCTCCTGGGGACTTTTTCCAAGCAACACGCCCTTTCTAGCTACACCCCTGGCTGACTCTGCTTTGGAACCTTCTTGGGAGTGTTTTTGCCTGGTTAGAATGTCCCCTTGAATTCTGACAATGCCTCATTTTCACCTGGATGGAGAATGGAGGTGTGTGGGTTGGTGTAGAAACCTATTTGCTAGGGCTAATACCAGCATAGCGTAATCACTCAACAAGAGGCAGAGTCAACAGTAAAATAATAGCTACAGAAACAAATGCAAACATCAAAAAACCAACAGACATGTTCACAGCATCCCTGGAAGAAAAACCATGCCAACCACAACCATAATACCATCTGCTGATAAAGCCCCCGCTTTACCTGTGTATGAAAGGTGTCAATTGCCATACAGCAATGGATGATTGTGTTAGGATATTTCCATTCCACCTTAAAAGGGAGCAGGATGTTTGTGTCACAGCCTGCGTATTTCCTGTTCACAGGATGTTTCTGTTGTGTCTTTCCTTTCGTTTCTCTCTCTCTGTGCCTGAGACACCGAAGCAGGCAGTCATGTTTTCTTTGTTCTGACCAACGCTGAATAAACTTGTAAATAATGCTCTCCTGCGTGCATCTTTCGCTGTGTGAATTCTGCTGATAGAGCGTGCATCAGCTCTGGAATGTGGCAAGCTATGTCGCTAATTGCGGATACTGTATCTACGGGAGATTGATGGATCGCAACGGAGACGACGTGGAGTCATGATGGACTTTGTCTCCCTGGCAGTATCCCAAAAGATTGTCCCCCATGACACCATCCTAGGGACACCATCTCCCTGCATACAAGGCAAAACCGGCAGCCTGAAAAAGGAGAGCACCTGCCTCAGGCTTGCACACACTGAATATGCATAAGAAACACGGAGGCTTCCTCCGCAGCAACTAACTCCATAAAATTAAAAGCACATCACATTTGTACTGCTCTCCTTGTGTTGGAGCAAAGCATTGTTCAGGGAAGAAAGCAGCTATGTTTGTACACCCCAAATAAAGGAAATTGCATTGCAAGCTCTCAGCAGGCAACACCATGGATAAGAGCAATGCAAAGAGAAATGATGGCAAGATTCCTGGCCAGGATATATATAGGAAAGGATTAGTGAGTGTATTTCCATCCATGTCACTTTTTCACATGTTCATCTGTATCTTCACTGTCAGTGAAGCCTTTGAATACCAGTTGCTTAGAATCACAAGTTAAGAGAGTGGTGTTGCGGACTTCCGGTCGGTGCCAGCGCTTAATGGCGGTCCTACCTCCGAGCTCCGGAGAAGGACTGCTCCGCAAGTTCGGGTCTTACCCGCTACGGCGAGCGGGGGACCCCTAAAATCTCAGGCGCTGAAGCCTGAGAACAAGGAGATTCGGTGGGCACCTTTGCGCCCCCCGGTACTGCGAAAGAGCCTTTTTAAAGGCTACGGAGCGGCATCGGGAGTGAGCGCGGTGCTGAGAGTCGTCATCCAGCCTGCGGAGTGAAGCCGCGTCGCCATAAGCGGAGAGCACCGATTCCTTCCTGAAAGAAAATTTGGACTGAATTCCCGTGAGTAGGAACTGAAAACAATTGGGACCCTTTAAATTCTGAAAATCGGACTAAAAGCGGGGAAGTTAAATCAAGGAAGTCTCCCTCCCCCCGACTGCATGAAAGTGAAAGCAACGGAACTCTAAATCTGCATCCGTTGAAACTTGCTTTTATATAACTAAACCGGACACTCAGACCTTAGATCTCCCCTCTAGCTAGCAGGGCAGAGGGGAGGTGAAAGAGACTTTAGTAACTGCACGATCTATTTACAGTAAAAATCCTCTGCTGTCTCAGTTAACAAAAGTATGAAACGGTCTGCCTTTTAGGACAATAGGACACTGAACTGACTTCCTCCTGTAAAAGTGATACTGCGATACAAAGTTTATACAGTGCCTGGCTACAGTACATCACAAGATGAAACAGTATATATTGGGAAACTGTGGCAATTTGTAGCTACAAGCCTCCAGTTATACTTGCTTTAACTGTGTTAAAAAACTTTTCTTTTTACATCTTTGGATATTCTCCTTTGTCTTTGTACTTGGACATTTTATTTTTGGCCATTTTGATTTGCTCCCCCTAGAGGGTAAAGTAAAACTTGGCACAGCTTGGGACAGTGGAATTTTCCAACGGGGAATAGCTCCCGTGGGAAACGACCTTGACATGAGTGGCTCACAAGAAGAGATAGTTACAAGAGCCAAGACCAAGCAACAACAACAACAACAGCTGCAGCAACAGACAAAGAAAAGAGGCTCAATTTCAGGCGTAATTACTGGATCTGCAGGAACAACAGGACAAGAAAAAGGGATGGCTGTCTCTATGGATGCCGTGACAGAAGCCCTGCTTAAAATAAATAAATCTTTGGAGTCTCTGACAAAACAGACTTCAGAAAATACACAAAAATTAACAGAAATATCAGTAAGACTAAACCAGAATACAGAATCAATAAATAAATTGGTGGAGGAAAATGCTACCACGCGTAAAATTGCTGAAGATGCCAAAGCTACTGCTGAAGGGACACAAGAGAAATTAGAGCCGATCGCTAAGAAGGTTTATGAACACGACGCAACTTTGGCCTTGTGGGAGTTACAGAGAAAAGAGAGAAACTTGAAATTAAGATTGATTCCAGAGAATGAAAGAGACAATCTCGCGGAATATCTGACACGGGAGTTTGTTGACTGCTGGGATCTTGAAGAAGACGAATTCAAAATTACAACAGCTTTCAGACTGGGCAAAAAGCAGGACAGAAAGACCCCGAGAGATTGCCTGATTACATTTAGATCCAAGGACGAAAGAGACAAAATATTAGGACTACACTTTGAAAAGGCCTTGCAAATTGGAAATTCAGCTATACAGATCTTCAAAGATATTCCAAAATATATTCTGGATTTAAGAAACTTCTACAAGGATTTGGCTCTTCTGCTGAAGAAAAACTCCATCCGTTTTAGGTGGGAATTTCCACAAGGACTGTCATTTGACTACAGGGGAAAGAAGGTGAAGATAAAGACTATTCAAGACAAGGACAAATTTTTGGCAAGAAATCAGGAGGACCTGCAGAAGGGGACAGTGGACGTACTTGCAGAACAGAGGAGAGTACTAGACATTCTGAATCTCTCGTTTGGACAAAAACCACCACCATCAGAAGAAGAGCAACAACTTGGAGCTGTTGGAGGAGCTTCAGAAAAATAATAAGATGGCTCTGCAATTCCTTAGTTGGAATTGTAATGGACTTAATGGGCCTCTGAAGAGAAGACAAGTGTTTCATATTTTGAACAGAGAACAACTGGACTTGATATGTCTACAAGAAACTCACATAACTAGAGCCCATAGAAGACTACTTATAAATAAAAGACTAGGACAAGAATTTATTGCATCAGATAAAGAAAGAAAAGAGGAGTTGTAATATATGTGAAAGAGAAATGGGCCCCAAAAATGATATTTAAAGATGAACAAGGGAGATATCTGGCAGTGGAGATACAAGTACAAGGAGAAAAATTTTTAGTTGTGGGAATCTATGCACCAAATGAAGGTAAATCTGACTTCTTTAAGAGACTTCATGAAACTCTGATGGACTATCTGGATTACAATATGATAATCATGGGAGACATGAATGGTGTGGTCTCCACTAACATGGACAAGGCACAAAGACTAACAGTTAGCAAGGAAGGGAGACTTCCTAAGACTTTTTTCGAAATGACGGAAAACATGGATTTGATAGATATATGGAGAACAAGGAACCCTCTGGAGAGAGAGGGAACCTTTTTCTCTCAAGCAATGATGACCTGGACCAGAATCGATCAAATTTGGATTACTAGTGGTATGGCTCCAAAGGTTAAGAAGGTGGAAATCTGCCCAAAAACTTGCTCCGACCATAATGCCGTGAGGATGGAGATGAAACTTACAACAACTGGTCAATTCAGATGGAGAATGAATGACACCCTCTTTCGAGATAAGGAGATCCTTATGAAGGCCCAAAAAACCCTAAAAGACTACTTTGAAATAAATTTGAGGGCCGACGTGGAAAAGAGAGTGATCTGGGACGCAAGTAAAGCAGTGATGAGAGGCTTCTTGATTCAGAGGTGGCAGAAAGATATTTCGAAATTTGTCTGGCAGGGCAAAAAGCCCAGAATTAAATTTAAAATATTGACAGATGCAAAAGAAAGAGGGGGTTTTGCCCTGCCGGACTTAAAATTGTACTATGAGGCAGCAGCTTTTTGCTGGCTGAAAGAATGGATGCTCCTGGAGAATACGGACAATTTGGATCTGGAGGGTTTTAACAATGCTTTTGGTTGACATGCATATCTATGGTATGACAAAGTTAATAGTGCCTTTAAAAATCATATTGTTAGAAAAGCACTATATAATGTTTGGATACGATATAAAGATCTGTTGGAAAACAAAACCCCTAGATGGGTGTCACCAGTGGAGGCTAAAGCAGTGAAGAAACTCAATATGGAGGTCGGATGGCCGAAGTATTGGGAAATTTTGGAACAGGATGGAGATAAGCTTAAACTACAAAGCCATGAGAAATTGAAACATAAAGTACAAAATTGGTTTCAATACCGTCAAATAATGGAGTTTTTTAAACAGGATAGGAAATTTGGCTTCCAGGTGGAAAAATCAAAACTAGAAACTGAGTTATTAGAACCCAATGCTAAGATTTTATCTAGAATGTATAACTTGTTGCTGAAATGGAGTACACAGGACGAAACAGTCAAATCGGTTATGATCAAGTGGGCACAGGATGTTGGGCACAATATCATGTCAGCTGACTGGGAATGGTTATGGAACACTGGTATTAAATTCACGGCATGTAATGCCTTAAAGGAAAATATTATGAAAATGGTTTACAGGTGGTACATGACTCCAGTCAAGCTGGCAAAAATTTACCATTTGCCCGATAATAAATGTTGGAAATGTAGAGAGACTGAAGGTACCTTCTATCACCTCTGGTGGACGTGCCCGAAGATTAAGGCTTTCTGGGAAATGATCTATAATGAAATGAAAAAGGTACTTAAATGTACTTTTCCTAAAAAGCCAGAGGCCTTTCTCTTGGGCATTGTCGGCCAATTGGTGTCAAAAGGGGATAGAACTTTTTTTATGTATGCTACAACAGCAGCAACAATACTCATCGCGAAGTATTGGAAGACACAAGATCTACCCACTCTGGAAGAATGGCAGATGAAAGTGATGGACTATATGACATTGGCTGAGATGACAGGCAGAATCCGTGACCAACGAAAGGAGACGGTGGAAGAAGAATGGAGAAAATTTAAAAGCTACCTTAAGGACTATTATAAACTTAATGAATGTTAAAGTGTTGTGGTTTTCAGAGACAAAGGGATACAGTGATATAAGGTCAGAATATAGAGAGGACTAAGATGACAGAGGTTGGAAGTAACAATTGGGAGTTGCTAAAAATTATGGACATTGGGATGCAGAAAGGGGGGGAAGGGGAAGTCCAAGAAAAGAGGCTTATGAAAATATGTTATGAAACTATACATGTATGTTTGTCTTTTTAAGTGTTTGTTTGTTATTTAAAAACTTTGTAAAACCAATAAAAATTCTATAAAAAAAAGAGAGAGAGAGTGGTGTTGCGTTCAGCTCCTGCTTGTGGACTTCCATAAGCATCTGACTGGCCAGAATGCTGGACTACATGAGAAATTAGGTCTGATCTAGTGCAGCACTTTGTTTGTTCTTAAGACTGTTCTGTCCTGTTCTTGCATTAATCTGCATTAAAAAAAAAAAATCCATGCAAAACTTTTCACTTAAATAATGTTTTAAAGCATCAATAGTATTTCAAAGTATTGCTTTTTAAATCCACATAATCGTGGCATTTAAATAGCATATGTAAAGTGTTTTGTGTCAAAATACTGTACACACTTTAGGATGCATATTGGTACTTATTTGAAGCCAAGGACTGTGACAGGACAGTTTGGGCAGTACAGAGGTCAATGGATAGCTTAGTGCTGGTTGCACATTAGTCTGAAGGGCGCAGATGAGGTCATTGTATATAAGGATATGCAAAGATCAAATTTCTTAAGCATCCCAAGGTGTATACTGCCGGGAATGCAGTCTTTCCAGTGGGAGAAGATATAGACAGAAAAGAGGCGATCTCATATTAGTTTTCATTGCAATGTTGACATATCCAGTACATATACCCCTATTTGTAAAACATGTATTTGCAATCCCATACCCACTTACCTGGAGGCAAGCCCCAATGAACTCAATGAGGCTTCCTTTTAAGTTGGAATATAAAGAATCCTGCCGGTTTCTCAGTTAAAGGTAAAGGTAAAGGGACCCCTGACCATTAGGTCCAGTCATGGCGGACTCTGGGGTTGTGGCGTCATCTCGCTTTACTGGCTGAGGGAGCCGGCGTACAGCTTCCAGGTCATGTGGGCAGCATGACTAAGCCACTTATGGCGAACCAGAGCAGCACACGGAAAAGCCTTTTACCTTCCCGCCAGAGTGGTACCTATTTATCTACTTGCACTTTGACGTGCTTTCAAACTGCTAGGTTGGCAGGAGCAGGGACCAAGCAATGGGATCTCACCCTGTCACGGGGATTCAAACCGCCGACCTTCTGATAGTCAAGTCCTAGGCTCTGTGGTTTAACCCACAGCACCACCCGCGTCCTGGTTTCTCAGTTACTATAAAATTAATAATAATATTAATATTAATTTATTTATACCCCACCCACTCTGGGCCGCTTCCAACAAAATATTAAATACAATAAAAACATCAGACATTAAAAACTTTCCTATAATAATAATAATAATAATTTATTATTACTCAGTCTGAACCTTCAAGATAAGGCTATAAATAAAAATGAATGAATAAATGTGTTCAGAGATGTTGGAAGTCTAACAATAGAAATATAGGCAACTACCTTTATACAAGATGACAGTTTTCTTTAAACATGAGCCTTGTCCTTGAACACTGCATTGCATAACACAGAATATTTTTAATTAATAACACTATTTATTAATGCAATATTTTAAATTTAAAACCCTGTGAGTCTTTCATAAGAAACCATTGTACTCAAGTGACTGGATTTTGAACATAGGTGTTATATGATGAGAATGAAAGCTTTGTCACAACTGGCCACATCAGGCCTGTTTAATTTTCAAAGGATGCAGGTGTAACTTATGCCTTGACCTAGTATCACCTGAATGGTCTGGAATGAAGCATCAGAAATAGAGACGTAAGGAAGCATTCTTTACATAGTGGGGCGAGAACACAGACTTTTTCGATCTAAGCTGCAGCTCAGATGGAGCGAATGCTGCAAGATTGTGTCTCCTGTGACTTCCAAGTCATAAGTAAGGTGTCAGGAGCAAGTCAGTAATAAAGCACCTGGTGTCAGTGAAGTTGACTCTGGATTCAAAGAAACTAAAACAGCCTAGAGATCGCAGCGACTCTTCCCAGTAGGTCTTGCACCAATGACTCCAGTTGTGAGAACTGAAGGTCTCCACCTTCCCACCTCTCTCTAAGATTCCTCCCCCAGATCTTTCCCCAGCAACCTGAGGCTCCTTTGCCTTCTCTCTCTTTGCTCCACCCTCTTCATTCCTCTTTGTGTTTGGGAAGACCATGGGAGAGGGGAGCTGGTCACAGCAGGAGGAACTCCCTGGCTTCTTCCACACTCTGCCACTTGGCTTCCCTCCTCTCCAGCCTCCTCTTATGCCTCCGTTTCTGGACTGCTCTCTGCCAAAGCCTCTTCCTGCTCATTAAACCCTGTTGCCTCTTCAGCTTCTGAACATTCTCCTCTCAGTCAGCTCCCTCTTCTCCCTCTGACCAGTCATTGTTGTCCCACCACCAATGCCCGAGTTCTGAGTCTTCTTACCCTAGGGAGTTCCCCAGCTGGTGTCTCCCACCACTCCTCAGGATCCAGCCAGTCCATGACATAACAGTGGGCAACTCTGTCAACTTCAGTTTGTCTGTTCTTCCACATTTTCACGTCAGTATACTTTAAAAAACAAGTCTTCATAAAAGCTCCTAATATGCAAATTTTATATGCAATTTGCACTAATCTACTCATCACTGCAAAACAATTTCCCATGATATCATTCACTTCTGTATATTGTTTTTACTCATATATGCAGTATCTTTTTCTGTACTTGGCAGGAGAACTGCAATGCAAAATACAGTGAAGGTTGTGTTCCAGTTTGCATGTTGTTTTGGAAAGAAGACATCTGAAGGCAGACCTGTGAAGGTAAATTTTTAATGTTTGATGTCTTACTGTGTTTTAATTTGTTGGAAGCTGCCCAGAGCGGCTGGGGCAGCCTAGTCAGATGGGCAGCATATAAATGATAAAAAATATTATTATTTGCGAATTAGGTAAATTCACCTTGCAATGTGAACTGAATCAAATTTCTTTCCCATCCCTAGTCACATGAGATGCAGACCAGTTTTCCTTCATTTGTATTTCATCTATGGTATAATAGGGGAACCAACTGTGCCACCTGCTGATCTCTGGCTATGTCGCCATGCCCTCAGGCGCTGCACACTTTTCCCTTGAGGTCACATGGCTCCCGTCCAGCAAGCCAGCAAACCTCCAACAAATTACTTTACTCACACCCTGTACTATGAGACTGAGGTAAAGGTGCCAAGTGCACTTAGATGGCTGCTCCATTGAAATCTGTAGGCATGCTTCCAGCTATGGAGCACACAGTCCAATGGATAATTATTCAGAGAATAGTTGGACCAATATGCTACTGAAATTTGCCTTTGGATTTCTGAAGTCCCATGATGAACAATCAGATTATATATGCTGTTCTTCCCTTTTCAGAGCTACATTCTTTTAATGGCAAACTTAAGGAACCACAAGTGATGCTTATGAAGGCTGCATGGTAGATAGAGAGCATGTAAAATGTGTAGGGGTTGGGAAACCACTTGGTCCTTTTGAGTCAAAGCCAACCAAGACGCCTTCAACCTTGGGGCTGAATCAAAACGGCCACTCTCTACTACAGCCTTTGCCAACATGGTGCCCTCTAGATGTTTTGGAATCCAACTGCACTTGCAGGGGCTGATGGGAATTGTAGTCCCAAGCATCTGGAAGGCATCAGATTGTCCTCCTGCCATGTCTTACTGCCATGTGGCCTTCGTTATTATTTCACCCAACCTTTATCAACATGAAAAAGAGGCAGTAACCACTGTTGACTGGGGCCACAGAAAGCACCCACCTATTTGTCTCTGAGCTTAAAATGATGTTTCCGAGGCTGCTCAGGTTTGGGATTTTCCAGCTGTCTCAGCATGCTCATTGGCATCCCTTCACTGCTGGTTCTACTCCTGCCCCCCGCCAAATGTTAGAAGCACTTTTCTGGTAAAGGCAGTAAGAGGCAAAGAAACCTCTTTTGATTTTTGAGTCTTCCTTTCCAATGCTCAAATAACCTCTCAAAGGGTTATTGCTGCTATTCTGCGAGTGGGATTCAATCACACACTTGCAAATTCAGGCTGCACCACTTGTGCATAAAAAATAGACTTGTTGCAGTAAAGATAGTGATGGGGAAATTCACTAGATTGTATAACCTCTGCACAAACAAATCTGAATGAATGCTCCATAAGCAGCTTCCGTTCTACAACCTCATTACAAGCTGTAAACAAATAAGGATGATTGTTCAATAAACAGGATCCCAAAGAACGCTGAAAAGCCCAAGTTGTGTCAATGGGGTAAGGGAGCTGCACATTACTAGGAATTATTGCCTTAATGGCTTTCTCTGTTAGATGTAGTGACTATCCCTTTGCATGGGTTCAGCTTTGCCCTCCACAAAAGAGTAAGGTCCTTCCTGCCCATAATGCTTTGCACTGAACAGACTGCTGGAGTGGGTCATTTGTGTTTAGTATTATAGTGCCAGCTTATTCTTTAGCTGTCTTTTATACAAGTGCCAAGTCAGCTCTTTCTGTGAGCTGGCAAATACCCAACGTCATGAATCAGTCCAGAAAATAAGGGGGAAAATAAGTCACGAAGAAGGGAAAATTCAGACTATAAAATCAAATGCAGGAGGCTCATTAGATAACTTAATACTAAGTTAATGCCATATCCACAGAACTGATACAACAAGAAGTTCTGCATTTTTGCCACTTAATGTAACTGATTCCAGATGTGAAAGTGTAACACTGCAATTAATTTATTAGCAGTCAGCTCCAAAGGATGCTCCAACAGCAGAATTGATGCAACAAATCCATTTTCTTTGGCGAATGCATCCTCAGATTCCCAAACACCCCCCCATTTCCTGAATAATTTTATATCTGTATCTATGCAATAATTACAGAGGTGGTTGCAGTTGGTATAATTCTGATGAGCACCACACCCTGTAACAGCAAACTCAGGTGATGAATACCAACAGAATTGGAACCCTGTATGGTGACTTCTGTCAGGAGAGAGACAGGGAAAATAAGTCCCTGTTAATTCTCCTCGACTTCTGAGCGGCTTTTGATGCCATCAGCCATGGTACCCTTTTGGAGCAATTGTCCCAAGTTAGGAGTGGGTGGCACAGCTTTGCACAGAATAATGTGTACCATAGAGTTATGAGCTTGTGGGTGCCAGACTCCTGTGTTATGAGTTTCAGACTCCCCTGTGTTTCTAAGAGTCTGACACTGAACCTCCGGATTCAGCAAATGTTAAAATATAAGCCAGACCAGTTTCTTGATGAGGGAATTGCCTGCAGAGATGGACCATTAGGAGAACAAAATGAAGATGATGAGCCATTAGGAAAGTGAAAGAGAGGGAGCTCTGTGCCAGATGGCAAATGGGAGGGGCCCACTCTCAACTCAGAGTTAATTAGAAGACAAAGGCAGAGTTTGAATTAGACGTTTTTGGTTGGTATGTGATCTGAAGGGGAAAGGTTGCAATCTGGTAAAGGCTGCAAGCTAGAGAAAGGGTTGGGGAGCCACGGCTGATGTCTGTTTGAATCCGCAGCTGCAGCTATGAGAGAAGCAAGACCCTCTTTGGGTATTAATGCTGTGAACCCCTCCATCATAGGCTCAGGTTGTATGTGTAAATAAATCATATATCATAAAGACACCACAGTCTCCGCTGTGCCTCATTCCAGCGGTGTAGCATGGGTTGTCAGCACCCGGGGCAAGGCAAGTAATTTGCGCCCTCTAACCCGGGGCAAGGCGAGTAATTTGCGCCCCCTAACCCCTAACCTGCCGCGTCAGGTGATCTGAGGCGAGTTGCCGCTGGCGCTGCCGCCCAAACGACGCCGCTTGCCCGGAGGAGGAGGAGGGCAGAGAGGCGAGGAAAATGCAACATGGCCCAGCAGCTGCAGCAGCGGCGGCGGCGGCGGCGGGGTTGTGAGGAGGGGCTGCCTGGCGCGCCCTCCGCGGCCCTGACACGCGGGGACCGCTGAGAGCGCTGAGAGCCGCTGCCAGCTCGTTGGTTCCGCGAGACATGGGGCTCTGCTACAGCCTGCGCCCGAGGCTCTTCAGCGACTTTGGAGGCGGCGAGCGCGCCCCCGCCAGATGTTGCGCCCGGTGCGGCCGGCCCCCCTTGCACCCCCCACGGTACGCCACTGCCTCATTCCCAAAAGGAAACACAAAGATGCATGGGTAGGGTAGCTTGCAACAATATTATTGGCACAAGTGCTTCGTTATGTTGTTGACAGCAAAATTAATATCTCTGGCGGTGTTAAATCAAATGATTTCTTCACTATAGCATGGGAATGGTTCAGTGAATGCAGCTCTGTTTTTACAGGTACAGTGGGGTAGGCAGGGAAGGTTTTAGTGTGGGATGTTGTATTGTGCTTTTACTATTTTTTGTTGGGACCCACCCAGAGTGGCTGGGGCAACCCAATCAGATGGGCGGCATATACAGTGATACCTCAGGTTACATACGCTTCGGGTTACATACGCTTCAGGTTACAGACTCCGCTAACCCAGAAATAGTGCTTCAGGTTGCGAACTTTGCTTCAGGATGAGAACAGAAATCATGCTCCGGCGGCGCGGCAGCAGCAGGAGGCCTCATTAGCTAAAGTGGTGCTTCAGGTTAAGAATAGTTTCAGGTTAAGTACGGATCTCCAGAACGAATTAAGTACTTAACCTGAGCTACCACTGTATATAAAATGCCTGTGGGTCAGAGAGCAAGTCTGTGAAGTGTAAAGAGAATGAATTGGTGCAGGAAAAGTGAACTGGAGGGGAAAAAACATTGAAGCCAAAACAAGTATTGGAAAAGATTCTTGCTGGACAGACCAGCCCCCTAGTCCACAGGCCACCAACGTTGCACCCACAGCTTTTTCCTGCTGAAATCAGATTTGAAAAAGGCATTATACTGTAGCCAATGGAATATGCTGGGGAGTTTGCCCATGACGGTTTCTCCAGTTTGCAAATGTGAGCCGGGGGAAAATATTGAAGACAAAGCAAGCCAAGGATGAGCTGATTTCAGAACTATGTTTCACACAAGACAGAAGGCAGAGATGAACTCAAATGTACTTCTCTCACCCCACCCATACCACCTGTCCCAGAACGCTCACTAAATTCTTCTGGCAACGAGGGACAAACTAGACAGAGCTAGTGCTGTGCCAAAATCTCTCCTCCAATTTCTCAAAACTTTTCTTCCCCTTCAAGGAAGGCTTCCATTCTGTCTGTCCCACCCATCCCGATTCTATGCATATACAAATATGCACATTGATCTCCTGCACACGAGAGAGACTCCTGTTCCAAAGTCATGCAGAAAAGCATTATGGCCATAGTCTCCACATCCCATCACATACCTGCCAAATATATGGACAGTGCCCCAATTGCCCCATACATTTATAGCACCGTTGATACCACTTTAAACAGTGATGGCTCCCCACAAAGAATTCTGGGAGATGTAGGTTTGTTGAGGTGCTGAGAGTTGTTAGAAGGCCCTCTTCCCCTCCTGGAGCTCATACCCTCCAACATTTCCCCAATGAAAATAGGGACGTCCCATTCCTTAATGATAATTTTACTATTTATACCCCCCCCATCTTGTTGGGTTGCCCCAGTCACTCTGGGCAGCTTCCAACGTATATAAAAACAGAATAAAATATTAAACTTTTTTTAAACTTCTCTATATAGGATTGCCTTCAAACACCTCAGGAGTCAAAAAACTCCATACCCTCCAGCATTTCTCCAGTGAAAATAGGTACATGCTAAGGAAAAGTGGGACATTTTGGGATCAAATGAGAAACCAGGACAGCTTGTCAAAATCAGGGGTATCCCTGGAAAATAGGGACACTTGGAGTGTCTGAGAGCTACAGTTCACAGGCTGCTTTAACAATCAATCTTTCTTCACAAGGAACTCAAATTGTAGCTCTGGGAAGGAAATGGGGGTCTCCTGACAACTCTCAGCACATTAAACAAACTACAGCTCTCATAACTCTTTGGGGAGAGCCATGGCTGTTTAAAGTTGTTTCATAGTGTTTTAAATTTGGCCATGACCATAGTTCATGCCTGTAGTGAGGCTAGCCTCAACAATTCTGTGTCCCTGCTCACATGTTCTCTCAACATATGGTGGGCGGTTTGAACTCACTACAACAGAATGCTGAGGAAGTAGACTAGACTATGCCTTTTCAAGCTTCAGAGCATCTTTGAATGCTTTTTCACACACACACACACACACACACACACACACACACACACACACGAGAAACTCTCCCTGCAAGTACAATCTAGCATGAAGCCGCCAACCTTTTAGGGCCCATAGGCACATTTCAAGCCAGAGAAAATGTTGTGGACAGCACACACACAACAACTAAGTGTACACCACCACCCAGTCTACTGACTATAACATAATGCTTCTTTCAAGCCTACTTCTTTGCCAGGGGCAACTGGAGTGAACTTACAAGGAAAGCACCTGCAGATGTATGTACATCCATGGGTACCACGTTGGCAACCCCAATCTATGACATCAGGCAGAGCCAGTGTGGCATAATGGTTTAAGTGTTGGACTAGGACCTGGGAGAGCAGGAAAAAGAAGGTACTTTTAACCATATGTGGTGGGAATGTAGGAAAG
This sequence comes from Podarcis vaucheri, assembly GCF_965113315.1. Classification (NCBI taxonomy): domain Eukaryota; kingdom Metazoa; phylum Chordata; class Lepidosauria; order Squamata; family Lacertidae; genus Podarcis; species Podarcis vaucheri. The sequence goes on from NC_138767.1 coordinate 18,334,767, forward strand.
TGAAGGACTTCTGGGAAATGGTTTTTTGTGCGTGTCTTTGGTAAATGAGGCAGAAAGTTAAAAATCCTTTAGTGAAACAGTAGGTATACATATCGGTGATACATAGGTATATATGTATTTTGTTTTTGTAGCTTGATCAAAATTATTTATTATTTCATAACAGGTAGATAGTTAAGAGCTTAGGCAGTTTCAGAGGCGGATGCCTGGCACCTCCCCCCCCCCCAGAATTCGGTGCCCGGGTGCCCCACATCCTTGATGGCCCTGGTGGAGAGGAGGAGGAAGAGGAGCCACCACCAGTGCAACAGAAACATGTGATGTCTCTCTCTCACACACACACACACCCCTGTACATAGTACATGTGACATCACGCACACTACGTACAGACGTGTGACAGCGCACGTCCACATTGCAGTGGCGGGCACCCACAATCCTGAGGGTGAGGTGGCACCCCTGGTAAAGGGAAAGAAAAACTGGATTAAGTCCTCCATATTATAATGGAGTAATGGATTCAAGTGGGTGTTCTGGTTGAGCAAATATAAAACCTTCAGCCGGAAAAGATAAGAATGGCTGGAAATGAACAAGGAATTGCTGGAGTGATTTGATTCATTCAGACAAGTTGCTAAAATGTCTCCAGGGCACCGGATGAGCAGGAGAGAGGATCCTTCACAGGGGTTGGAGGTCAGTATCCCTTGGAGGCAAATTGACCCATAGGAATAAATGAGTGTATCTGTGACCACCCCTTGCAATTGACAATACTCAATACCACAGACTTTTCCCCAGTCCCATTATGGGAATTTGTGCTGGAACTGCAACTACATTAATACACCTTTCTTCATTCAACTGGAACACCAGTTGTACACATGCTCAGAGTTTCAGGGAAGCTTTGCTTCCTAGGACTCTCAGATTTGCAATGTCCAATAATTGGAATATTCTGCTGTTACAGTTCACTTTCAAGTGAATAAAACTGGTAAGCTTTTGCTGGTAGAGATATTACTGCTGATACCATCCATTATTAATATCGAGAATTTACTGTTTACCTGGTGGTAGGGATGGAGGAGAAATTCTCATATATATACACACACATATATAATTTTTTTAATTAGTTTTTGCAAATATTTTAAACATAACATTCAACTTATATATAATGTAGAAAACATTTGGCTACAGCAGCCTGAGACTTCCCTCCTACTCGATTAATGGTTTTCCCACTTAATATCTAATGCTGCATTTTGGAATTATAATTATTACTATTAAATCTTAATTGTAAATCAACAATTTTTAAATTATACTTTGCAATAATTGATAAAGTCCACCTTACAAAACTTCTTGCAACTCTATTAGCGAAGTTAGTTGTTTACAGTTGTCTTTGGACAAGAAATTCAGTTCAGTTTGCATTTAAAGCCAAAGCAATCAAATTAGAACTTTCCAAAACAATTTAAACAATTTAAATATAGATATATGGGGAAGTGTGCATTAAAATAAATATGTTAGTGAAAATAGCACTTTGAATCAAGATGGCAGTCTGAACTTTTCAAAACTACACTAATATTTAGGTTTCTTGGAATTCCCAAGCAGTGCCAAGTGTGAGGTTGCTAGCAAGATTGAAATAGAGCACTTTTTCAAACACAAGCCAATGAATGGATTGGGCACAAGACAATGAGCTGGTCAATAGGATGAAAGCAATGGAATTTGATAACTCAATTAAATAGATGGGAAAGTGTGACCCTCTACCCATGTTTACTCCATATGACTGACTTGCCTTACTTTCCCCTTATACTGCCTTGTCCCTTACACACCAACCAAATCACTGTGGTCATGTGGAAAAGCCCTCTTGAAATGTCCCACAGTTATGTCATACCTATTTAGCTTCCAAGTACATGAAGACTTTTAAGGGCATCGGTATTTTGGAATGCTGTGCCTATTGGAATCAGACAGGCACCTCCAGTTTGATATTTTGTTGCTTGCTGGAAAGGTTCTTGTTTTGCTTTGCATCCTTAGAGAACTAATTTAATTCAGTGTTGGTCATTTGTTCCATCTTTCATGATATTATAATGGTGTGATGTTTTAACGACTTTTTAATACCCTGCCATGATATCTTTTATGAGTTGGCAGTTTATAAATATTCTTATAAATAAAATAAAAAATACTTCCCAACTGCAGCCTCAAGCACTTTCTCAGGGTTGTATCCTATATTTGTCTAGCCATCTGTAGCACAACATAACACAATCCATCTATCAGTGCAGATGGAAATGTAGCAAAGCTGTAGATATGCCCACAACCTCTTAAAGCTGGGAACTATGAGAGAGAGAGAGAGAGAGAAAGAGAGAGAGAGAGAGAGAGAGAGAGAGAGAGAGAGAGAGAGAGATGTGAAATCATAGTGGGCTATACAAGACTGCATAATTTAGCACTAGGGGCTGAGCCAATTTCCTGGCAAAGCCGTCTCCAGAGTTTCTCTTGTAAGAGTGTGAAGAACACACCATATTCCAGCAACTATGTTCTGTGTTCATTACTAAACTCAGATTAGTAATTAAAAATGAACCATGTTGTTATTTTGTGCACACATCTTCATATATATACCAATAAAAATGACCAGCAGTTTTGAAGAATCCTTGACAACAGGGTCAGGGAGCATGTGACATTCCAGTGGATGTCGAATTACAACCCCCATCGTTCCCAGTCATAGGCCTTGCTATCTGGGCTGAGCCCAACATCTGTAGGGCTTTTTATGAAACCTGGAGGGTTGGGTTGATCTCTTGCAAGATGGCATCTCACCACAGGCTAGGTCTGGATGAACAAAGTATGAGAAGAGGAAAATGTTTAACTGCATAAGGCAATGTTGTGCTATCTAAAGAGCTACTCCACTTACACCCAGTGGAATGTTTGACTGCTGTCCTTTGAGCATTCCACAGACATCCCAAGTCATTTTACAAAGTGCTGTTTAAACCCAGTTTCAAGAAGAAGGTTGCTGGGGACAATAAGGAATTGCTGTTTGAGAAATGCTAGTTACATCTCCCATGGGTGAGTAGGACTAAGCATGTTGTTGTTTGAATCCAGGCCCACAACTGGAACTAGTGCTGTTATGGAGAGAGAAAATCATTGTCCACTTCCTAGCTAAACCAAAATCCTGTGCTTTTAAATTGAGCGCCAGGAAGAGTTTTGCCTGGGGTAGAATTTCCAGGCACTGTTAAAAGTAGCCACACACTCACAAGACACCAGAGATTGAGGGAGAGAGAGAAAGAGCTTATCAGGTCTACAAAAAAACTCATTTGGGTTAGGTGTTGGCAATCTTAGCAATTCTGAGTATTTTAATCAATCAATCCATTGATTAATAAGTGAAAGCACCATAGTTAATCAACCAAAAAGCCTTTCAATCTTTGACATTCCTGCTTTTTATGGGGCTCTTAAAAATCATCCTCTAGGTACAGAAATAATGAATCATAAAACAGCTTCATCTATTAATTGTATGTAGTTTCTGGAAGAAGATAAAGACTAAACACCCACACCAGAGCTGTTCATGGTGTCCATTCACATGCACATAAACATTCTGTGTAAGAACATTATCTCAGCTCCACTTCTGAAATTACATATATACATATATATAAGTAAGGCTCATTGTCGTAACTATACTGCTTAAGTTAAGGTTGAGTCAAAAGTCAGAGAATTTTGATACTAAAAACATTTGCTTATTTGTTTAAAGTGTTCCTCGTGATGTCATAATGTAGCCAAATCCATTGGCTATGTCAATCCAAATGATTTTATTTACTGACATCATCACATCAGACTTAGTGGCATGACATCATCCCATCCATTTTATTATCCCTGACTGGGTGAGCTCATCTATGCAATCAATTCAGGAAGTACCAGGAAGCAAAAGCTAGAGAAAGCAATGGTGCTGAACTGTATTGGAAAAAGATGAATAATTCACAAGTGTTTTTCAGCTCCACTGGATTGCTAGTTTCAACTAGAACATCTAAACTGGTGAATAATTGACACAGATACGCAGTGCAGTCTTAGTCATGTTTACTCAGTCCTGATATCTCCATTGACTCCATGCTAGAACACCTGAGCTTCCCATATTTCCATTTGTGTTTGTCTGCAAATGTATATATGCAGCACATGTAAGAACATAAGAGGAGGCCAGTGGCTTATCTAGTCCAGCATGCTGTTCTCTGTGGCCAGCTGGTGCCTGTGAAGTGGAGGTAAAACAATATCCACCAGGGTTAAAGCTTTATCCTTTGTCTAATCCTCTTTTAAAGTTCTCCAAGTTGGTGGCCATCACTGCCTCTTCTGGGAGCAAATTCCACAGTTTAGCAACCCTCTGCAAAAGAAGGCTGATCGCCGAAGAACTGATGCTTTTGAATTATGGTGTTGGAGGAGACTCTTGAGAGTCCCATGGACTGCAAGAAGAACAAACCTATCCATTCTGAAGGAAATCAGCCCTAAGTGCTCACTGGAAGGACAGATCCTGAAGCTGAGGCTCTAATACTTTGGCCACCTCATGAGAAGAGAAGACTCCCTGGAAAAGACCCTGATGTTGGGAAAGATGGAGGGCACAAGGAGAAGGGGACGACAGAGAACGAGATGTTGGACAGTGTTCTCGAAGCTACAAGCATGAGTTTGACTAAACTGTGGGAGGCAGTGGAAGACAGGAGTGCCTGGCGTGCTCTGGTCCATGGGGTCACGAAGAGTCAGACAAGACTAAACGACTAAACAACAACATGTTGTAACCTTTCTGCATATGTGAGGAGCATGGCCTTCTCTCACTCATCCACGTGAACTTTTGAGAGAATGTCTATTTTCCCTGACCCCAAGTGTGTGGACTGAACACTTCATACCAAAGTAGTCCTATTTCCAATCATAATGATCTAACCCACCCTCCTTCAAATTAAACTGATTTTGGCTATCAATGGGCAGTTGGGAACAGGCATGCCAATTCTAGAGGGGAGGGTGAAGGCACCTCGGCCCCCGTCAATATTTGTTTTATGCGCATCAGGTGCATGTGATGTCACAAACGCATGTCGCAGGTCCAGTGGGCTGCTCCTCCAGAGCACTTGGCCTCCTGCATCTCACACATACACAACACACCCAGCCTCCCCCCCCCCTCAATGTTGGGGGCAACCTGATGCCTCTGGTTGCAAGCTTTTATTCAGCATATTATTGAAAGGGAATTCTCAAAGGGAAATCTGAATATTTCAGTCTAGATATCATGTTCCCCTTCACTTGGATGGTAGAGACTGAGGCGAGCAAGTGAGTGCTTGCCTACAAGGCATGGAACTTCAAACCATTTTTCTTTAGCTTCTACCTCTTTCTTTCTTTCTTTCTTTCTTTCTTTCTTTCTTTCTTTCTTTTGGGGTGAATTTTGAACTACATTTTCCTGCAACCAAGAACTCGGGCTTCCAGTTGTCTAGATCCACCTCTCTCATGGAACCATCTATACAATTTTCTTCTTCATATTTTTATTAAAGATTTCTTGGTTTACAAAAGCATGTGCAATGTCTCTTTTTTCAAGTTACATTTTCTACAGATCAGTTTCAGCACAAAACCTCCAGATAAAAACCTGGCAAACCAAAGGCTTATATCGCCTAACAGACTTCTACAAAAATAACAAACCCTTATCAACACAAGAAATATGAGACAAACTAGGAGACACCATTTTCTTCTTCAGCAGGAGGTTGGACTAGTAATTTCAATTTTATGATTCAAAGTTAAGTGCAAAATTAGTTTGTCCTCAAACCCTCGCCCCCTCCTGCCCAATATTTTCTACTTCTTAATAAAAGCATGTAAACTTTGGTTTCCTTAAATAACCATGTTATTTATATATCTGGGGATAATTTCACACTCAACTGTACTTGAAACTTGTTGAACCTATGCTATTAAAGGGTTTGGACAACTGCTGTGCCAAAATCTGTCCTCCGGTTTTTCGAACATTTTCTTCCCATGAGAAAGAGGTGTCCATTTTCCTGTCTCTTTGTCAATGCACTTTAAAATTTCTTTATAATATTGGCGGGTGCAGGGTTGGATTATTGTAACTCGCTCTACGTGGGGCTGCCCTTGAGACTGACCCAGAAACTCCAGCGGGTGCAGAATGCTGTAGCGAGACTCCTTACGGGGTCTTTGCTGCGAGATCATATCCATCCGGTGCTATACCAGCTGCACTGGCTCCCGGTGGAGTACAGGATCAGGTTTAAGGTGCTGGTTTTAACCTTTAAAGCCCTATACGGCCTAGGACCCTCGTACCTACGGGACCGCCTCTCCTGGTATGTCCCACAGCGAAATTTACGGTCTGCATATAAAAACACCCTAAAGATCCCAGGCCACAGAGAGGTTAGGTTGGCCTCAACTAGAGCCAGGGCCTTCTCGGCCGCGGCTCCAATCTGGTGGAACGCTCTGTCACAAGAGACTAGGGCCCTGCAGGACCTGACATCTTTCCGCAGGGCCTGCAAGACAGAGCTGTTCCACCAGGCCTTTTGTCAGGGCGCAGCCTGACCCCCTCCTCTGGCAATCTGCACAAAATGTTGCTTGATGGTTGCCATTAATTTGATTTTAATTTGATTTAATTAATTTTATAATGAATGTTTTAGAATGTTGAACTATTTTGATTGTTGTTAGCCGCCCTGAGCCCAGCTTCAGCTGGGGAGGGCGGGATATAAATAAAATTTATTATTATTATTATTATTATTATTATTATTATTATTATTTATTGTTGTAAGATGGCTATGGGTCTCTCCAGCATTTTGGACAGAATTTACCTCATGATTCTGGGCAGAATTTACCTCATGATTTCCCTAGAGTCTTAATCAAAGTGTGTGAAGCTAGGGAGGTTGCCTACCAAGCACGTGAGCTTGGTGCAGTCACTATTTTTTATTTCAAACGAAGTCCTGACTTTTTTAAAAAAGAAAAGAAAATCTGCACCAGTTTCTTTAGGAGTAAAACAGACTTCACTTTAAACAAAAGTGAATGAAAAACAACTGTCAGGCACACAGCAAACAATGTCCAACCCTTTGCAGTGCAGGAATCTTTTGCCCAACGTGGGGCTCAAACCCAAGACCCTGAGATTAGTCAGTCAGTCAAGTTTATTGCTTATAGCCAAAGGCTGCTGCAATGTATACAATGTCATTCAATAAAATATATATTAAGTAAAGGTAAAGGGACCCCTGACCATTAGGTCCAGTCGTGACCGACTCTGGGGTTGTGGCGCTCATCTCGCTTTATTGGCCGAGGGAGCTGGCGTACAGCTTCCGGGTCATGTGGCCAGCATGACTAAGCCGCTTCTGGCGAACCAGAGCAGCACATACCCTGTATGGTATGATTACCAGATTTTTTTTCAATGAATCAGGGAAACTGTGACGTTACCATATAAGTGTGCTGGAGGTGAAATAGTTAAACAGGTTGCCCAGTCAGGACCCAGGGGGTGGAGTCAGTGGGACTATAAAACCAGCTCTGGGAGGGACAAAGGGGAGAGTTTGTTGGGAGTTGGGTGGTTGGTTGGAGTGGGAGTGAATTGGGCTAGAGTCTGTGGGTAGGTTGAGTTAGTGTAACGAAATAGGCTGAGTCAGGAACAGTTAGGGGCTAGGCAGACAAGTAAATATCGGAGAGGTGGTGTAGTGAGTGAGAGCAGGTAGCGAAAGTTATAGGACTGGATAGGCACCCCATGAATGTTACTGACTGATACTGTTTGTGAAACCACACACTTGTTAAACTGCAATAAATAAACAAAAGTTTATGTTTCAATTTAACCCTTACTGGACTCAGTATTGTCCCAGGTAGGGCCTGGGTGGTGGCAGCGAGAAATAAAGTGGTGGCACAGGTATCAATAGACAGTGAAACGTCCAGGGACTCTGTGTGATCGCCACAGACACTTTTTTAAAACTTTTTTTTAAGCTGAGTAGCTTCTTTGTCTTGCCACAAAATGCTGATAGATATTGCATTTTGTTTTTCTGATTTTCTTTAATTTTTTTTTAATGGTTTTCCTCTATGTTGCCTTGAGAATCCCTTTTGGGGCAGAAGAGAAACCTATGAATTATTAACAGCTCCTAGTTTCAACAGAATTTGTTTCTAAGTACATGCAGTTAGAAATAGGGATGGGGTAGAAATTGAGTTTGGTTTGCAGGTTAATGGAAACCTATCTAATTCACGCTCCCTGAAACTGCTAACCTTCCAAATTTGCACTTCTCCAGATTTTTCAATGGTCTTCTCCAACCAAATAATGAGTGTTCAAAAATTCATGTATTGAGGAAAGTATGCATAAAAATGCAGAAAATAGTGTGTATATAGGAAAATGCATTATGTTAGGGAAAGTTGCTTGCAAAAATCTGTATGTTACGGAAAATACTGATGAATTTTCATGGGGACTTAAAAAATAATAATCACAAACTGATGCAGAAATGTAGCATACTGAACTCAGCAGTGGGGAATTGAGAAACAGAAAGAAATCAACACTGCCAGACCCATCTATCCATCCCTACTCACAACTGAAGCATTTGCAAACACATACATTCCACCAAGCATCTATTAGTGCACTCACTGTCTCCCACACACAAACCCCCAAACAAACTGCTGCCTTTTAGTACCTCTCAGTAACAGGTAAGTGGTATTAAACTGCACCATTCCAAAATATGGCATGGTATATGTCCGTGGGATTTAGGTTTGGGAAAGTTGGCAGCTTTAGACATATGTCATTTTTAGTGCCGTGCTTTCAAGTACTATTGAAGTGTATGGTTATAAACACACATCAGATCCGTAACATTTTAAGGGACTAAAGCTGTGGTTCTTAAAGTCTCAGACAGGTATCCCTGTGGAGGTTCAGGCAGTTAGCCAATGATCTTACAGTTTCTTTCCTAACCCCTCCTGAATTGGTATTTCATCAGAAAGTTTATTCCACTGATCAAAGAGCACAAAGTGATGTGCACGACCCTCTACCACCTGGTTTTACAAACAGAGCTTCTGTGGCTGCGAACAGATGCCTGTGGTTTAGAAATCCAACAGGCAACATTTGCTGCATTTCTGTGTAGTAAAACAAAAACAAAAAGCACACGCATTAGTGCAACTATTTCTTTATTGCCTGATAGGGTTAGTATCTATTTATGCTGCATTCACCTTTATTGGGCGTCGTTTCCCATGCACCCCCACACCAGCAAATCTCTTTTATTAAGATCAAGCAATGGCACTGAAATAAGTACAGGGTAGAGGATGGATTTAATGACAGAAAGAACCGCAACAAGGGAAGTGCACCACAAAATTCAAAGAGAAATAATACAGGAGGATCTAACTGAACAATGATGAACTAGTTAAATGATGGCATCTATTAGGAAGGGTCAGGGCCAGCCCTACTATTAGGCAAGGGGGACATCCTGCCTCAGGTGGCAAGTGCTGGAAGTTGGGGAGTTGCAGTGAGTTGATGGAGGACTGAGATGTAAAAGCCAGGAAGCCTTCCCTGTGCCTCCTAAACCAGGCTTCCTTCAGGAAGAGGTTCCCTCATTGCCAATATTGCAGTATGATTCAACTGATAGTCTGGTCAACTTCTGTACATGCAGTGGACAGGAGCTTTGCCTCATGTTTGCCTTGGGCTGTCCCTGGGAAGAATGGAACCAGTGGTGGTTGGTCCAATGGAGCCAGTGTGGTGTAGTGGTTAAGAGCAGTAGACTCGTAATCTGGTGAACTGGGTTCGCGTCCCCGCTCCTCCACATGCAGCTACTGGGTGACCTTGGGCCAGTCACACTTCTTTGAAGTCTCTCAGCCCCACTCACCTCACAGAGTGTTTGTTGTGGGGGAGGAAGGGAAAGGAGAATGTTAGCCACTTTGAGACTCCTACGGGTAGTGATAAAGCGGGATATCAAATCCAAACTCCTCCTTCTCTTCTTCTTCTTCTTCTAATGTGGCACTACCTCACCAACCTCTGTCTTCCTCAGCCAAGCCCCAACTTTCTCCCTTCTTACTAATATTCAGTCCAGCGGATGGCCCTGGCTGTCAGGTTTTCCTCCTTCTTGGTCTCAGTATTGCCTTTGTAGTGTTCAGCAAGGTGGAGGATGGGAACAAATACAGAATGAGTTGGCTGTGCCAGGCATTAGCTCTGGGGCCACCTGTTGTTGACATCTCTGCCTTCCATCCTAACAGCTCCAATGGGTACCAACTACCACTGAATGCATCATAAAGCCCTCAACTGCAGGGGGCTAGATGACCTTAAGAACCACCTGCACACATACCAAGCTTGTCCAAGCTCAAGATTGGTTCCTCTGACCCACCTTTGCAATGGGCTTCAGGAAAGAGGCATAGCTCAGTGACAGGTGGTCCCAGGTTCAATTCCTAGCATCTCAGCTCAAAGCGACTAGATAGCATAAGTTGAGAAAGATCTCTGCCAGAGACCCTGGAGGTCCACTTTGTTAGACACCAATATAGATGTTCAATCTGACCTGGTATTGTCAAGTACTACCTGGTCAATGTGGCACCATAACTGTAGTATTTGCTCCTCAGACAGTTATGCCCTGCTCTCTCTTTGTCTGTTTGTAGGCTATCACTGAAAATAGTTTTCATGTTGCAATCTCATCCCTACTTTCTTGAGAGTAAATCCTACTGAACTCCATGGATCTTACTTTTGCATAGACACATAATGTATGATTTTACTACTGTTTTAGGTAAGTCCTGTTTTTTGTGTAGTGAAATAGATTGTTTCATTGATTTTTATATGGTTTCTCTGGTTTTGAGTTTTCAGAGCTGCTTTGCATATTCAGAAGAGCTGATTTAAAATAAAATAAAATATGGGGGAAATGCAGGCTTCTTTTGCAGCTGAATGACCTGGAATGTGTGGCTCTTTCATTTGCTGTATCCATTTACTCACAGCAAAAATAATATCCAATTTCCAAAAGCAGTAGTTCAGGAATTCCCATTGCAAAAAGAGGTTCATGTACGCTCACATCAGAGAAATGTGTGAATCCTCATTTCAGAAGCTACAGCAGATGGTAGCTCCCTCTTCCTGTGCTTTTATTGTCCGCATTTTCTTAAAGTAGGATATCAGATGTTTTAAACTCGCCAAAAGGTGAAAAACCATAACACAAGCTATGATCTGTAGCAGTCAGGGTGAGGTTAAAGAAAATAATCACCAGGTTTTGATAAAGGAAAAGGTGTGTGTGTGTGTGTGTGTGTGTGTGTGTGAGAGAGAGAGAGAGAGAGAGAGAGAGAGAGAGAGAGAGAGAGAGATCAAGCATATTTCCATCACCTCACACATTTGCAGTAAACCACTTAGAGCTTTTGACAATTAAGGGGTATATGCTGTAAATTCTGTTAAAATAATGAATAAGTAAAAAAAAAAATGCTTAAGAGTTTAAAAGTTGAAACCTGTTTCTGGTGGAGAAATGAGCACCTTATCTTTAATTACACATACAGTGGTACCTCGGGTTACAAATGCTTCAGGTTGCAGACTCTGCTAACCCAGAAATAGTACCTTGAGTTGAGAACTTTGCTTCAGGATGAGAACAGAAATCACACAGCAGCGGTGCAGCAGTGGTGGGAGGCTCCATTAGCTAAAGTGGTACCTCAGGTTAAGAACAGTTTCAGGTTAAGAACAGACCTCCAGAACGAATTAAGTTCTTAATCCGAAGTACCACTGTACGTCTAAAAAGTTCCATAAATAAATAAATTTATTTTAACCCTACTAGAAATAATTGAGAGAACAGTTAGATATATATTCTCCCTGAGCATGCTGTCAGTTTTGCCAGTTCTTTCTTAATTTATGACAGGAATACTATGGTTATAAGGTAAATGTCAGGTATAATGATGCTCTGTCTGCTATGGGTGGAAACCACTGGAAGAAAGAACTTATGTTTAATGCATCAAAGCCAGAAATTTCAAGCAGGTTATCCCAGCTACATCCATTGTATTTTTAACAATTGGGCTCACCCTTCTGAAATGGAAAACCTTGTAACATGCTAATAATAAAGATCATTGCAGCCAACGTTAGTTAAGGACACAATTACACTAAGAGGCAAGGGGAATAAGCCAGAGCAAGTAAAAGACACATTTCTACTGAGAGGAAAGGAATAACCTAGAGCTGGTTCCTGATGCTGTGATGGAAGGGCTCAAAAGCAGGAATATTGAACACATTACCCTTATTGGCATGAATCAAATTAATGGTTCCTTCACACATACATGCTGCTGGCCACACTTTCATCCTCCTCTTCCTCCAAATCTCTTAAGATGGTGTACACAGTTCCACCCACTTTATCCTCACAACAACTCTAAGAGGTAGGTTAAGTTGAGGGTGGGATAAGATCACCCATTAAGCTTTGTGGCCTAGAAGCAATTTGAAATACATTTTCCCATCATCTAAGGCAGGCATGGCCAAACCTGGCCCTCCAGCTGTTTTGGGACTACAACTCCCATCATCCCTAGCTAACAGTGGTCAGGGATGATGGGAATTGTAGTCCCAAAACAGCTGGAGGGCCAAATTTGGCCATGCCTGATAAGGCCTCTGCTCTAACCATTATACCACACTAGCTGAGATTTCATAACTGCTGCTTCAAAAGTAGACTAGCATGTGTGAATGACCTGCCACATTTCAAATAACGTACAACCAGTGCTATTTTTCTAGAAAAAAGAGTGGTGTCAGAACTCACCATGAACACTTCCCTTGTTCTCTTATAATGGCAATGGTACCCACCTGAGAGGTGCTGGGACTGAGTTCCAACTGGAAAAGATGCCCTGTGTACAACATATGGAACTTTCAAATCATCACAAATGCAATGCTTCTCAACTATGTCTGTTCATATTTTTCAGTGCCATGTCACCAAGTGTTGAGTATTCAAGTAGTGGCATGTATATGAGAACTTGCTCTAAATTACAACCAGGTCTCCTGCCCCACTCTAGATACGGCCTAGAAAGACAACCTATGGGATTTTTTTTCCCTATAGGTCAGGGATGGGGAAACTGTGCTCTTACAGTAATTTTGTCGCTGGACTAGAACTTCCATCATCCTTTGCCATTGGCATGCTAGTTGGGGCTGATGGCAGTTGGTGCCCAGCAATATTTGAACGGACACATTAAGTAATAATGAGAGCCAGTGTGGTGTAGTGGTTAAGAGTGGTAGTCTCGTAATCTGGTGAACCTGGTTCGCTTCCCCACTCCTCCACATGCAGCTTCTGGGTGACCTTGGGCTAGTCATACTTCTCTGAAGTCTCTCAGCCCCACTTACCTCACAGAGTGTTTGTTGTGGGGGAGGAAGGGAAAGGAGAATGTTAGCTGCTTTGAGACTCCTTAGGGTAGTGCTAAAGCGGGATATCAAATCCAAACTCCTCTTCTTCTTCTTAATACAACACAAATAGGTGGGTGTACTTCATTTTAAAGAGATGAGCAATATCCTTCTACAGTAACAGATTACAGCCTGCATGCGTCCCTTTAAGACAACCAGATCTCACCCTCCCTGTCCCTTTAAATATTACTGGGCAGCTGCTGAACTTTCTGCCCCATTTATACACCTGTTTCCTTGGTTACCCTGAGGACTTCCAGCTTCCATCAGCTACTCCTTTTTACAGCATCTTGATGGACAGCCACTCACAGGTAATCAGGCTTACAGCTAGTCACTTCTGCACAGCAAGTTGCATTCATGAAGACACAAGAACAGGCTAAGGCATCTTCTTTGGTCAGTTGGCAATCCCGTCCAGTTTCTGTCTGCTTTAGCAAATAGAACTTGGCTTTACCCTTTGCTAGACAGAGGAAGGGATAGGCAAAGGAAGGGCAGGGAGTGCAGTGGCCTCTCCAGCTACCTCTGAACACCAATGGACAAGCAGGGTATGGGGTTGGCACTGTGGCACAAACAGGCAGTGTTTACTCAGCAGCTCGAGTCACAAAAATGCTGGCCCATTCGCAGTTGTATTTACATCTGCCCCACCGACTTCCCAGCACCAGAAAAGAAAGGTCTCTGTAACATTCTCCCTACGCACAACACGCATGGAGTGAGCACAAGCAAAATGAGAAAATGTAAGGAATATTGCCTCCGAGCATAGGGTAAGCATACAGTCCACTCGCACGTACACCCCAAATCTGAAAACAGAGATTAGATTACTGCAACTCACTCTGCCTGGGGCTGCCCTTGAAAACAGTTCCAACCTCAACTGGTACAGCATGCCCTTGCTTGATTACTGGCACGAATAAGCCACTATAAACACAACTGCACAGCTTTTAAAACAACACCACTGGCTCCCAGTTTGTTTTTTATGCCCAATTCAAGGTACACCAATGGTCTGAGTTCCCAACTGGGTGGAAAACTGCACCACAGCATTCAGAGAAGTACACTTTTCAAATGCTAGCAGGGTTTTGGTGTGGGAGTCATTCTGCAAAGAAACAGTAAAGATGTTTGTACCTTTAAGAACTGTTTCTGTGAGCTCTGGGCAGATTGGGTACAGCTGGTCATGATTACAAAAGGAGGAAAAGTTGCAAACCAATCAAATTTGCCTCCTGCCTCCAAAATCCCACATTCTTTTTCTTTCCCAAAACGAAGCTGGAGCAGTTGCCCCCCTGCACCATGGGCAGGTGGTAGTGGGTTGGTGCATTTTGCAAAAAATAAAGAATACAGTTCTTTATATGCATATAAAAAGCCACACTAAGTAAGAGCAAGCAGTTGCTCCTTTGACAGGCTTACAAAAAGAGCGAAGAAATGCTGATTCATATATAATCAGACAAATGATTTCGTCTTAACTCTGAATAGGGTCAGAAACTCCATATCTGCTATAAGTCTCCATAGGAAAATAAACAGGGGAGGTGACATCCCTCCCCCCCCCCACCTTTTAAAAGTATTGTGCAGTGGGGTGGCAGACACCCATAATGTTATAAGTTGTCGCCACTAGGGGGAGCTGCATGGTAGCATCCAAGCACTCAATACCGCTGGAAAACCTCTGCAGTTTTCGTTCTCTTCCCCTGCCAGTTTATTCTCACTTTTATCACACACATGGCAGGCAGAAAAATGTGAGTAGGAGGGGTAGGAGAGGAGTTTACCACCTCTGCATAGTTAATGTTTCCATACCGCACACGGCATACTCTGTTACTATGTATATATGCCATGGATAACAGGAGCTGTTTTCTTAAGGCTCCAGCACCCTCGTTACATTGAAATGTTAGGATCTGTTTGCTGGCAGGTGGGGAGAGCTATTGTCCTAGTGGCAAAGTGTGCACAACGGTGCTACGGAGAGTGAAGAGTCATTAAGTGTGAGGGGAGCCATTTGCCTTCTGGAGGCAACAGGGGGAAGATGAATTTCAGGTTGTTGTGGCTGTTGCTGGTAAGATGGCTGACTGCAGTTATATTGAAATAAACAGTTGCTTAAAATAAACAGTTAATAAGCAGCAGTGTCTGCTAAGAACAGATGTCGCCCCTCGACCCCAACTTGCTGGATTGGAACAACTTGCCGGTTCAGGCCAAAGCCCCCCCCCCCCAAAAAAAACCATTTAAAATAACTTGCAATCATAAAAATAAAAGGTAAAGGTACCCCTGCCCGTACGGGCCAGTCTTGACAGACTCTAGGGTTGTGCGCTCATCTCACTCTAGAGGCCGGGAGCCAGCGGTGAGTCCTAAAACATGCACCTCAAGTGTCAAAAGCCAGGGTAAAGTTTTCAGTATTCTCTAGAAGCTACAACTAATTCAGAATGCAGCAGCTAGACTGGTGACTGGGGGCGGCCGCCGAGACCACATAACACCAGTCTTGAAAGACCTACATTGGCTCCCAGTATGTTTCCGAGCACAATTCAAATTGTTGGTGTTGACCTTTAAAGCCCTAAACGGCCTCGGCCCAGTATACCTGAAGGAGCATCTCCACGCCGAGGGCCTTCTGGCGGTTCCCTCATTGTGAGAAGCAAAGCTACAGGGAATCAGGCAGAGGGCCTTCTCGGTAGTGGCGCCCGCCCTGTGGAACGCCCTCCCATCAGATGTCAAAGAGATAAACAACTACCTGACATTTAGAAGACATCTTAAGGCAGCCCTGTTTAGGGAAGTTTTTAATGTGTGACATCTTAGTGTATTTTTGGTCTTTGTGGAAGCTGCCCAGAGTGGCTGGGGAAACCCAGCCAGATGGGTGGGGTACAAATAATAAATTATTATTATTATTATTATTATTATAGAAGCAGTAAAATGAAGGTGTCAGATGCATGCCACCATTCCTGCTCCACCCAGATTCTGAGGGCTCAGGAACTACCAAGAAGGTCCCCTCTGCTGATCTCAGCACCCAAGAGAGTGAAGGAGGCCATCTTTCAGACATTTATCCAGCATCCTGATCTTACAGTGGCCAACCAGATACCTGTGAGATGCCCACATGCAGGACCTAGCACAACAGCACTACATCCCTCCTGCAGTTTCCAGCAACTGGTACTCAGAAGCATACCAACTCTGGCAGTGGAGGTAAGACCTAGCCATTGAACCATTTTGAAGTAAAGGGTTTCCGGTTGTGGTGCCCACATATGTAAGAAATGAAAACAATAAGACCCCCCCCCCAGCATTCAGGGGTCGACATGAGGAGCCTGTCACTGACCACTGGAGTCTTCCTTCCCTGTTCCATTCCTCAGGTGCCATGCAATAAGATGCACCCTCCCAGTGTGCTTTGACACTGTCACTTAGTCCTACTATCCACCATGTTGGAGAGTGAATATAGGCAGCAGGGAACTTGCTGTACTTATGCCCTTTGCCAGATCTTAAGTCTGCAGTTCCAAACAATTACTATTCAGTAGGACTTTATTCTAATTATACCTGGATTTTGCTGTTAGAGAGCAAACCTGTGCGAGTCTGCGCAGTACTAAGTGTCACTGAATTCAGTGGTACTTATTTGCAAGTAAGTATGTAAAGGAATGTAGCCTTAGGGCAGTAAAAGTATAGGGACCCCTGACCATTAGGTCCAGTCGTGGCTGACTCTGGGGTTGCGGCGCCCATCTCGCTTTATTGGCCGAGGGAGCCGGCGTACAGCTTCCGGGTCATGTGGCCAGCATGACTAAGCCGCTTCTGGCGAACCAGAGCAGCGCACAGAAACGTTGTTCACCTTCCCGCCAGAGCAGTACCTATTTATCTACTTGCACTTTGAAGTGCTTTTGAACTGCTAGGTTGGTAGGAGCAGGGATCGAGCAACGGGAGCTCACCCCGCTGTGGGGATTCGAACCACTGACCTTCTGATTGCCAAGTCCTAGGCTCTGTGGTTTAACCCACAGCGCCACCCACGTCCCTCCTTGGGGCTGTAGGTCCCCCTAAATATAGGATTATACCTTTCATGTCCTCTGTGCTACCAAAAAGCAGAGCTCACAATAACACTTCCACCAGAAGTTAGAGTTTGCAAAGTCTGTCTTAGTTGTGACCCCACCGAGGGGATTGCCTTGCCACTAGGCCAGAAGAACATTCTGGCCTCTTGAAAGTTGGACAAGTAAGCAGCCTGCTCTAAACAGAGCTCTAAACACCAGCACTGAAAGGAAAGCAAAATCCATCACAGCAGTAATCTCCCTAATTTACTCTGATAACACCGATTGCTTTAAGCACAGACTGTACTTCATAACCTCTTTTCAAGTCCTGGTTAGCAAATCTGAAGGACACAGACTCTCAAGTTAGGTACACAGGCTTGGCAAAGTAAAAATCTGAATGGTTCTCATTGTGCATCAGACACAAGTTTTCAACAGAGTAAATACCTCCAAGGGTTGCATGTATCACCTTTTCTATGTGATAACACTTACAGCCTGTCAGTCTATATTCCAAACTGACAGCAAATCCTTTTGCTGCAATTCCAGTTTTGGATTTACTTGCAGAAACATCAAAGGAGTGCATAGCTATCTGTTCACACACATGTTTAGGACATTGGGGAACAGATAAGACGGATGTCTGATAACAAAAGGTGATACTTAGTATTTCCTCTCTTCAATACATTTTGCTAGAGAACACACCCCTGAAAGTAATATTCCTTCCACCCACTGTTGTCAAACAGAAACTACATGATTTACCAAATGTTTGTCATGAGCTAGCAGGACACCAAGGAAGGGGAAGTAGATCCTGGTGAGGGGTGCAGCCATGAATGGTACACACCAGGACAAGCAAAGATGGGGTGGGAGATGTTGGGGACTTAGGGGGTACTCACAGGACATCAGAGAATATTGCAGGGGCAGCAGACAGTTTACAGGAGCCACAGGAAGGAGCCACATCACCAGAAGAAGAGGTGCCCCTGGACGTGGAAGACTCTGAGGCATCAGAACGGCAGGAAGTGCACTCCAGGCAGGCAAAGGAACACAGCCCAGCTCACTAGTGAACCAGGTGGAGATCATGGGGCTCGTTAGGTCTGGGAGGAGGTTTGTGGCCACTCAGCTGGCTTAAGCTCAGGGCAGGTGAGAACCACAAGCTTCGTCAAGTGGAGAGGCACAGCTGGAGCAAGCTAAGGTGAAGCAATCAAGATTGGGAAGGATAAAGGGGAAACAAGGCAGAGACTTTGAGTTTGCTCAACTTTCTCTGTTGGTGGACCATGGCTTGGCTGCTTTGGGAATGCCACTGGACTGTGACTTTTGGACTGATTCCAGGTGTTCTGACCCGGGATCTTCTGCTGATGTGTGAACCTGACCTTGCAGATGAACTTCACACCTTGCTTGTTGTATTATAAAAGGACTGTCTGACTACTCTCCAGTGTTGACCTTGGGACTGTGGGCACTATCAGGACTTGTCACTGGGTACCCTGAGATTCAGAAAAATAATAAAAAATAAGTATCTTGTAAAGGAGCATAGAGCTGTATTATGCCATAGGAAGGGACATAGCTTGATGACAGAACACATCTTTTGCATGCAAAAAATCTGAGGTTCAGTTTCCACCATTGCCTTGGGAGGTTTGGGTTCCTGTCTAAAGCCCTGAAGAGGTGCTCCCAGTCAGTGCAGTAAACAGTACTGAGCTGGATGGACTGCTGGTCTCTCCAGAATGTTAAGCAGACATCTTTCACCTTATTATTATTATTATTTCACCTGCCAGGGATTGAACCTAGGACTTTGTGCATGCAAAGCTTGTTATCTACCATTGAGTTAGTCCTTCCCATCCGTCTCTGCCTTCAAACATCTAGCAGTACCAACCTTACTGCCCCACCTGAATTTGATTCAGGACTGCATTTACCCATTTCTTGCTGTAAATAAAACCATGCTGTTTTTATTTGCACTGCTATTTTTACTTTTAGCCAATTGTATCTCAAGGACTTGCTGTGTGTAACAATGCTTTAAATGAATTTATATGTAGGAAAGTGTATGTGCCAACAGTTAAATGTACCATTCAGTAATTCTTGCTGTCAAATATAAAATACATATTAAAACTCTCCCTCCTTCCAGTTGAGCTGTAATAAAAACCACCCACAGCACCTTTAAAAGGTGTTTCGTGCTGGTTGCATATCGTGCTAAGCCAAACCATGGCTTAGTGTGAAAACACAGGCATGCAGGCTCAGTGAGAGGAGATTGCGACCACTTTGCTCTTCCCCAGTCATTCTACTCCTGCACTGTGCTGCGCTAAGCCATGGTTTGGTTCAGCATGTCATCCAAACCTGGTCTCCTCCTAGCCTTGTGGGTAGCATGAGTGCACCACTGGAGTCAATCTAGTGCTCACACAATGAATCTCACACTTCCACAACTTTGCCCCTGCCCTATCCCCTCAACACTATGCAATGCAATCTGAGTACAGATTTCAGAAAAGCACAAACCTTAACTGAAAAATCTAGCAGTAGACTTGGTTCAACAATTAATGGAGAAATACCAATAAAACTCTTGAGTCCCTGATATAAGTATGTTTTGTTGGTTCTCTGTGATATCTCCCCTGCCCTCCTCCCCAACAAAGCTGAGAATGTTATTCTGTG
The DNA here is from genome assembly GCF_965113315.1 of Podarcis vaucheri. Lineage (NCBI taxonomy): Eukaryota > Metazoa > Chordata > Lepidosauria > Squamata > Lacertidae > Podarcis > Podarcis vaucheri. Next base: position 18,354,588 of record NC_138767.1, read on the forward strand.
GAGGGAAAACTGGCACTCAGTTGATGGGAATCCACCATTCTTGGCTTGTTCTGCACAGAGCTGCTTCATTTGCACATTGTCTTCCATTCTTGACATTAGGAGTCCAAGGAGGTTATGGGGAAGTCATTTTACAAATTTCCACATTGTCAGCATCGCTGATCCTTCCTCCAGCATGACAAACCATACTTGCTTTGCAGTTGACTGTATATCTAAGGATATACAGACCCCCTTTTCTGTTGCGGCCATCGAAAGGAGAGGGGAAAACCAACAAAATTATGACTAATTTCCCCCCAGCCATATCTATCCACTTACAAAATGATGCTCAAGGACTCCCAAGAAGAGGGGGCTGTGGTGAAAAATGGAAACAAGACACATTAAAAGTCCAAAAATAGCAGCCAATCTCTAGCAATAATAGGTGGGTCTTTCTGGCAGCTCTCCCGAGTTTAGATGGCATCAATAACAATTTGGGTATGACTGTTCTGCATTAATGATGGATGGGCTCTCTGCTTTTAGGGCTGATCGGTTCTTTGTGATCCCGCCCTCCAATGCAAGAATACTGAGCTATTAAAAAGGGTGGGGGGACTGGGGAGTAAAGGAAATGCTCTCTCTCTCTTTTTTGGTCACCTTATAATGCCAAAATTCATTGCTACAGAAGGTCACTGAGTTAAATGCTGTGGTTGGAGTTTTTCAAAGGCTATGTTCATGACCGTTAACAAGATTTGCAACTGTGCATGCTAAATAAAAATAAGAATGAATCTCTAACTTCTCAGGTGACCTACTGGGATTCAGAAAGGAATGCCTCCCTTGCCCAGAGGCTGCTTAAGCCTTCATTCCCAATGTGGCAACAAGGTGCTATTGTGTGTGCACATTACAAAGAGAGGTGATGGAGTGTAATGGTGTGAATGTTAAGCTGCAAGACAGGAAGTCTTCAGTTCAACTTTCAGCTCAGCCCACCATCTGTGATATGGTGATAATAATACCTGCCGTCTCTATAGGGCAATTGTACGGATTACCAAGATAATGTATGTGGAGTGCTCGGAATGCTTTGATGCACTATAGGAATGCTGCTTTCAGTATTATTATGTTAAATCTGTCTGCCAGAAGCAGGTAGTCACAGCAATTGAATCAAAGTCCCATCTCTAAACTGAAGAAATCCTGTATTTCAGTTATGAGCAGGAAAAAATGGAGCCGCCTCCTCAATGGATCAGAACAAAGGGCCACCAAATTCTGGATGCAATAATGACCCTAAGTGTTGTGTTTGTGCATGTGTGCGTGTGCACACACACTAGGAGCCAATTCTCCAAGCTACATAGCACTTGGCCAAAGCGGAAGCTGTACAAAGACTATGTGAGTTGGGATGGGATGCTAGCAGCAGAGCCCTGAATTTTCTTGATCCTTCGAGTAACATGATCCAAGAGGGAAGAGGGACATCATATAAAAAGAGGACTTGCCATGTGTTCTTCAGCTACAATGAGAACCTGGTTTCACAGTTGAAATGGCAGATATGCAAAAGTGAATGTTGACTCAGCAGAAAGGCTTAATCCTCTTCACTTACCTGTCCACCCATTGCTGCCTCCATCCTCTCAACTGAGAAACATTAACACACTTCTAGGTTTTTGAAATGGGAGGAGACTGTGTCCCTTCTTTGGGAGTCCTGCACCAAGTGAGATGATTGTCTGCTTCCTCTCCTCAGTAGTGGGGTGTGTGGGGCATAGCAGGCCTGTTCTCAACACTTCATTCTGATCTTCATAGGAATGGAGAAAGAGGAAAGCTTGAATGGAGAAAGACGAAAGCATCAGGTCTCAAGGTAGCGAAGAAGCAACCCTCCTTTGATCAGAGGCAACTAACTACAGTACAAGGTTTCAATGGAAGGGATAAATAGTAAAGATTTTTCTATCAAGGAGGAAGAAGTATAAACCTCCTTTGATACTCGACATGTGGCTGCAGGGCATTTCTCCAGCTGGAGGAAGCACAAATAGTGGGTTGGCAAGAGGGTGGAGCAAGGATTCCAGAAGAGCATAAGGCGAGCCCTGCTGGGTCAGACCAAAGGCCAATCTTGTCCAGCATCCTGTTCTCAACCAGCTTCCTAGGGGAAGACCATAAGCAGGAACTGGGTGCAACAGCACACTCCCCACTTGTGATTCACAGCAACTGGTATTCAGAGAAATACCACTGTTGATAGTGGAGACATGCTGATATATATGCCTGTGCTCACCCCACTCCAGTTGCAAAGCTAGGAGGAAGCCGCAGTAAATTCCCATTTTATATGATGTCTGCCTCCACCCCACAAAAACCAATCCCATGCCCGTCACACTCCCCTAGTCTGACTTAGAAATGAATTGAAGACCTCTGTGCCTCCAGGACAACTGATCGCTCCAGGTGCTTGCCACTTCTTAAGCAGAGTACAGTGGAAACAGCCTATTTCTATTCTTCATCTCCAGTGTAATATATACAGTCGATTTGCGCCTCATCCTCCTCCATACAGTTCTTCAATTACAAGCACTTCCACAACAGAAAACTCCTCATCCTACTGGAACAATAACATATGTTTAAATTAACCCTCATTTATGGAAATGTTAATGTTTACACTAAAAGTTCCACATTACACAGTTATGTTCCAGTGTGCTAATTGCCTCCTAACACGGGAGCCGACAGAAGGTTATAAATGAGAGTTTTATTGCTATGTTCAATTCCTCAGTAACTACAGAAACCAAAGCTCCTCAGATCAAACAAAGCAAGCATTGTGCCACACAAAATACAGAAGTGAGGTGGCTCCCTTGGCTAGCTGCTGCTCCTTTGGGGCAAGCTCTTGAGCCTGCATGGAGTCACTGCTGTCTTCCATGAGAGGACATCCCTGCAATGGGCCATGGTTCATTTTCATAAGATGGAACCTAGATAGGACTAAAGGTTGGCACTGCTAGAAAGAAACTACCTTCACATCTAAATCCTTTTGATTTGCTAAGCTGAAGGAGATCACAGAATGGCTTGTTCCAAAGAGCAGGGCATTGTTGCTATTATTGGAGGGGAAACAGGCTACATCTAAGGTACAGGTTGTAGTTCACAGCTTCCTCGGTGCTTTGTGCTGAGTTTATCAACACAGACAGCACAAAAAGTGGCAAAACCACATTACTGGCAGCTCCCAGGCTCTGATTTATGGAGCTGAAATAAGCAACTCTTTCACTTGCTTACGGTAATGTATGAGGTTTTTTTATAAATACTATTCTGCTTGTAGGTGAAGCTTAGATGGGATGCTGTCAAAAGAGCAATCCTGCCCCTAGTCCTCCACCCCACAAATAATGTTTTGCAAAGGAAAAGCATGTTGTGTATTGCCTTCCCACTGCTGCTGCACTCACAGTGGTCTGTTTTAGCTACTGCCAAAGACTGGAACAGTTTGGGTCAGATTGACCTATGTGGTGCCCTCCAGATGTTGTTGAACTAGAACTCAAATCATCCTCTGCCAACATCTGGAGGATGCTACATTTGTTACTGATGAACTAGAATGACATGGTGATAGTCCTGGGCAAATGTAAGTGCCTGGCACAGGATAGACATCGGAGATGAAGCTGGTTGTGTGCAACATATACCTGCTAAGTAATCCCTCTTTCCAAGCACCACCCACCTAATTCCAGAGAGCAAAGGGACTCAAGGAATGGTCTCTAAAGAAAATCCTTTTTGCATTGCTTCTAGTGGGAAGGTTCAGTCCTCTAGGTATCCAGGTCCTAAGCTGTTCAAGCCTTTAAAGGCAATCACCTGCACTTTGAATGTGCCTGAAATGCTCATATCCAATGCCAGTTTCCATGGGGAGTCAGCCATGCTAGAAGCTCACTGAAAAGCTTGACTTGCGTATTTCGTCTGCCATAGTACATTGTTTTCCCCCTAAAATGCACCATTTGGTAGTCTACCCATAGGGTACAGTCAGCCCTGAAGTTTCCTAACTTCTACTTTGTGAAGCAGCTCTAAAGTGGAAGAACATTAAGCAGATATGTGAATGAGTTCTTAAAGCATATTCACCTTCTGGACAAAAATGGTATTTTATATGACTAATGGTGTTTCCCCAAATAATTGTGGGAATGTTCATTGTGGCAGGAGAGGATATATTGTTTATTAATATCCTTCCTAACTTGTGCTAGCAAGTTCCTTTACTTAGCAGAGTGTATTCCCGTTTACACAGCAAAAAACTAGTTGCAAACTCGTGTGAGTTTCTTAAGACAATACGCAATTCAAGCTGGCTTGTCCAGACTGAAATGTGTTCTAATATTTTCCTCGTAAGACCCCTTGAATCCCTCAAAAAAGAATAAAGACACCACAGCCTTATTCATAAGTAATAAAGTTTACTCATGATCAGGCAGAGCACAGTGTGATCCCTGAAGGCAGGCTTTATGCTTAAAGTTACAAATGTATAAAAACAGGTTTACCCCATAAGGGAGATGACCTGAGGGACTGCTTGGCTGGCAGCCAGCAGTTCATTCCAGGAAGTTTGCAGGATGAAAGGAAAATGAAAAAGAGGGAGAGTGGCAGCAGGCCTTGGTCTTTTACCAGGTTTGGAAAGGTCACACCCACCCACTAGTCATATGCAAGGAAGGATGCTCCAGACCAGGAGGAACAGGAAGTTTAAGCTGGCTGGACCAAACATTCTCTTGCATGTCCACTCTAGGAAAACAAGGAATGTTGTACTTGACTACTCTCAGTGGATTACATCCCACAAGAATAATGAGAATGGTAAACTGGTGAAAGTGCTAAGGAAACTCTGTTAGATGTACATACACACATACATTTCCCAGGATTCCTTGTGAAACAGGCATGATGTGCTGGTCCGGGGGGAGGTTACCGTGAGGCGTGGTCAGAGTCCGGTCCTGGGTCGAGGGTCTGGAGACTGTCCACCAAGGGCTAAGCGGGGTCCAAAGCGAGGAGCCGGGCAAGGTCGGGAACTCTGGAAGAACAGGGCTGGGTGCTGGCAGAAACAGGTTTCCAATGATGTTGCTCCCGCAACCTGGAACTGGGCTGACTGGCCTTTATCTTCTCTGAGTCCAGGGGCGGTCCCGGCCCACAGGTGACCCGCCTCTCCTGGCCTTAAGGCGAGCACTCCTCCTGAGAGAACCCAGTTCCCTCCGCCTCTCTGCCCTGAGCCTCTGCAGCTCAGGAGAGGCTGGAGGGTTACTGGACCCAGGGAGAGGCTCACCTTCCCCTGACAGGGCTGGGAGAGGCGCAGCTGTAGGCAATGGGTCCTCAATCACCTCCGGAGCCAGAGTGGATTCATCTGGTGTCTGCTCCTGAGGATCTGGCACAGGTGCAGGCGCTTCAGATTCAAGGCCCTGCCCCAGCTCAGCCGGCCCTGGAGGCGGGGACTCCTGTGCAGGCTGGGATTCCTCCGGTTCAGCCTCTGAATCAGATTCCCAGGCCATCACACATGACTGAAATCAGTGAAAGTCTGAGGTGAGTACCAATATGAGTTCTGGATATAGCCACATATAAAAATATACAATAAATCATTTTGAAAGGTTTCACACTGCTTGAAAAACATATGATGTCATTACACTGAGCCTCTTGGGCTTGCCAATCAGAAGGTCAGCAGTTCGAATCCCTGCGATGGAGTGAGCTCCCATTGCTCTGTCCCAGTTCCTGCCAACCTAGCAATTTGAAAGCACGCCAGTGCAAGTAGATAAACAGGTACTGCTGTGGTGGGAAGGTAAATGGCATTTCTGTGCACTCTGGTTCCTGTCACAGTGTTCCTTTGTGCCAGAAGCAGTTAAGTCACCCTGGCCACATCACCTGGAAAGCTGTTTGCGGACAAATGCTGGCTCACTCGGCCTGAAAGCGAGAGGAGCGCTGCAACCTCCTTGACTGGACGTAACCGTCTAGGGGTCCTTTACCTTTTTTTTACCTAGCATACCTTCCTTTCTCTCTATGAGCATAAGGCAGTATGCATGGTTCTCTTTCCTCCTATTTTATCCCCACAACAACCCTGTTGGGGTTAGGGACAGCGACTGGCTCAGGTCACCTAGCGCCTATCTGCAGATTTGAACCTGGGTCTATTCAGTTCTTGCACAGAGCTTTAACAGCTTCACCATTATTGGCTGTTTCTCTTTGCTTTTTAGACATGGAGCATTTTCTATGACAGGGGGAATTCCATCCAGCGGATAATTTTGTGAAAGACGTCCTTTAGTAATGTCTAATCTAGTATGGATTTATCTGGCACTTTAAACCAGCCAGAGGACACAGCTTGCTTTTAGATAAGGCATCAAAGCTCTTAGCATTAAAGTGAGAATTAAAAAGTTATCAGAGTTGACTAAAAGGGTTTCATCACATTTTGTACTCCACCTGCTGTGCATTGTACATAGTTAAAAGAGTACTTCTCCTACATACTCCCCCAAGAACCAAATTAGCATGTTATGTGAACTCTTTTATTTTGTGGAGAAGTCATAACGACTCCAGACAAAAAAGTTTCTTGGGTATTTATATTTAGTAAAGTTATTGCCCAGTGGATTTTCCTCCTATATACATAAAATGGTAAGGCTGCTCTCATGCTGCAGTTCACATGGCTGCCAATTGGGGGCCAAGCCAATTCCAGCATGATGACAAAATGGCAGGTAGGTAGAGCAAGCAGGTGGCCCAAGCAAGTTGTTAAATGAAGGTGGGGAAGCGCCTGAGAGTAATTTGTCAAAGTGCTCTCTGAAGCATCTCTCCCCTCTTTCAGAAGAGGCTGGGGGCAAGCTGTGATTGGAGAGGGTGGGGTGAGCTATGAGGAGATAGGTGACGAGTGGGGTGAGATATAAAAGAAGGAGGTGGTCGGGCTTTTTAGACATTCTTTAGAATTTCTGTGGGTGTGAGATTTTGGTGTGTGCTGGCTGAGAGTGGGGTGGTCCCCTCACCCTTGTTTCCAGTATAAATGTTTCTCTAAAACTGTACAGCCTCCCCAGCTGCCTGCACTTCCTGGTCTGAGAAAATCTCACGGGAAGAGCTAGCTACCTTATGATGTGTCTTCTGTGCTTTAACAGAAGTGCAAGCACCTGCAATGGTTGCAGAGCACAGACCGCTGGTGAGATGGTTTGTAGAATGAAAGGAAAGGCGAACACTCCTGGACACCACAAAAGTAAGCACACACACACACAGAGACTAGCACTCCACTATGGCTTGTATTTTTAATATAGGGCATCATGTATAATTGCTACTTTTAGTTTTGCTAGGTGTAGTGTTCCAAAGAAAGGATAAAATGGACCAAATAATTATTAATCTGAAATGTTTAAATACATAATAATGATTCATTATTAAAATAAAGAACTTCTGCCAACATTATTTCCATCTGACTTGAGGTGATTTTAAGGATTTGTCTCAGAAACATGCTCTTCCTGTGCCAGCCAACCCCGCCTCCGCGGTCAACTCAAAGTGTGTGTGTGTGTGTGTGTGTGTGTATGGGCAAAGGGTAGGTAAGATTGTGATTTAAACAAGTAACCATTTTCCATTGGAAAATTCAGGTCACATCTGCAGTAAATTTGGTGGTCTTAGCTAAGTGCCTGCCAAAACTATAATTCTACCATAAAGGTCTCTGAATAAGGAGAGATCAAGAAAAGGACACTGGAAAAACAGGTGCCTGTATGGCACTGGAATGAACTGCACTGCTGTTGTTTGCAAATGTGCTATTTACCCAATCTGTTCAAGGCTTTGAGTGCTGAATTTTGCTTTGAACAAGGCACTGCCCCTACCAACCATAGCCAGTTCCTACCTGCTTACCAAGGGGTGGTACTGGCTGTCCGCTTCTTCCTCAGTAGCCTCAGGGTTCATAGGCTCATAGAATTGTGGGGTTGGAAGGGACCATGAGGGTCGCCTAGTCTAACCCCCTGTAATGCAGGAGTAATCTTTCGCCCAATGTGGGGTTCGAACCCCTGACTCTGAGATTAAGAGTCTCATGCTTTACTCACTAAGCTATCCCAGCAGCTAATCAGGGAAATGGATGGAGGCATAACTAGAACTAGTTGGCGCTGACTGTCGTTGGCTCTGGTTCCACCTACCATGGGCCTCCTGCTTTCTGCCGTTCCAGTCTCAATGAGAACCAGCCATCACTGGCTTTGGAATGACGAAGCATGAGGAGATCTAGGGTGGCTCCCGACATTAAAAGTTTTCCAGCATAACTCTGTCCAGTTGTTCAGACAAATGAATGCTTATATTAACATGGAGGGAGATAGCTGGGCCACAGAAACTGGATCCTCCCCTGCTGCCAGCCCATCCTCCAGGTTGTCCATCAGTTGAGGACAGAGGGGAAGTTTGCCAAACTCGTAGAAGCTGCCCCCATGAGTTGGAAACCTGAATACACCATAAACAGCCCTTCGTGTTCTTTAGTCCTCCCAATGTACCAACAGGAGTGATGCTACGTCATGAATCCCTATTTCTCCCCTCTAAGAAGGCCACAGCAGATGACCTCAGCACACTGCACTGTTCCCATTGTGGCATTCTACAGGTTGAAGAATGGGGAGGGTTGCTTGTTGCAGAAAAGCTCATCCCACATTAAAAAGTGAAGTTTAACTTTTGCCACCTCGTCTTAACCACCTCCTAACCCCCACTGAGGGATGTGGGGGGCACTGTGGGTTAAACCACAGAGCCTAGGGCTTCCCAATCAGAAGGTCACTGGTTTGAATCCCTGCGACGGAGTGAGCTCCCGTTGCTTGGTCCCCGCTCCTGCCAACCTAGCAGTTCGAAAGCACGAAGTGCAAGTAGATAAACAGGTACCGCTCTGGCGGGAAGGTAAACAGTGTTTCTGTGCACTGCTCTGGTTCGCCAGAAGCGGCTTAGTCATGCTGACCACATGACTTGGAAGATGTATGCCGGCTCCCTTGGCCAATAAAGCGAAATGAGCGCCGCAACCCCAGAGTTGGCCACAACTGGACCTAATGGTCAGGGGTCCCTTTACCTTTACCCCCCACTGAAGATTACTAAGATTTGGTCTCATCACTTCCCTTCAAGATGTACAGGTCTATGCGTGAAGGATTCCTTAAGGTCCAGAATCCAGAATGATAAATTAGTTCCTGCACATTCTATACAGATCTGTGCCCTCCCCCCCCCCAGATACATATGTACATTAGATATTGGCTTCTGACACCATGCTTTTGAAACTTATAGGGTATACCAAACTGAAATAAAAACAAGAGCTTTATTATCTCTCTTGAAGAACAAGAAACTCCGCCCAGCTACAACTAAGTCTTGTGCCATCTAGTGACTAAGCCATGTAATGACACTGTTCCCATAGGGACTGCTGACATATGGGGGGGAATTGTGTTTCTCCCCCTCTTCCCTGCTTTGGAGTCTAAACTGGAAAGGTAGCTTAACTAATACCCTTCCATGTCAGACAAACAGCAGCCAGGGGTTATTCAGGCTACCATTTTATGATGGAAAAACCACTGCTTTCCTCCTTCCCAGAATCACACGACCCCCTTCCTCCCTGGAGTAATTTCCCAGCTTTGAGATTCAATTGTGAACAAAACCTCATCAAAAACGTCGATAATTAAGCGCATATTAATAGCACGCTGGAGCCTTATTTTTATTCTCCTCCCTTCGGAATCAGCTGTCCTGGATACTTCCCCCTCCTTCCCACCCCGCTCCGGCTCCGCATCTTGAAGCCCTGCCCCTGATTCACTTTCCAAAGACTCCCAACTTGAGCTCTGCGGTGGAAGTTGCAAGGTTAAACGTGTCGAGAGGCGGAAGCCAACGCGCTCTAAACTAGGGCCAAAGAAATGCCCAGGTTCCTTCAGCCCAACCCAAAGAACCCCCCACTTCGGTGCCCTCTCGCCTTCGGACTGAAGTGATCCCCCCCACCTGAAATATGCTTTTCACACCCATTGAAGATCCCTCTCACCGGCCCCCTACCACAGACCAGCTTAGCAGGCGGCGCTGAAGCTATTCTAACGTTGCTTCTCCCTCATACACCAGATAGGGGGAGAAAGTGGTTGTTAGGAAGCCTGCCTCTCGGTTCTTCCCCTCTATTCCTCCTCTCTGGCTGATAGCACTCTCCTCTCTCTCTCTCTCCTAGGTGATCCATTTCTAAGCAACGTGCTAGCTAGCGGCGGAGCTGCCAACAGCTAGGGGACTCTCTCTCTCTGCATCCCACCAACCAAGCAAGCTCCAAACCGCCTCCTCGGCTGCTGCTGCTTCTACTGCAGAAGACCATCTTCACAAGTCCCGGGGCTGCCGCTGTTTGGCTTCCTGGCTGCATCCAGCTCTCCGCGGAACTGCTATCTCGGGTGACCACGTTGGAGAGCCGTTTTCGCAGCGGTCGCTCTCTTCACTCCCCGCACCAACCAGCTGCAGGGGGGAAGCAAAAAAAGCGATCAGTTGCTTCTCCCCCTCCCCACCCCCTTTCTTTTGGTGGAGCAGGAAGAAGATCGAGATCTAGTTCTGCATTCCCAGCTGCATTGCCTTGAAGTTCACTTTGGGTGGTTTTGGTTTTTTTTAAAAAAATCATCGTCATCATTATTATTTTTTGGAGGGAAGCTTGGAGACGAAGAGCGCTCTCCCTCGCCACACACACACACTTTGCAAGGATCTAGTCCCTCGCCTGGGAGATTGGAAAGAAAAGCTGCAGTTATTATATATATATTTTAAAATTGTTTTATTCCCCCTCCCTCCTTCTCTCTCGAGCACCGGCTGGCTGGCTGTGGGGGGGGGGGCACTGGAAGGGTCCGTCGGTTTGCCGGTTGCAAGTTGCCCCACTGGAGTGGCGGTGGGGACCTGGCCTTGCGGATCGCTCCGGAGGAAAACAACCCTATATATTTAAAAGATATACCGTTGAAACATAACAATAAAAAGGCTGAGGATGGTGTGATCGACACAGGGACACGCCGAACTGCTTCCCGATTGACATCTCTGGCGGCGGCGGTGATGTGCTGGATGGATTTGCTGCAGCAACTCCCCACAACTCTGGTGATGCCCGGCCGCCCCCCGAAGTGACGCGGGGCTCGTTGCGAGAGGCTCCCCAACCAGCCTGGGATCGGCTCCCTCTTGCAGCTTTTTCCTTTCCTCCTTAATTTTTTTTTTCCCTTGGAGGATCCAACCGGGATTTAGAGGCTCCTCAAACTCTCGTCTCTCTTTTCTTGGGCTTCCTTCGTCCTTGTCGCTGGTGTGATCGCTAACCTCCTGCCCCCCCCCCTTACTACTACCCCCCGTTTCCCGAACCAACCACTCCTCCCCGCTTGCCCGAAGCGCAGGAGATGGAAGTTTTCCCCCTCGCTTTGCTCGTGTCCGTGTGCTGGACCGGAACCTGGGAAGCGGCGCTGGCAGATTCGATCATCCACATCGGTAAGGCGCGCCGGAGCTGCGACTGCAGCGGGCTTACTTCGCAGCCTTTCCCCGCTTTCCTCGCCAGCTTCCTCCCGCCTCCAGCTGCCCCGGGCAGTGTTTCTCTCTCTCCCCCGCTTCCTCTTACTGAACGAAATAATAACCGCCCCCCATAATCGGCTACGTTTCGTTTGCTGCATGGGTTTTCTAGATTCGAGCGCGAATATCTGTGTTGGGGAGTTGGGGGGGGGGGTTATTTTCCAGTCCCCTCTACAAATGAAGGTAAACAACCAGAGTTTGCTTTTTGCATTGTGTGTGTGTGTGTGTGTGCGCAGCTAGCTCGTTCTCTCGAGCAGAAATCCCTCGCCCCAGGCTTCCCGCCGCTGCTAGCGGGGAAAGCCTGAAACGCCCCCCCCCCCTATGTATTATAAAGCTTGCAAACCTGCACCGCGCACACACGCACACTGGCCCCACGTTGCAACACAACGTACGACCGCCCCCTCCCCCCCCCCGTACGGAGGAACAGGTGGTTTGGCAACGTGCGCTCTTCCATTTGGCCAAGCAGATCTTCGCGAAAGGGGAGGGGACTGAGCGCCGTGGGGCTCAACCTCCCTCCAAACGGGCGGGAGGCAGGAATAGCGTCCAGTGTCTCTCTCTCTTCCCCCCCCCCCCCAGCCAAGGAAGCCCGCGACGCGGGAGGATCGTGGGCTCTGTAAAGGTTTATACGTTGACAGGGCCTCCCGTGCGCGCCCCATGGCCACCCTCTCCAGTGCTGGATGGATGGTGGTGTCCCCTCTTCCCTTTTTTTTTGGGGGGGGGGGGAGGAAAAAGGCAGCGGGAGAGCCAGCCCCGCTTCGCGTGCCTCTTCTCCAGCAAAGAGATGCAGCGCGGCAAGGGTTAAAGGAGCCGCGGCTTTTCCCTTTACCCGCGCTCCCCCGAAGCTGCTTTTGGGCCCCACCTATTGGCAGCCGCGTTGACGGCCACACGGGGACTCGAGCGCGCGAGGAGGATGAGGGGCATCGCGGTGCTTCTGAATCACAGAGCTCTTTCTGCAGGGAGAGCAAGCCTGAAGCTCCCATTTGCCAACCACTGGAGGGGGTGGGGAGAGAGAGAGGGAGGGAGGCACAGGAAATAACTCCATCCCTCGCTGGTTGAGAATCCTTGCAAAAAAAGAAAAAGAGAAAAATCATCTGGCCAGGGCTTTCCCCCATCACCATCAAACCGAGAGCATCCTCCAACTCTCTATCCCCATTCCCCTGCTTAAATTTTTTAAAATGCATCCGTGGGGGATGTTTTGCTTAGGAAAAAAAAAATAAAATTAAAATGTGTTGGAGAGGAGGAAGGTGTCTCTCTCTGTGTGTGTGTGCGCGCGCGTTTGCTGGACTGCTTTGTAAGCAGCGCACGCAGGCAGAGAGAGCCTGGAACGAGCGGGCTGCTTTGGCTCGCAAGAAGATAAGCGATCCAAACGTACTGGGGGTGGGGGAAGCCTCAGAGTCCCCCTGCTGGCTGGATGCGGAGCAGGGGGACAGAGAGCAGGCGCGCTCCTTTCAGGTACCAGCAGAGTCGAAAGTCTTGTCTCTCTTCGCGCACACTCCTCCCTTCCCTCCCCCGCGCTCCAAAATGTGCACATCCTGTGCTAGAAAGGTACAAATAGAGATCGTTCCCTGCAGTTCTGGGGCTAATGCCAAGCAGTCCCCCACCCCCAATAAATAAATAAAAACCACACAACTTGGTGTCTGCCGGGGCTTCGTCGTTTGAGAGATGCTCGTTTGTAAACATGTCTGCCAGCCCTTGATTGTAATGCGATGTTTGAGGGAAGAGGATCAAGGTTGAGAAATCCCTGCTTTTGTGTGTGTGTGTGTGTGTGTGTGTGTGTGTGAGAGAGAGAGAGAGAGAGAGAGAGAGAGAGAGAGAGAGAGAGAGAGAGACCTCGCGCTATAGGATTTGGGCAGATTCTGGAGTGTAAGTTCGCTTAGAGTTTCTAAGGCAAGAGGAGTCCTTGCTTGAGTCTCTGAATATTATAGGAGGGATTGAAGGTTAGCAGCGTCAGACATCCTTTAGAAAAGAGGCAGAGAATGGTTTGTTCATTGCGTTTAAAAAGAGAAAAAAGTAAATAATTTACTTGAAATGGTGGCTTGGGGGACAAGAGTTTGGGCTTTGTTAAAACCAGGTGAAGTTGCAGCCTTCTCTACCTATGGTGAAAGGTTTTGGAGCCGTTCTTGTGTTCCAGAACAATTATTTTCACCAGTGAATAGTTGGGTTGTGAGGTGTGCTGGGGGGAGAGAGACTCCCAGAGCAAAGACCCTTTTCTTTCTGCTTTGAGCAAACAGTTCCATGCACTGTTGCACTGTGGTTTTGCATCAAACAGCCCCTTCTCCCCGCCTCTCTTCACATTAATTGCTATTTATGTTTGCTGGATGCCCACTTTAATTATTTATCGCTGGCAAATACAGCACTGTGTAATTTATTTTTATTCCCCCCCCCTTCTCTCTCTGGCTTTCTTGTAAGTGCCATTGGTGGTTACAAGCAGCAACAAAAGTACATTTGCTTAGAAAGGGGAGGGGGGAATCCAAAGTGGCTTCTCAGACAATTAATTTCACTTGGAAAGACAATTAGTACATTTGACAAGGGGATTAGCTTTTTTTATGGATGGCTTTATGTTGCCATGAAGCTGGCAAATTGATAATTGTCATCCAGAGCTCTCAATCTTTCTCTCCACCCCCTCCCTTCAATTTCCTGCAGGGTATGGAAAATAAGTAGCCAGGAAACAAACAACAATTTCGTGTTAAATTGGGTCAGCAGCTAAATGCAGCAATTCTTCCAAAAGTATAGAATTCATCGCTAGTTTCCAGGTCTGAAAATCTTGTGAGCTATGACTCTGGTGTATTCTGACCCCCACCCCTTGCACAAACTCCTATCTTACAGAAGAAGCAAGAAAGAAGAACTCTTTTTGTTCATTTTAAATTTCGGGAGAGGGTTTACAGAGAGGGTGAAAATCAGTGTTAGAATCACAATGTTTCCAAATGAGGGTTTGCAAAGACAATGAGGGAAATGAAAGTTAAATATTCCCTTGGGGGAAAAATATTGAAGCAGCAGGTATAACAGATGTTCTGAATTCAACGAGGAAAAGACTGATGATTCCTCAATGTAATCACACTTCTAAAGTGTGCAAAAAAATAATAATTCAGTGTACCATACAGAGAAAAGTGTGTGTGTGTGTGTGAGAGAGAGAGAGAGAGAGAGAGAGATAGGGTGAAAGTAACTGGGAATTCTCCAATATAAATGTAACTTGCATGTATTTCTCATTCATTTACCCAACTATGTATTTGTATTTATACAGTTATCATGTAGGTTACTTGTTTAGAATAGGTATCTATGATAACAAACTCATCTCTTTGCCAGCCACCAGAATGGAAGCTAAGAGTTAGCTTTGGTAGTAACAGAATATAGATGCTATTTCCCCACCCCTCGCAAACCATACTCCTCTAATTAATATAATTATTCTGGTTATATTGAAGGGAATCCATGTTGCAGGCTATGTGTTTCTGAGCATTGAGAGTGTTTGTATAGTTATATGTGTTTCTGCTGACTTGAACATTACAGAGGGGAGCAGGCAGTTCAGGAGGACTACATTAAGCATGCTTATGAAAAATGCTAAAAACAATCACCTCCACTGGAGGTTTTGGTTTTTTTGTGCTTTTTGTTTGAAGCATGCACACTGAGGAAGAAGGGGTTCACTCTCTCATTTCTGACATTCTGAAACTATGCAATTCTGCATTATGCTGCTTCCTTGAGCCTATGCATTGATTGAATAATTTCATCAGACTCACATTACTTGATTGCTTAGAAGTTTCCTAATGATCTGTATGCTGTAGGAAGAACTCAAAAGCCGTGAGCGGAATGGCAATGATATTGTGTTTTATGAGGCTATTCAAAAAGTCGCTCTGATTTATGCAGCTCAAAAGCTCTGAAGTCTTTGAGATTAGCCACGCTGCCTGCTATTTTCTTCGTACATTGCTTGTCCTATACTCTTCACTCCCTAAACACAACAGGAGTTGAGAACACTGCTTTAATTAAGCAGGGATTAGCTGGCATTTCCACCCAAGTGCACAATTTATGTATGGCTCATAGCGGGTCTCATGTTCTAGTATATTTAGTGATATGTGAGTGTCCGTTGATTTGACCTCTAAGTCCTCCAATGAGAAGAGTGTGTGTGTGTGTGTGTGTGTGTGTGTGTGTGTTTCCATATGGGTGAAAAAAGATGAATGCATTTTTCAGGATAAACATTTTTTTCTTCAGATCAGCAAGTGCTGCAATGGCATGACCTCCACTCAACTGAAAGGGAGATCGTGTGTGAATCTTCTACAAGCCCCATTCCAACAAATGGAGGATACACAGTGGTGGTACATTGTGGGTTGCATTATCTGCCTCTAAACTTCTCATTAGCGTTGTTTGCCTGTAAGATTTACAGCACTCGTCCTTTGCACCTTTACTCTGAGCAAGGTCCCATTGAGATCAATGAGATTTGCTCACAATTGTGTAAAGGATTGCAGAGTTATTACTAAAATACTAGCACATTACTGTACTAGCATAGCATTTCAATGCTGTGCATTACTACTAAAATCCCAGGAAACCTAGGATGGCCTTCTCCAATAGAAGTTGTGCTAGATGAATATAATTTCTTTCTTTGAGTTACAAGATTGGTGGACAAAGTCCCCAATGATATTCTGATGGAGAAGCTGGTAAAACATGGACTGGATGAGGTCACTGTTAAGTGGATTTATTGTTTGTTTGTTTGTTTGTTTGTTTGTTTGTTTGTAACTAGATTTGTAGCTGGTTGACTGACTCACAGCCAAACTAGCTCAACTTACTTTCCAAGCCTTACAATTCTGATCTTTGGCTACATTACTATTTACATGCAGTACACATTTCTTGATCCCAAGATGCCCTGGCTAATAGGTAACATGTCTCTTTGGGTCCCAGAAAAAGCAATTTGTGGTCGACTCTAATCATCCTCTGTTCTATGTATGTAATTTGGATTTGCTAGCCCACTTGGTTTGAGGGATCAAGTACATTACTACCCATTTCCTTGCACATGCTTTGTACCTTTAAGTCTTGTTACAAGAGGCTTTCCCTGCAAAGGGAGACAGTCAATGCACAATTTACAGCATAAAGACCCATTTAAGTGAATGACTGATACCTTTGCTGGAAGCCAGTAATTTGCAGGGCTGAACCTGCCATGTAACAAGTTGATGTGACCAGCTTCAGGGAGCATCATGTGGTGTGGGATAGATGAAGGCAGGAATTTATGTCTGGATGGTGCTGCAAGACTTCTTAAAGTGTTGTCCTTAGAATGGGAGGTGGGTATTTGGACTTTGCTTCAAGCAGCAAGAATGTATTGTGCACTGCAGGTAACTGGACTCACATTACTCTTCTTGAAGGTGCTCAGAGTTTAGTGTATCAATAAATCCTCACCAGTTACCTCTATTTTAAATACGTAACATTGCCAATTGAGGGTCCTGGCCTCAGAGTCCGAAGCTGGAACCTAGCCTAGTGAGCTACCATGGACAGCGTAAAACAAGTCATCTGAGTGCTTGTTCAGTACTGAAGGTAATAAAGGCACTCAACATTGAGAGCTGGTGTGGTATAGTGGTTAGAATGTCAGTCTCGGACCTGGGAGACCATGGTTCGAATCACCATTCAGCCATGAAGATCACTGAGTGACCTTGGGCTAATCACTCACTCTCAGCCTAACCTACCTCACAAGGTTGTTGTGAGAATGAAACAGGGATGAGAATGATACATGCACTTAAAAACTGCTTGGAGGAACGGTGGGGCATAAATTAAATAGAAGTCTTTGGATTGGAAAGGCCTGGCACAAATACTAGAAAACTGCCCATTTATTAGTTGTGTTTACACCTCACATTTCTTCCAAGGTAGCACGTGTGGTTTGTCTCCCTCCATTTTGCCCTCAGGACTATCAAGTGATGGAGGCTAAGCTGAGAGATTGTGACTGGCTAGGTGGAAATTTGACATTACGTTCTCTCCAGTTCTGAAACAACACTAGCTTCCAAAGCACTTTGTCTTCTTGATCGCCAGCTTCCAACTTGTGAGCCTGGTAATCCTTCAGGTTACACCATGGCCCTCATGTGGCCCCCTGACATTTCCTTGGTTTCAGTAATGGCTTGTAGACAATCCTTCGGTTGCTATTCTCCCTTATCTTCCACATATTCCTAAGGGATACTGGAAATAGCAACATGCTGAAGAGAGATTTGTCATGTTAATAGTTATTTGAGAGCTAATGGCTGTTGAAGGGAGAACCTGTTGCATTTTATTTGGAGCAGAAACAATAGGTTTCAGTCCGTTCTCAGTTAAATTTATTTCCATGATATTATGCACTACATGACTACAGAACATATGTATAATTTGTTTAAAAAATGGAATAAGCAGACCTGGTTCTCTATAGTGCCATTCTTTGTTCATCATTCCACATCATTGCTCTTTTTGTGATGCTGATAAGTTGTCTTACAGTAGCAAGCCAATCCAATGTCAGCATTAGCTGAAAGATAATCTATTAATTTAATTACAGCCATAACAGTGTGTGCAATTACTCTTCTAGAACAGCTAGAATGGAGTGATTCAGATGTATATTTACAGTATTAACCCAAATTTCTTAAATGACCTTCTAGTGCCAACTTGGAAAGTGGTGTGTGAAAAGACAGGAGATGGGGATGTAAATTAACCAACTTTTTCTTACTCCTTTCATTGCTGAGTGGCTACACTTCTCTGGATGGTTATGAAGTAACCTTGCAACCCCATGGATGTTGTGTAGTGGTAAGAGTGTTGGATCAGGGCAAGGGTCAGCAAACTTTTTCAGCAGGCGGCCTGTTCACTGTCCCTCAGACCTTGTGGGGGGCCAGACTATATTTGGGGGGGGAATGAATGAATTCCTATGCCCCACAAATAACCCAGAGATGCATTTTAAATAAAAGGACACATTCTACTCATGTAAAAACATGCTGATTTCCAGACTGTCCGTGGGCTGGATTTAGAAGGCGATTGTGCTGGATCTGGCCCCTGGGCCTTAGTTTGTCTACCCATGGATTAGGGTCTGGGAGACCAACATTCAAGTCCCCACTGCAATTTCAAGTTATAATATGCATGTGTGGATGGACAGATCTAACACCATGGATAGATCTTCCATAACATAGCATTTGAAATACAATGCTTCTCAATGGAGACAATTTGCACATGTAGCTGCCATCGAGAAAATAAGTGGTCTGCACATATGTGTGAACAAAGTCTGGAACTATCTAAATTCTCAGGAACTGACATGATTATGGCATTGCTCTTAATAAAAAGCAAAGAGATGGAGGCTTATGAGAGCTAGTGAACCTGGCCACGTGGTTGGCAATGATTGCACTTCTATTTAAATGTCACAGAAGGACCAAAATAGCATCTGAGCCTGGTAGACAAATATAGCTGCAGGCTGTGCCTTTTAGATGATGGATATCAGGAGAGAAACCCCATCATTGTAGTAATGTTCTGCAGTTTTGTCAGGATGAAAATTAGAGAAGTT
This sequence comes from Podarcis vaucheri, assembly GCF_965113315.1. Taxonomy (NCBI): domain Eukaryota; kingdom Metazoa; phylum Chordata; class Lepidosauria; order Squamata; family Lacertidae; genus Podarcis; species Podarcis vaucheri. The sequence continues at coordinate 18,373,429 of NC_138767.1, forward strand.
GAATCCATCTTGTTTATCTTGTCTGAAGTAATAACTAGCTGAAGATGGGCCAATTCATATAAACCAAAACAAATGAACAAAATCTTCACATAACATGCCCTGGGTGTCCTTGGGGGATGCTTTTCGCATAGGGAATGTCATGTGTGACCTGGGCAATTAATCAGTGCAGCCATAGCTTTCTGGTGGTGATTTCTGCAATTGTGACAGCATCTTTTCCAGCTGTGACTATCACAAGAAAGTCTTCTGAGTAGGTGCAGTCAGAACTGTGGATTGCCCAGGTTACAAATATAACATTCTTCATAAGAATATGTTCCTGTGGATAGTTGGGGTAAATGCGTACATATCTTAAATGGTCTTGTGTATCAGTATGTCTGAGATATCATTGAGGGCAGTTCATTGCTTTGCATTGCTGTTCGAGTTGAGCAGATGTTTTCTCCTTTTTCCCATCCTTCTCCATGCATGAGTTCCTCTAACATTTTTGAGGAAGTAACTTGTCAAAGATCCTGGAATTGGTGCAGCTGCATACTAGGGTCTGTGCAGCTGAAGAGATTCTATCTAAGCTCTTGATATGCAATGCCAGGGTATTTTGTGCTCTGTCCTGCCAAGAAGTGGCTTTCAGACCTTCTACCATTGAATCATTTCCGTATTAACTTGTTTGTTAGGAGCCCCAACACATTTGCCAGAGAACTGCAATGTATTGCCAAGGATTCTGCATCATGCTGCATCTAGGACCTCACTGTTGTCTCATCTGAGCTAACAAGATGGCTTAGAACACACCCTGCATTCTCACATGCAGTGGCTGCATACAATAAGGAAGATCAGTAATTAGGGATCTGCCATGTTTCAGGGACGCGGGTGGCATTGTGGGTTAAACCACAGAGCCTAGGACTTGCCCATCAGAAGGTCGGCGGTTCAAATCCCTGTGACGGGGTGAGCTTCCGTTGTTCGGTCCCTGCTCCTGCCAACCTAGCAGTTCGAAAGTACGTCAAAGTGCAAGTAGATAAATAGGTACCGCTCTGGTGGGAAGGTAAACGGCGTCTCCGTGCGCTGCTCTGGTTCACCAGAAGCAGCTTAGTCATGTTGGCCACATAGCTGTACACCTGCTCCCTCGGCCAATAAAACGAGATGAGCGCCGCAACCCCAGAGTCGGCCATGACTGGACCTAATGGTCAGGGGTCCCTTTACCTTTATGTTTCAGGGATGTTTGCCACTATTACTGATCAAGAACGCTTAATTTGTTTCCGAGAACTGCCAAGTTTGCTCTAAACCAGCGTTTTCCAACTTGGTTCCCTCCAAATGTTGTCGGACTCAAACTCTCAAAGACCCAGCCAGCATGGCACATTGGTCAGGAATGATGGGAGCTGTAGTCCAAAAAGATCTGGAGGGAACCAGATTGGGAGAGGCTGCTTTGGACCATAACTGGAAGAGGAGGAAGCAGTCTTGGGGAGCAAAGACCCTAATGGGTGTGGTGCTACTCATACCCTCCACTTCCATCACAGCACCTGTGCACAACATAGAGTTCTCTCGTGTTTCCCATTTAAACATGCTGGGTATTAGTGTACAGGATCGATGTGGCTCTCAGGTGTCCTTGCACCTTGCATATATTTATGCTGCGGTGCCCCTAACCTCATTGTGAAATGGAAACTGAAGATCCACAAGATATGGTAAACTTTCAAACAGCCAGTGATTAAAAGGACTTGACTAGACTGGAAAGCTTGAATATAGACTGGTTCTTGTTATTCTTATCACATGACTACTCCAGGTATGTGTGAACAGGAAAGCTTCTGTTGTATAGCTTTACATTTACTTTGCTATAGGTTAGATTTTGCCGGATTAGCTATGCGGCAAAAGCACTCCATATCCCAAAAGGCCAACATTTGCGGTTTCAACAAAGATAACATAGCAAATTATTATATTTATATGTGATGCTCAAATTATATTTCAGGGCTGTACTAGAGTGGTAAACACAGTGGTTTCAGCAGTTGTTGTCTGATTGGAATGAGATCTGTGAGAGCAAGGTTAAATTTAAAGTAGGTTTCCTGAGCACACAATGGACTGAGAATTAGAGATGGAGGGAGAAGGAAGATGAAAGGCAAAAAGTTTCTTGAAAGTTGTGCTAGGTTTATCTGACAAGCCATGCTTAAAAAAGAAATTGAAAAGAAAGATGAGGGAGGAAATGAAAGGAGAGGGAGAGAAAAAAAAAGATATCAAAAGCAAAAAGTCCCCAGTAGGCAATAAGCTGAAGCTTGCACTGGGGTATTGTATGGTATTTCTGCTACAGTGGAAAAGATTTAAATCAGAAATCTTACACATAGTATTTAGTAGAAAAATGCTGTGTGCATTTTACCAAGTTAGGCAACACATATAAGATAAATGATAATTATTCCTAATTATTATATATTCCTTGCTCATGAATAAATCAATCGTGATTAATAAAGCCTGGATTTGAAATGGACTGATAATTCTGAATTTTTATCAGGCAGACTAAACATAACTTAAAGGATCCAACATTTCTTTTTGCTCCCTGCTCTTATTTTACTTCATTGGCCGTTCCTAGGGCTGTCCAGCTTCCCTCAGCCTGGTCAGGAAATAGTCATAGGCTGTGTAGCAAAATTCTCTCAGAACTCCACTGCTAAAGTTAAACATCCCCCCTTTACATCTACCAACCACCCAAGTTGTACATGATGTTGGGATATGAAAAGAAAGAATCCCTCTTCAGGCATTGGCAAACATGTGTAGGTTGGGAATGTGTGAAGAGTCAAGGATATCTGCATGAATCCCACCCCATAATGTTCCCATAATGTGAAGTCACTTTCAGACCACAGGCAAAAAAATTAGGCAGAGCAATGAATGCAGCTCATTGTCCAATTGATTATATTCCAGCCATGCAAAACTCAGATGTTTCTGCATGCACAAACATGCACACCTGTCCATCCATACAATGGGCATTGAGGATAAGGCTATCAATGGCTACTAGCTATGATGGCTATGCTGTGCCTTGATGGTTGGCATCAGCAGTAGGTCTGGTTTAACTCGCACAAGTGGGGAGAGCACTTTTGCACTTAGTTCCTACTTTGGTTTTCCCAAACCAAACAGTAGCTGGCCATTGTGAGAGCAGAATGCCACTGGCATCATCAAGCAGGCTCTTTTTATGTTTTTACATTCTCTGCCAATCTCTGCCAAGCGGCTACATGAGGTTCCAGGTGCTTACGGTATACTGGATTGAGTTTCCTTTGGGAAGATTGAGGCTCAGCAGAGGCTAGTGTCTTTAAGAAATATGGTTTATGAGCACATATTTACACCTGGAAGTCTGAAGTAGATGAGGTGCAGAACATTACACCCCAAGAGTGTCTCTCGTTGCCCCTCTCACGGCTTCAGCAAGGTTGGGTCCAAAGTAGCAGTCAGGCATGGCTCCTAGTCTTTTAGTGCAGCTTCCTCCAGCCAGCACCAAGATGGTTTTGCTTTGTCCTCCTTCTCTTTCCCAGCACACCTTTAGCCTCCAAACCCCAAGCCTCCTGTGAACTTTTCCTGGCACCTTCCACACACCCCTTACCTTGGCGCCCTCTGTTTTGCACAGACCTGAGCACCTTCCTTGATGTATAGATAGATGCCTGGGCATTGTTTCATAACGACATATATTTAACCAGCCTGGCCAGGCTAGTTTCCATAGTCTAAACCCAGTAATTTCCTTTAGCGCAGTTCAGGAGAACTACTGTGGCCTGTATCCTTTCTCTTCAATATCCCAAATATTAGCTAGATTCTGACATTTATCGATTTCTTGGGTTTAGTGAGGTCTCTACCCCCCCCCCCCGCAAACTTTTAACAATAGCAAGTGTTTTAGACAATATTGAGGCAACCAGTGTTGCTGTAGGAAGTAACCATGCCAACTAGGTGATTCAAGTGATAGGCGGTTGCAAACATTGTTGCTGACAATGGCAACCTGGTATATTGCCTAGCTAAGATATGAATAGGGATGCCACAAAGATCATTGATTCCTCCATTCCCTGTATGAAGCCTGAAAACTTGCCGGTGTGAGTAAGTGCATGGATAGCAAACATTTTCATTGCATTTGTGAAAAATAAAAGCAAGAGGCTTAACAGTACAAGCTGTTGTGAAATAGAGCAACTGAATATGCCATGCATAACAGTGATTCCGTTCTGCATTAGAGTGCTTAGTAATATTGTGATTTCAAATGGGGAATGATGTGCAATTAGGTCAATTGCATATGTGAGGCATATAAACGGTTCATAAATGATTCCAATCACCCTGATTTTTAATTATGTGAGCAGTTGAGTCTCTGCTCAAACATAGCACAGAACTGTCAGTTCAGATGCTGACAATTTCTAGAAGAGATGCTGCCAGTTTTTGAACTGTACCAGTTGCAGCTGCTCATGTGTTGGCTTTGTCATTGCAGATGGCCCACACTAATGGATCGGACCTCCATAATCCACTGCCCAGGCTTGGGCCCAAGGGAGGTCACTTTGGTGCTGCTAGCACAGTGGTTTGAGGCGTATTCGGTTGTCTCTCAAGACAGATGGATGCCAAAAGTCTAGCAACCTGCCCAATGCTCAGAGTGAGGCAAGGAGGGCAACCCCACTCCCTATTAATCACGCTGTGCCATTTTCATGTGTGTGCATAATTTCCATTATTAAAGTGTGTGTTCAAGATTATGTGTATCTGCCACTGTGCTTGGAGGACAGTGCTGGAGGACAATGCACCAATGAATTGATGTGGAAAAGGATGTTCTCTGTGGTGGCACCTATATGATGGAACAGTCTCTGCTTAGAGAGTCACTGGGCACCTTCTGCAATATGTTTCTGCCAGTAGTCAGAGACATTATTGTTTGCCAAGTCATTTCTGGACTCCACCAATCGCTTTTTGTTATTTATCCTTGGTCTACTGAATCATGCATAATAAATATGCAATTTTGGGAACTTTCATTATTTTGCATTGCTGTACACTGCTTTGACATATTTAGTAAAAAGTGGTATCAAGGTAAAGGTAAAGGGACCCCTGACCATTCGGTCCAGTTGTGGACGACTCTGGGGTTGCGACGCTCATCTCTCTTTACTGGCCAAGGGAGTCAGCGTACAGCTTCCTGGTCATGTGGCCAGCATGACTAAGCCACTTCTGGTGAACCAGAGCAGTGCATGGAAATGCCGTTTACCTTCCCGCCAGAGCGATACCTATTTATCTACTTGCACTTTGATGTGCCTTCGAACTGCTAGGTTGGCAGGAGCAGGGACCGAACAATGGGAGCTCACCCCGTCGCGGGGATTTGAACCGCCAACCTTCTGATCGGCAAGCCCTAGGCTCTGTGGTTTAGACCACAGCGCCCCCCCGCCCCCCTAAAAAGTGGTATAGAACTCTTTAAATAATTATTCTCATCATCATCCAAGCATGTGTGCTGATAGATGCAGACTTTATCTAATGTTCACTTCTTTGTCTATGTTTTTGGAGACAACATGATTGCAGAAACTAGGTAACTTATGTGTGCCTGCATATGCCTAGGTCTCACATGGCATTAAAGGCACAGCAGGTCAGCCCTTAGAGACTACCCTCAAAGGAGACAAAAATGGCACAGCAAATCCTTTAATGGGGAGCATGGTGGGGTCAAAAGCATTTCCAGAAGCATCGGATCAGAGCTGTGTATCAGAATGGGAGGTCACTGACTTTTGAAAGCAATGCACATCCACCTTTTTGGGAGGGGGGTGTCATTGCCTTTAAAAATCACATCTGCATGAAATCTGCTAGGAAGAGGTGTGAATGTATTTCATAATGTAAAGAATGAAGCAGGAAGACAATGCCATAATTTTTGCAATATTATAGAAAGCAAAGCTGTGAAGGAGCTGGAAACAAAAGAGGAAAAGTCACTCTGGTCATTAAATTAGCAGTTGCTGCTCTCTCTTTCCCCCCTCCCCCACAAAAAATATTTTTGCATGTTGTTAAGCCTGCCAACTGTTCCTAAGGCTGCAATTAATTGGCTCTTTGTATTGAGGAGAGTGCAACTGTTTTTAGAAAATACTAGGTTCATAGTCTCCTATCAATGCCACAAAGCAGAAAGGCAGCTTCGTGCTTTGTGAACGCTGCTGAGAATGCCGGGATTGTTCACGGTGGTAGCTTTGTATTCCAAGTGCGTTATGGAAATTGACAGTTTGTAAACTTGCGAGCTGTTAAAATAGCTCCTGCAACCTCTCCACTTTTCCTAATTTGGTTTTCAGAAAGTGCTCCCTTCCCTTCCTCTCATCACCTCCGGCATCTGCAATGAAGGAGAAAATATATGCTGTTTAGAGCTAATCCCTTTATGTTTTTTTCAGACAGCCCCACATATTACTGATGTTGCAAAGACTACTTTAGCCAAAGAGAGGCAGACCCACCATGATCTTTTGCTCTTGTTGTTTGATGTCATGCGCTACAGGGAAAAAACGCCCGATAAGTGCATTCTGAAGGGGTGCTCTCTTATCAGTCTGCTACTTATGCTTCCCGAGACCTTGGTTCAGCTGTTCTGGAACACAGGGAAGCACCATCTTTGATGGTTAATTGCTTGCAGATCTTAACGCGGCTGTTCTCAGCTTGCTCCCTCTGGTAAACACAGGCCTGCTGGATCACCATAGGCTACAATTTCTCCCGGCAGTGGATTGTTTAGTAATTGCATGAAGATAGGGAAAGAAAGTACAACCTGAAGTCATAGAAGTGCCAAGGAAACTGATGATGTGAAGGAAATGAAAGCTGTTGGCAAAACTAATAGAGAGAGTAACAGATACAGAACTGAGGGGTCTACTTCCTAACCCCGTCGCTGTCTTTTATAGGCAGCTTTCCATCTGTGTCAAATTTGTCTCTTGAATAGATCCTTTAACCACGGGGAGGGTGTTATCCATTCAAATGCTTCACTTTAGCTCAAGGGAACTGGCTTACTGGAGGACCCAAGTAACGATTGTGGCTTCCTCCCCGCTTCTTGGCTGCCTTCAGCCATCTCTCTCATGGATCCTGTTCTCATATCCGAGGGCTCTGGCAAGGCAGGAGTGCCTCTTGAATCCCCACAATATTTATATACAATCATACCTTGGGTTGCGAACGCTGCGGGTTGTGCGTTTTTGGGTTATGGACGTGCCGAACCCGGAAGTTCAGGAATGGATTACTTCCTGGTTTCGGTGTCCGCTCATGTGCAGAAGCACTAAATCATGCTTTGTGCATGTGCAGAAGCACCGACTTGCATCACGCGTGTGCGCAGACGCGGCGCTGCAGGTTGCGAACGCTGCAGGTTGCGAATGTGCCTCCTGCATGGATCATGTTCGCAACCCGAAGTTCCGCAGTACATGTGTTAAGACTTCCAAGATGGATCCCAAATGGAGGAGGAGGTCTGTTGCACAAATATTTTCCTCACTTTTGAAAAGTGATCATCTTTTGTCATGAGAACATACATGTCATCCTTTTTTCGTGTGTGAAAAATATGCATGCAGTGTGGGCACATTCTGTGGATTTTTGTATGGTTTTAATGTAATATTTTTTCTTCTTGGTGTTTTTAAAACATTGTAAGTCATTTACAGAGTCTTTACGTGGCAACAAGCAAAGGTATTAAATCGATTAAACAATGATGATGAGGATGGTGACCTGCATTAGCTTGGTTTAACTCCTCAGTTTCAATCAGACACCATTTATACCATACACTGGATGTGCTAGGATCAGTCAGTCATTTTATTTGTATGCCGCCTTTCCAAAGTTAAAGCCATGCCCAAGGCGGATTGCAACATATAAAATAATACATAACTACAAAAATAACAAAAGCAGTCATACACAATAAACAGCATCAAAAAGTACTCAAACAGATTGAACAATTTCCACATAAATCATAAGATCCCAGATGAAGTTACAAAAAAATTAATGGCAACAACCGTCTCCCAACAAAGCCCCCTAAACAACGCCCCAGCCCAAGATTCTGTTCAGGAGCCTCAGCCTTCAATACTTTCAACAGTCACGGCCTTCTCCAAAGAATTATGGGTGCTGAGAATTGTTAGGAGACCCCTATTCCCCTCACAGCTAACAGTTAACAGGGGTTGACTGTTAAACCACACTCAGAACTGTAGCTTTGTAACAACTCTCAGCACACTTAACCAGCTCCCTGCATTCTTAGGGGGATGCAATGACTTTAAAGTGGTGTCATAGTGCTTTAAATATATGGTGTGAATGTGTCTTCAGTCTTATATTTGGACTGTAGTTTATGTGTATGTGTGTGTCAATAATATCCACAGAATTGCAAGCAAATATTGAGGTTACTGTAGTTGTTAGCTGCAAGCGTGTTAATTTCTTGGCAGATGTGCACGTTGGCACCAGTTTACCAGTAGTTGCTCTCTCTCCCCCCCCCCCGTGCCTACTGCTGTCTTCCAAAATGGAGCTATTAATGTGATTTTAATCAACTGAGCTAGCATGACAGATTTATAATTGATCAAGGGTCAGTAAGCAGGTTTTGAAGATGGAAGAGCAGCAATTGTGAAGGACACTGAAGGTTAACTCATCCCCCCCCCCGCTAATTTTACACATACCTCATGGAAACATACATGGTGGTAAATTGGAAAAACAATGACTTGAAGGTTATTTTCAGTTCTTTTTGGTAGCTCTGTGTTGTGAACCACATTTTCTCTTAGATCCTGAGAAAATCCTTAGCTGTGTGGGTTTTAAAAACTCGCTTCAGCTGTCCCTAATCCTCTTGGTGAATTTTTAAGAATTTTCTTTGAAATTGTGTTTGTTGGACTTCTTTATTTATTGGCTTACAGTTATTGTAATATTTTGTGCTTGTGTGAGCTCCAGAAAGTTATTTATACATTAAAGAAGCCCACTATGATAAATAAAATAGCAGACATCTGTACTGGAGTGTTTAGGTTTTAAAAAATAATATTGAGGCCTGAACAGTTCCTTTTTAGCTTAAATAGCTCAGCTGCTATGAAATTAAGCATGGCTCAGGAGTTTCTGCACATCACATCAATAGGACTTTGATACCCAACTGTCCTTTGCTACCAGCAAGTAGAAAAATTGGTCAGTTTCATGGAGGAGAGGTCTATCAATTGCTGCTATCCATGATAGCTTAAATGAAACCTCCAGATAAAGAGACAGTGTATATATGAGTACCGAATGCTGAGGACAAATGAAAGAGGATGACCATCACCATCAGGGCAGTAGGAACGGTCATAGCTTAGTGGCAGAACATCTGCTTTGCATGCCTAAGGTTGCAGGATCAATCCCAAGCATCTTCCCATGGAACCTTGGAGAACTGTTTCCAACCACTGTTGACAATGGACCCCTGGTCTGACTTAGGGCAGCTTTCGATGTTCCTGGCCTGTGTTCCCTTAAATTTCCCAAGATGAGGATGGGATGCTGGAGTAGTTAGACCTGTGGCATAGTTAGACCCCTCATGTGCTTCTCCTTTGATGAAATCTCTCATTGGACTGCAATAATGACTCTTGCTTGTCTAGATGGAGGATGGAGAAAAATGTGTGCCTTCCTGTCTATGCGTAGAAATGCCTGGCTTCTCTGTGGCTGGAATGTAGTTCATTGTTCTGTGCATTTTGACACCACTGGCATGTGGCTGTTCATGAGGGGATGTGGCCCCAGGCTAAAGAAAGGATCCCCATTCTGGCTGTATGTCTATTGACTGGGAATATTCCTTGCCTTCACCCTGAAAGAGTGGATGTTGTCTTACTCCCCCTTCACAATTCAGATCTGAAAAAAGTAACCCTCTTCAGATTTCTGGGAAACTGCGAGATGTGAGCAGGGCACGTCTTGCTCTTTGAGTCTCTGTATACATGCTTAATTGTTTTGCTTTATTGAACACTGCTACATTTTGACTGGCTTAGTCCTTCAGAACATATGGGTCCATTTTGTGCAGGAAATAGCTGTCATTGGACATGTCGCTATGGTGGAAACTGCAGAATTGTGTTCTCTGCCTTTGATCTCACTTAAGGGTAAAAAAAATAAAGCCTTTAAAAACCAATACCAAATTAAAGCTCATGGCTGAGAAAGGATAAATAGAGGCCTGTTTTTATGGTGACCTGACCCAGACAGTTTATGTGCTATGCCGTTTGCAGCATGCCACCATACTTCTCTTTGAAGTATTTCATCTATTTAAATGTTGATGTTTTGCCGCTAGCATAATTGGGTGAAGCGATGGTTTAGCAGAAGTGCTGACGAAAAGGTCTTCTGCAAAATGGAATTGCAGATATTGAAAGGGAGGGCGGAAACCCTTTCAGAAATCAGTGTAATTGCTGAACATTTGACATTACTCCTTCTCACTTTCTGTCCCCTCTACAGATGCATTACTGTCAGGGACTCTTCCAGGATGGTGATGCCTGGCTGAAAGGGTTCAATGGCTAGCTAGCCCTGTCTGTCTGTCTCTCCTCTCCTTCCTCAATGGAAAAAGGGACTTACTTTAGTGAAGAGGGTAGCAGTGGGTGAGGGCCACAGTGCACAAAGGAAAGACCAGATGGCTTGTAATTTCATCATCCCTGAGAAGGAACATCTTCCCCCATCAGAGGAGAGGTCTCCTATGTACCCTGGGATCCTCCATCACCTGCTACCCTATCATCTCCAGTATCTGAGTACCATTCTTATGAGTACCTGCTTGGTCACCTGAGAAGTCTTACCCAATAGGGCACTTCTTATGTTCCCTTCCCCAAGGTGTGACTATTTTCTGCTTGTGGGAGGTGAGGATATAAATGTGGGAAGGCTGGTGTTAGCAAAATGTATGACACTGCTTGAAGCGAGCTGTGTCCACCTCAGTTCTGCTCACTGCTATTCATTCAAGCAGGGATAATAGGGTTTGCCCCACCATACCACTTTAAGAGGCTTCCCCTCCAAAATCCCAGGAACTGTAGTGTGTTAATGGTGCTGGGTAATGTCAAGAGACCCCAGTTCCCCTCACAATTGCCAGAGTGGTTAAACAATCCCTTTCCCCAGGTAATTCTTCCCTTGTGTCCCCCTCCAGTTCCCAGCTTGCCCACAAAATTACTTCCAGGGGGTGGTATTTTATTCCACTGAAACTGAACATTCAATAGCTCTGTCTTCTGAGTAAACATAACTATGTCTACTCTGAAGTAAACCCTTTGAATCCAGTGGATCTTACTCCCAAGTAAGTGCAGTTAGTATTGCAGCCTAGATATTGTGTCCATTTCTGAAAATTATTTGGGAACTGTGCTGGGAAGAAAGCAGTCAGTGGAAGAAACGAGCACTTGAGGGAGTGTTGTAGGAAGAAGGGATTAAGGTTTAAGAGTTAGGTTGTCTGGCTGGTTGGAAGTTGTTTGGAAGCCATTAAGTGGTGTGTGCCTTTCAGCATTTCAATTCATCATCCAGGAGGGACTCAGAAGGCTTTAGAAAAATGGTTCAAATGCATTTTGCCACAATAAAAGAGGCAACTTAGCCTCACTGTGCACATTCATACATTTTGGAACATTGCGCATGTGGCTTCATATTAACCTAATTCTCGCAGCAATTCAGCAATAGCCGAGTAGAATCTCAACTTGTTAAGGGAGGAGGGACCATTTCAGGAATTATTTGGTGCAACACGTTTTGCTTTATTAGGCTTTCTATCCTGCCATATCCAAGGCTTAGCTTGGGTTATAACTTGCCTCTTCCTGCGGCAACCAGATTCCGTAAGAACATTAAAACCACCTTTCTGGATCTTACGAAAGGTTCCTGTAGTCCAGTGTATAGGGCTTCCTCTGCCGATACCAGCATCTTGAACCCAGCCCAGTAGCTAATTGCCAACCACTGCAATTCTTCCAGCAGTGGCGTAATATCATGGCGATATGCCGCTGCTGGAAGAATTGCAGTGGTTGGCAATTAGCTACTGGGCTGGGTTCAAGATGCTGGTATCGGCAGAGGAAGCCCTATACAGCTTGGGACCAACATACACAAAATGTTGTCTCATCCTCTGCATATCCAACCAATCACTGCATTCTGCAAGAGAGAGCATCCTACAGATACCATCCTATCTGTGGAATTGGGACTGTAGTGTGGCAGCACCTACCCTTTGGAACTCCCTCCATTGTCTATCCCACCATGTCTCTAGTGTTAAGTTAGTAGCTGTTTTCCAGTATTGCAATAAAAGTATTTCTAGCTACAGACATGAAAAAACTAGTAGGTCCCTAAACAGTTAATTATTGTGGTCATCTACAAGCCAGTTTAAGAAAGCTAGCCTTGAAATCAGGTTGTATTACCTTCCATGTAATAGTAGAACCTTCTTCAAATGCCATTTTCCAATACCATTGCACAGGCTGGCATTCCAACCACACATGGAAATGTGAACCTAACAGTTGACATCCTCAAAACAAAATAAAAAAAATCCTTCCAGTAGCACCTTAGAGACCAACTAAGTTATTGGTTATTGTTATTGGTATGAGCTTTCGTGTGCATGCATACTTCTGGGCACCCGCATGGCCCCACAGTATGCCAACATCTTCATGGCAGATTTAGAACAACGAACCTCTCTTGTACCTGTGATACAGTGATGATATTTTTATTATCTGGACACATGGTCAACAGACCCTAGATACCTCCCACCAGATGTTCAATGACTTTCACCCCACCATCAACCTAACAATGAACCAATCTATGCAAGAAATACTTTTTTTGGACACTGGTGTATCTGAAGACGTGTGCATGCACACGAAATCTCATACCAATAACTAACTAAGTTGGTCTCTAAGGTGCTACTGGAAGGAATTTTTTTATTTTGTTTCGACTATGGCAGACCAACACACCTACCTACCTGTAAATAGTTGACATCCTCTCCAACATAAATGACTTGCACGAAAGCTTAATCTGTGGCATTTTGTGGGTGTGTGACGTCATCTCTGAATTGTTTTAAAACTATCTTCTCTCGTTTTAGCTGGCACTGACTTAAAAGGTCCCCAGGTTTGCCAGGCTGCTTAATCTTAAAGTCATTGGGCGCAGCTGACAGGGAAATTCTCCTACGCATTTGCTAGGACAGTTGCCAGGCGGGTCGTGCCATTTGGCTACTTGTGCTTTATACTGGGTACTCCGCTGGAATACTTCTCTGCAGCTCTTTAGATCTTGGAGAACATGAGGTGTAGTTGAGCATTATTCATGTTTTAGTATCTAAGTTATCTGCTCTTGGTTGAAGATGAGGAAGTTCTCGGGCTGGAAACTGGAGGTGATTTATGTGACTGGCTGGTATCCCCAGTAAGCAGGCGATGTAGAAGAGGGCCCAACACGACAGTGACGGATGTAACAAAGTCGCTGAAAAGAATGAACAGGTACAGGATTCTTTTTTCGTTGCAGTAACTAAAAAATGTATGACACCTTCATCCATTATTAAGCTAAAATTCATTTTCTCCAGTCAGAGGAGAGTTAATATACCTTAAATGATCAGTGTTTCTTTTTTAGTAACTTTAGTAAGTTGAAAAGATATGTGTCACCCACGGTGGCTACTAGCCATGATGGCTGTGCTTTGCCTCCATGCCTGGAGGCAGAAATCCTTCTGAATTCTGGAAGCCACAGGAGAGGAGAGTTCTGTTGTGTTTTGGTCATGCTAGCAGGTTTCCCATAGGCATCTGGTTGGCCATTGTGATAACAGGATGCCGGACTGAATGGGCCATGGACATGATCCAACAGGCCTTTCTTATGTTCTTTGTGGCAAAAAAGAGAGAGAAAAGCAGAACTATTGGAGCAACTGTATAGCTAGCATTTGGTCAGAAGTAGCATGTGATGGCCTGGGAATCGGATTCAGAGGCTGAACCTGAGGATTCCCAGCCTGCACAGGATTCCCTGCCTCCAGAACCAGCTGAGCCGGGGCTGGGGCATGAGCCTGAAGGGTCCTCACCTGTGCTGGATCCTCAGGTGCAGGCACCAGCTGAGTCTGCTCTGGCTCCTGAGGGGATGGAGGACCCATTGCCTGCAGGTGCTCCACTCTCAGCCCCGTCAGGGGAAGCTGAGGTTGCCTCTGGGTCTGGTAACCCACAGCCTCTCCTGAGGCGCAGAGGCTCAGGGCAGAGAGGCAGAGGGAACTAAGTTCTCCTCACCCAAGGCCAGGAGAGGCGAGTCACCTGTGGACCGGGGCCGCCCTATGCCTCGGGGCAGATAAAAGCCAGCCAGCCCCAGTCCCAAGTTGTGGGAGCAACATTGTTGGTAGCCTGTTCCTGCCTGCACCCTGACCTGCTGTTCTGCCGGAGCTCCTAACCTCACCCAGCTCCCTGCCTTGGACCCAGCTTCAGCTTTGTCGGCCTGCCTTCATACTGCACCCTCAACCTCGGACTGGACTCGGACCTCGCCTCTCGGTTAGCCCCCAGGACCAGCACATAGCATTTTATTTTATGCATTGCATTTTAACATGCTGGGCACCACCATATGAGAGGACGGTCAACATAATAAAAAAATGATGACGTTGCTGCAGTGGTAACAATTTAATCTGGCCCTCATCTGTGTCTTAGCCTGACACAAGGTCATAATATTCTTTGCTTCCACTGCTAATGTCCTTGGTTATTTTCCCCCTCCTGCCCAAAAGTTTTAAGACTATCCGAAAACCAATCTCCTTTCAAAGTTTTCTGACTAAGAAACTTGCTGCTCGTGCAGTTTCCATCCTGGTGAACTCTGGACTCTGAATGTCAATATTCAATTGAAGTGGAGGAAGCTGTGTCAGGTAGTGGAAGAAAACAGATTTGGATGTGAACACCCATTAACAAAATCCCTTGAGAATAAGAGGGGAAATGGGTATAATACCATCTGGGCTCTCATTTCAACAATAAGATGTCTTCAGTTTCTCCTTCTAAAAGTAAGTTTTGGCCTTGGCAATACTTTGGACTGAAATTAGGCTGGGTTTTTATGGTTGTTGTTTTTTTTGCAAACTTTGCAGCCCCACCAGAAGAAGTGAGACACAGGACAGTGTAGGTTGGATAAGATGGGGAATCAGATGATGTAAAATTTTGCATAGTGTGGAGATCATGCATAGGTGACCCTGCCCCCCAATAGTAGAACCTAAGGTTATCTCATGAAGGTGAACGGTGGGAGATTCTGGACAGAGAAGAGGAAGTACATAGTATGGAATTTGCACATAGTATGGAATTTGCTATCACAAGGTGTGGTTTTGCCCACCAAATCAGATGGCTTTATAGGTGACAAGGCAAATCCATGGATGCTCAGATTATCAATGGCTACTAGTCATGATGGCAATATTACCTCCTAGATCAGTGACCTATGAATAGATCAGTGACCTATGAGAGCCAGTGTGGTGTAGTGGTTAAGAGCAGTGGACTCATAATCTGGTGAACTTGGTTCGATTCCCCGCTCCTCCACATGCAGCTGCTGGGTGATCTTGGGCTAATCACACTTCTCTGAAGTCTCTCGGCCTCACTCACCTCACAGAGTGTTTGTTGTGGGGGAGGAAGGGAAAATGAGATTGTTAGCCGCTTTGAGACTCCTTAGGGTAGTGATAAAGCGGGATATCAAATCCAAACTCTTCTTCTATTAATACCAGTCACTGGTGAGCAGCAGTGGGAGAGAGTTATTGGCTGGTCATTATGGGATTAGATAGATCTAATGCAACAAGGACCTCCTAAGGTGTGTCTGTGACTTGCAGTACAGCGTGAGCTGGAGGACATGCAAATTTGTCCAGTTTCCTCACCCCAATCCTTGCTGCACTATGAGCTTCAGGCACAAAACTGCCTGCAAAGGAGTAGAAGCAGAATGTGCACACTTCACTCTTGTCCAAAGCCTACCCAGTCCCTGATGAAAGAGGGTCTAGTATTGCAAACCCCCAAAGAGACTGCAAAGTTAGCATGGGGATTTGTTGACTGGAAGGTGTCTGAAAATATACTACTCATAGCGGATTGTGTATTTGAATGTGATAAAGTGTTCTCTGCAGCAAAATATTCTCATAGCAGAGAGAGAAAAAACTAGTGTAGAAATATTATCCCTGATATGGTGTTGTCCTATCAGCCCAAGGACTGATAGCCAGTGTGGTGTAGTGTAGTCCATTCAGTCCCTTTTCCATGCAGGTTTACCATATAAATTCCTTTAAAAAAAATTAAACCTACAAAGTAGAAGGGGAAAGCACTTATGAGATGGGTGGTTATGAGGAGGCCTGAGGGCTGCCTCTCTGTCTCTCTAAAAAAGTAATATTAGCTGCCAAAGGGTTGTTAGCAAATGTGTGGGGCTCCTGGCGCCGCACGTGTTAAGATCTATGCAGTAAGTCCCAGTGGAAAAAATGGACCTTGATGTCACACAGATGTTCTCTGGGGAATCTTATAGATTTCCCATTCAGTTGTTCCTCAGAGCCTTAGGGGGAACTGCACATAAAACATACATAAAATACATTTCATGTTGGCTACCCTGGTATACAGCAACTTCTGTAAATACTCTGTAGTTCATCCTCACCAAGTATTTGAGAAACTCACGAAGAAATGAACCACATAATGAGAGTCACGAACCCTCACATTAAAGGAGCTTGTCGAAACGTTCTTATGCTCTCTTTGGTAGGGGGGAAAAGTACCCATGAAATTGGTTATGTGAGCTTTCCCTTAGATCTCTGGTGATATAGAGTGATGATGGGGGGAAAACTTGTGAGAGCATTTTGTGTTCATCCCCAAAAGCTAGATACAGAATACTCCCTTCTAGACCATCTACTGTAAATAACGGTTCAGTATTTTATTTCTGAACATAAAAAGAGCGGAGTGGAAGTTTATTATAGAAAGATGTCAGCTTGATACCTAAGGGAATACGGAGGCTGCAAGAAGATATTTATTATTTTCTGTAAAAAGAGGGATTTCGGCAGATGAGTTTATGTAAACCTTGTCAGTTTGCTGTGAGCCACATTGATTGGTACGAAACCTATCATAAAGCAGGAAGATTCATTAATGCAAGCTGTTGCACAGCACGAAGGAGTCCACCTACTGTATGTTTTGAAATTACTTACTTGTGAATAAATACCATATGGGCTGTGATTCTAGTTTCAGTCCACTGCTGTCAAAAATGATATGCAAAATTATCTGGTCAATGCTTGGAGATATCTAGATGAAAACTTGCCATGATTCTCGGAACTACGGGCACTACACATATCCAGTTTTCTCACTCCTAGAACACACACACTTGCTTTTAAAGATGAGACCAGCAGACCTGTTAATATCATAAGACAATAAAGAGAGTCCTACTGCATCAAGCCAAGGGTCTGTTGAGTCCATTGTGCTGTTTCCAACAGTGGTGAGCCAAATGTTTCTGGGAAGCCCTAAACATCTGTTCATCACCTCTCTCCACGCCATTCACGAACCATTGTTCTGAAAAACTACAACCTTTTGGATATGGAGGTTTGACATAGCATCCATTAATAGATCTGAGCAATAAATTTGTGTCATCCTATTTTAAAATAGCATGGGATCTCTTGAGGACCCGTGGGGAGCGGCATCCAGAGCCAATGGTATCAGCACTTTTAAATGCTCTAAGAAATAGTTTAAATAGACAGTTTAGCATTATGATAGAGGGATGCAAAGCTTTTCTCTATCCACTTTTTCACATTGCATATAATTTTGCGCACCTTTTTTTCATGTCCCCTCTTAGCTTTTTTTCCTCCTAAACCAAATACTTCCTAATTCATTTATATCTCCCTTTTCCTTCAGAAAGTTTAGATTCTCAAACCACTACCATCACCATCCAGGTCCACACTTGTTTAACTTTTGTTATGCTGCAATCTTATGTGGTTTCAGAGCATTCATTGCACCCTGGGAAGGCATTGTGAGACTGTTATGGAATATGTGGTTGTCTGCAGTCCTGATTTTCTGATTTTTCTCAAGCAGGGAGAAGAGAATTCATTAGTGAGGGTGAGAACTATTTTCTCTCTCTCTCTCTCTCTCTCTCTCTTCCTTTCCCCATAAAGTTTGAGAAAACTGTTATGCTGATTAATTTCATGGAGTCTGTTAAGCTCTGATGAATCAATTCCAGCCTTTTCTATTATTCTCAGAGAGTGTGTGTGTGAGAGAGCACTAATTTGCAGTGATTGTGCACCATAATGAATCTTTTTTAAAAATGGTGTTAGAAGCCTATGGATGTAATGCTACTAATGGATTTAACGGGATGGTGCATTGCCTACATGCTGAAATTAAGAAGGAGCAGGTACAGTAGTCTTTGCTTGCTCCCACACCCTCTACCCCCCTTTTAGCTCATTAGCTTTCCCTTGCAGAGTGCTGCTGCATACATTTCAAAACACCCCTTGAATAGCTCCCAAGCAGGAGATTTATTCCCTCTTTTCCAGAGCATTTTGCAAATTACAATTAAAAAAATCACAAATCACATAGCACTGTATATTTGATACCATGAAGAGCATTATGCAGTTGGTAGCAGGAGAATTGTGGAAGAGAACTAGTATTCAGTAAAAATGTGGGGAAACTCAGAACTCAGATAAGAAAATCATAATAATTTCTGTTTGAAGAAAGATGTGTGATGTGCCATGGGATCAGAGTGACTTTAGTTTGTTTTAGTGTGAATTTGGCAACTTTTGGAGCTTGGACTGTATTCAAGGCCATGCACTGTCTATGGAACAACTAGAGCTAATTGTATTGTTGTTGTGATTATTTATTAAATTTGTATACCACCCTATACCCGCAGGTCTCAGAGTGGTTACAACATAAAATCACAATATAAAAACACAAAATGCACAATAAAAACAAAACCAATCAAATAACCCTACCCCCCAGCAGCCAAAAGCCTGGTTAAAGAGGAATGTTTTCTCCTGGTGCCTAAAGGTGTTTAATGAAGGCACCAGACGAAGCTCCCTGGGGAGAGCATTCCACAAATGGGGAGCCACTGCAGGAAAGTCCCGTTCTCATGTTGCCACCCTCCGGACCTCTTCTGGAAGAGGCACACAAAGAAAGGCCTCAGAAGATGATCTCAGGGTCTGGGGTAGGTTCATATGGAAAGACGTGGCCAGTGAGGTAATGGTATATCTGTCACTGGACCAACCACAAGGGCTGGCACCGCCCCTTCTGCCTCCAACCATCTCACGTTGAGCAGGAGGGTCTGAAGGGAGACTGTAAATATGTTTGGCTGAAGATAGTTACAGGCTTCTTCACAACCAGGAGCCCTGGGTGGATAAGAAAAATAAATCTCTTAAGGAAAAAGAAGGGTTTGTGCTCTCCAATATTACCAGGTCCTACTGGGTTTAATGTGGTTATTTCACAAGTCATTACTTTTCCTCCAGCATTCTTCTTTGACATTGGAAGAAAAAAAAACCCCAAACAACCCAACACCATGTTGAGGCATGATCCTACTAAAGACTTGGAGGCTACACGGTATATAGATTCTCTGGCAATTGGCACATGCTGACTAGGGCTGTGGCCCACTTTCGCAGATCTCCTGGGTGCCAAATCCCCACCAGGATGTAGGAGCTACAGGTCTCTGCTAGATGTCATCATTTTCCTTCTCAGTACCATGGTAAATTGTTAAGAAGCTTCCAGCTTAAGGATTTCTATATATCACCTGTGTCTCTACATCACAACAGGAAGGTATCTCAGGCTGCAATTGTATACACACTTACGTTAAGCTGTCAGTAGGGGTTATTTCTGGGTAAACTTCTATAGGACTGCACTGACAGCTACCTTTAAGTCTTTTGTGGCAAAATGCAATAAATAAAATTAAATAGGTACTCTGGTTTAGGGTTACCAAAGCTATTTGGTGTGATGGTAGGTCTGACTTCCATGCATGTTTGTGATAAGAACAGAGATGACCCATTGCTCCTTCCCAAAAAATGTGGTTTGTCCTGTGATTCAGCCTGCTAATCACATGGATCCATTTGTGTGAATACATCGTAAGCAATTGATTGTGGCACAAGTTGACCTAGGCTTCATCATCAGACACACTGAAATGCATGGAAAGGAAAAGGTTTTAGAGGAGGGGACTTTGACCTTTGGGGCCCAATGGCACATTTTGAAATTTAAGGATCTCATGGGCACACTAAACAACTTGTTTCACAGAAGAAAAGCAGTTGGTGCTCAGAACTTACCTAAACAGACAGAATACCACTAGAAACAAATAAAACACAGACAGAAAGTACCAGGCAACACCCCCTAAAGCAAACCAGCCCCATCAAAAATTAAATGGGTGGGGGCAGGGGGCCTTGCTGGGTGCTAAGAGGGGTGCCTGAGGATGTCATGGTATCCACAGACACCATGTTGGAAACCCCCATTTTAGGTCAGTGTTTTAAACAGTTGGCATCTTTGAACAATTTTGTTTTATATGTATGTTTGTATACTTTTGGTGCAACTCAGGGTGGGGAACCACTTACAGGACTCCATTAGCCCCAACCAGCTTGGCTAATGGTAAGGGGTGATGTGAGTTTTGGTCCAACAACACCTAGAGGGACACAGGTTTCCCATCCCTGGCATAAAGCCTACCTGCATATCCTCTCAAAGGAAAGTTTTTTAAAAGAGAGAAAAATATTTGCGGCAGTTGTTTGGAACATGGCTGACCATGCCACTGAAACAAAAACTGAACAGTGGATCACCGTGCAAAATTGCAATCTGCTTTTGAAAATCCCTTCGAATTTCAAAAGCAGTTTGCCATATGGTATATGGGGCAGCTGTTCAAGAAACGGAAGCCACTTAACACGCTTTGGACATGCTGAACGAGTTACACCATCCCTTGGACTGAAGCCAAAACTCTGATACACACCCCATAAGGCTCCCTCCCCTTCTTAAATACTACTGTCATGCAAATAGGAGAGCGTTCTTAGAGTGAAATCTCTTTCCAGTCCAATAGAGCAAATAGACCGTGGCAGAGATAAAGTGTGAGCAGAGGGTTGGAAGCCAGACATGCAAATTTTAATCTTGGCAGCCAATGCTGATGCCCTGTATTCTCCTGGGCATGTGTCTTAATCTTCCTGCTTTGTTTTATACATGTATAATAACAGGGATAATGCTCAGCTTCCTCTGAGTTTTGCTGAGGTTAATGAGCTGATGTATGTAAATTCCTTTGAAGCTTTGGCATGCAAACGATAAGCAAAGAAGTGGTGTCTTTTGGAATGTGACTGGGAAAAGATGGATGACCGTGCAGCGTAGACATGGGGGAGGAAGGAAAAGTCCAAGCAAAGGGGGAAAAGAAGCAGAGCACAGGCAAGTCACACAGAAGAAAGATGTCCCCCTTTATCTTCTCTATCTGTGACTTCTGCTTGGCCTCCTCATCTATCAAGTTACTTTCTGTCTCGAAGAAGTAAGAACTGCTTCCCTGGAGTTGGTATGATGCTAAGCTGGGAAGCCTCTAATTAGAAGTCTAATCTCAAACACAGATGAAGTGGGTGGTAGAAGGCAAGCTCTCCAACCTCTCTGTAGAATAGGGATAATATAGAACTACCTTGATAGGTTATTGCCAGGATTACTGAGGTTATGCACATGAATGATTTGAACAGTCTACAGGCATTATGTTAGCATTTTGGCGAAGGCTGTAGCTCAGTGGAAGAGTATTTGCATTTGCATGCAGAAGGCCCCAGGTTTAATCTATGACATATTCATGTAGAACTGAAACTTTCCCCTGACTGAAACACTGCAGAGCAGCTGCCAGCTAGTCTCAACACTACCAAGCTAGATGAATGAACGGTCTGATTTGGCTTCTAATGCCCTTTCTTATTGTTACATTTGTTTGTTGCTCACCCTTCATCAAATCATCCCAGGGTCAATTATTTGAAATGAAAGCAGACCTGTTTTGGGTGTGATTGATGGGTGTGTGATTGCAGAATGCAACCCGGCTGAAAATCAGGTGTTGCCTGTATCACAATACAAAGGCAATAGACATTGAAACAATTAACCCAGAATCACAAAGCTAAACAGAATCACAGGTTTGGATGAGGCCAACCCTGCTTGTCTTTAGATGCCTTTTGAAAACTTACTTATTTACCCTGGCTCTTAGCTTTTGATCAAGGAATCGTAGAAACTTAAGAGTTGGAGGGAACTCTGAGGATCATCTAGTCCAACTGCCTGCAATGCAAAAATATGCAGCCGTCCCATACGGGCGATCAAACCTGCAACCTTGGCGTTATCGGCACCCTGCTCTTAACCATGCGGAAGTATCTTTCTCCCTCTCTGAACTGAATATGATTTCGAAGTTTCGTTACTGTTGCGGGTTTTAGATTGCTTTTAAAATTATCTTCATATTCTTATATGCCACCCTGGGATTTTGAAGGTGGTGGGGGGGACCCCAGCTAAAAGTGCTATAAACAAACAGACAGACAGACAGACAGACAGACAGCGGGGTATCATGGGAGGGAAAACATCCACTCTCCCCAAAGCCTGGGTAGAGAGATGCATCTTGCATGAACTGACACTGCAAACTATACAAGAACTGTGCAAGATCCTTCTTCATCAGCATATAACCCACTCCTTCGACGATGAATTTACTTGACTTCCCTCTCTGCCAGTGCTATACCTTGTACGTGCCTATGCTTGCCCAGTGTCTCCTTTGATTCTTTTTAGTTACTTAGAGAGCCAGCACAGACCCCTTCCTGCATTCTATTCTGTCTGCATAATGTATATTTTTCAGTGAAGCCCCCTAGGCAGGATTTTCTCCTCCTTTTCATGTTGTACTGTGCCTGGCATATTGCTGCTAAGAAAACATGGCACAGCCATCCTAGGAATATGCAACTTTAAGAATGAAGATGTGTGATTTTGTTGGAATGTTCCCCAAGGCATGTCTAAAAGCTCCATGCTTGTAGAAAGGTCGCATGTCAAGGAGGAGTCGTCTAGCCAGCTAAGTCTGTAACCTGCTACTTTTGTATGTGCGCAGAGTTTCTCCACACGGGAGAGCACTGAAATCATACTGTGCTCCCCATTTTGCATTCCAAATTAGTAGGGTCCCAGAATTGTTGTACTATGTGATATATCCTGAAATATGCAGCTCAGCGCTTACATTCCAGAATCATTTTATGCAAATAGTTACAACTGTTTCTCAGTAGTATAGTTGTTTCTCCATCTTCTCATGGTCACAGCTATATTGAAAGAGTAGTACATGCAACAGGATGCTGTCAAATTTTATGCAGTTCAGTTTTGGCAGTGAATGCAGTGAGACAGAACATGTGTGGCAAATATATGAGACACCAACAGAACATGTTTTATATGAATTTAGCTGGGAGCAGAAAGATTACCAAATCAATCTATACTTGTGTCTGTTTCACTGGGTTTATTGCAGTGTGAACCCACTTGTACTGGGAAGTCAAGGCCCATTGATTATATGTTGGTGGCAGACGCCAGCATTCAATATACAATTTACATTATTTTCTTCCTGTATGTTTGTGAAATCTGGATGGCTTAAAGCAACCCTGATTTGGGGAATCAGGGTTGTTGTTTTTTGGTGTTTGTTTTTGCTGCTTCACGTGCAGGAGGTTATTTCGGCTAGCTGAATGAACCAAAGGAGCAATTAATAATGTAAAAAGAAAATCACCAACATCAAACCTCAATTTGTTAAATACAGAGAGTTCCATTTGTCACCTGATGACCCAATCATTCCTCTGATGACCTAATCTCATGTTTTACTGGTCATCTTCCTTAACATATGAAGACGGAATAGGTCCCCAGAAGTATAATTTTGACTGTTGGGGTGTGTGTGTGCTCAGTTACAGATTTCTTAATGCAGGTAGGTAGCCGTGTTGGTCTGATGCAGTCAAAAAATATATATATATATATATATAAAATGGCCAGTAGCACCTTAGAGACCAACTAAGTTTGTTCTTGGTATAAGCTTTCGTGTGCATGCACACTTCTTCAGATATACTGAAGATACACAGTGTATCTGAAGAAGTATGCATGCACACGAAAGCTTATACCAAGACTTCTTGATGGATTACAGTGATTTCAGAGGCGAAGGGATTATTTGTGAAGTTTTAGGACAGAAGCCTGCTCAGCTGCAGAGATGCATTCAGCGCACCTTTATAAGCAAAGATTTTACATTTCCCCTTACCTAAGCTTGCTAATGGGGTACAATTGGGAGAATTGCAAGCAGTTCTGAGTACTTGCTGAAACCATTGAAATTTTGCAAATATTTGAAAAGAATGCTTGCAAAAACCTGATAATTTTTGTACAGCTGATGTATTCACACATCTCTACTTCAGCGGAATCGCAGGATAACCATTGCACTTGAACTATCTTGTGGGGACTTTTAGGATCTGCTTCATCCATTCAATCAATGGGACAAAAGTTAGTTTCCCATTGATTTCATGGGGAAGGAGGGATGAATGCAAAATTAGACTTATTTTACATTTAAAGGTGAACCTATCTAATTTACACTTCCAGAAACAATATGCAAAACACAGACGTCATTTGACATTCACAGCTCTCCAAGTAATGTAGTCCTTCAAGTAATGAGTACAAAAATTAATATACTGGGGTATACTGGTCCTAGGGATGGTGGGGGGAAAGAGAAATGGAGGGAAACCAAAACTGACAGATTCACCCATCCCTAAAGGCAATTAAAGTGTGACAAACGTGGTGTGGACCCAACCCATTATTAGCATTCATTCTGCTTAATGGTGGTGTATTCCTGCAGCACCACACCATTTAATGTTGCTTAATCAGGTATTAAATTACTGTGAAATTTGGAGCAGTGGTTCTATTTGTACACACTGAGGAAGCCTTTGTATCAAAGCTAACCAGGAAGAGAATGGGAACAAATCATATCAGTCCTTGTAGCTCTTGGCTTTTAATTCACTTAAACCATGAATTTCTGATTTTCCTTTTGAACTGAACAGAAAATCTTTCTGTTGACCTAAACTGATTTGGATTAATCCCTTAATTAGGAGGAGTGCTTTAGGAAATCTATGCCGTACCTCCATGTTCTCACAAAACAGTCTTCTCGGTAGCTGCACCTTTAGAGAAGATTTTGTAGCGGCTTTGGCTATCTCTGCTGTAGCAGTTGCAGAAAGGTGATTTATGTGGTGTCTTCTCAGGGCCCCGGGCAGCTGCTGTCTGTGTTCTGTGGGGAAAGTGTGGCTAAACTCAGCCTCCTCCATCCATAGGGCCCCGCATGCCTCTGTGACATTCCGTTACATCACATTCGTACGAGGTATGCCTTCTAATCCAAGCAGTATTCACGGGCTTATTATGTTACTGGGTTAAAACTGAGACAAACTGCAGACTCTCCCATTTTATTTTTTAAGAACATCTAGCTTATAATTGTACAGTTGGAAGGGACCACAAGGGTCATCTAGTCCAACCCACTGCAATTCACAACGTGAGGCTTGAACCCACAGCCCTGAGTTTAAGAGTCTCATGCTCCACTGGCTGAACTCTTTCTCTCTCTGGGTTCTGTGTAATGCGAATGCTGATGCATCCACAATATTGCAAATATTGATTGATCCTCATAAAAGGTGTTAACTTACTATCATTTGTGAATTTTGTTCTAATGCCTTTTTATTATTGTTGTCAGAATACCTGCTGGTGCATTGGGAAAGAATCAACCTCCCCTCCATGTGCTGTGTTCCCAATCCTGCTTGGACCCCTCATGGCTGATTTTCAGAGGCTAAAAAATGTGCACAGATGCACATTGAATACTCGCATGGCTTATGTTTGGCCTTCAGACTTTATTTTTTAAAAAGAATATGATTTTACACAAATTCTTTAGGTTAATATCTTAAAGAAGAATTATGTCTTTAGGGGAAAAAGGGAAATTAAAAACCCCTCTTTTCCTTGGTCAGTTCCCTGCCCCCCTTTGACATATATGCTGCATATGCATTGTACAGGAATGCATTCATTTGATGTGCTTAATTATCTCATGGGTCTACAGTGACTTCCAAGCTTTCCCCAGTGCATAACTACAAAGTTCCTAGTACCACACAAATAATAATCCCAGGCTTATTAGTTTTACAGTAATACTTGCAGTAAGCAAACTTGTCAAACAGGTAAAAGGAATGACCTAATTATATGAAAAACTAATAGGATGGATGCTGCCATTGAGAAAATATCGATCTTTCTATGTGATTTAAACTATCCCTTAATTCACCGGGATCAGCAGTTCAAGACAAAGGTATATATGAACCTGTCCCAATACAAAGAACAGACCATTTTGGTACGGAGTAGCAAGGCTTTATTCCAACAAACCAATTCCCAGGTTGTGATCAAATTAATTCAGTTGATGTAATTTGGTGTTCTGTGGCCTTCCACTTGATGTATATGCGACGGCGTCATTTCTGCATCTCAATTACTTATTGGAAAACTGGAGGCACCCATGCATGACCAATAATTGTTAGTGATAGAACACATCAATATGTGATTTTCCTTAGCACAATTTAGACGTTTGTAAAAAAAAAAAAAAATGTGTCAAGGAAGAAGTGGGGCCACACATATTAGCCCCACTTCCCAACATCCTTACCCCTACCTGACTTCATCCCCAGAGTTTTACATCAAGGGGAGCCAACATGGCATCTTCCATATGTTGTTGGGTTACACATCAACCTGAGTTAGTTTGGCCAATGGTTCAGTGATGATAACAGCAACATCTGGAGAGCACTATGTTAGCTGGCCCTGCTTCACACATTGGGTAGAACCGGCTTTCTCAACCTCGGCCCTCCAACTGTTTTTGGCCTACAACTCCCATGAACCCTAGCTAGCAGGACCAGTGGTCAGGGATGATGGGAATTATAGCCTCAAAACATCTGGAGGGGCGAGGTTGAGGAAGCCTGGGGTAGAAAGTCTGAAGGGGAATTATTTGTGCATTCTGCTGAATATGCTTAGATTCATGCTGCAGTTGGGGGTGCTGATTGCACAGGATTTCTGATCACAGGGAAGCTTCTAAATACATCCAGCAGAATTAGCATTCCTCTTCAGATCTTCCCACTCAGCATGGGAAGGTTGAAGTGGAGCTGGCAAGGCCAGTGCACTTGAGGACAATTGTGGTGAACACTGCACATGCAGCCCTGTACGTGCACAGATCTGCTCCGCACGTCATTTGGATTTGTTGACAAGGACAACAGAACAAAGGACATTTCCCTAATGCAGAAGTTTCACTTTGCAAATGAGACCAGGTAATTTAGAACTCCCGATTTTGGGAGAGAGAAATTGGATGAGCAGAATTTCAGAAGCATCCCAACTTTATATTGCCTGCCTGCACTCGAAGTGCCTGCTTAATCAGAGGACTCTGCTAAACTGGTAAAGAAAAAGTGATTTATATGTGTTGCATATGCGATATAACATTGTGTCACCAGATGGCGATGTGGTGTCCCGTTTTTCTCTACTTGTTTTCCCTGTTTAAATTTACAATGCTTTAAACTGAAACGCATCTTTGATGTGTCTAGATCCAGCCACAAAGTATAATTCAGGTATGGTTACAGGTATGGGAGAAAGTGCCTCTAAGCATGTGCAGGTTGTCACTGCATTTCAGAAGACTATAATATGGTGTGGCAATTTAGTGCTTTAAATCCCAGGCACATGGAGGCTGCTTCATGCCACGCCATTTTGCCAAAATATTCATGCAACCAACAAAAACTGTTCTGCTAGGATGGTGAAAATCTGCACGGCAAGCTTCCATTCACAGAACATCATCTACAAATGCCCTATAGGAAGCTTGTTGGCCATATTAAAAACAGATGTTGGATGAGGACCATAGGTCTGATCCAACAGGGCTCTGCTGAGGTTCTTAACTTTAGAAGCTGAATTATATTGAGTAGGAGGAGCGCAGTATTGTCTACAATGACTGGCCATGGCTATCCAGAGTTGCGGACAGGTGTCTCTCTCCACCCTGTCTGGATATGTCAGGGATTTAACATGGAACCTTTTGCCCATATATGCTTTGGAATTGATAGAAACATCTGCATGTATGAACTGGGCATTACTGTCTTGAAATTGCACTGAGATACATTGAAAAAAATGGAACATTGGTGGTTTGGGATAATGAAAGATAAGACTGTTCTTCCATGACTGAATGTGAGACAGAAGTGTCTATAGACTTTCCCTCCCCCGCCTGTATTTATTAAAATGATTGCTTCGAGTCAATGACATTACATTGCCTCCCGAGACAGGTGAAGGTGCTTCCCTTTTAAAAGGAAGCCAAACATTTTCCAGAAGGGGGTATCCATGGAAACAGCTGAGCACATTTGTAAAGAAAGCCATGTGGGACAGGACAGAGGCCAGCAGGAGCATTCATGGCAACAGCAGACATGGTGGGGGAGAGAGAAAGGGGGTCATGGGAGGAATGAGAATGGCAAAGGAAAGAGATGTTGCTTGCCAGAATTCCAATCGGCCATTTTTCAAAGGATATATTTTGGACATGATTCAACTTGATGGGCTGCATTACAAAAGGAAAAGAACTTTCCCCACAAGGCACATTCTGTACCTCCAGTGTGTCACTTTATTTCTGAAAGGACAGATTATTTCTTAATGGCTACTCCACGTCAAAAGTAATTCTACCAGGACGCTTGTAGTCATTAATTTTTGTGTTGCAAGCCATGTACATCTTCCAATTGCAGAACTTTAACTGCCGACTTCCTTCTAGAAATAGAAATATATATGCAGTGTATGTAGGCATGGGTGGGTGTCAGGGAACCCACACACCCAATTGCCCAACACAATATTTTTTTTTGGGGGGGGATTCTCCTATCATGTCAGCAGCTGAATACAAAAAACTGTGGGAGTGGATCCAGACCCAGTTCCTTGAGATACTATTCACATAGTGGTGCCCTCCAGATATATTGGATTACAGCTCCTGTCAGTCCCAGACAGCTTGGACAATTGTAGAAGAGTTTGGATTTGATATCCCGCTTTATCACTACCCGAAGGAGTCTCAAAGCGGCTAACATTCTCCTTTCCCTTCCTCCCCCACAACAAACACTTTGTGAGGTACGTGGGGCTGAGAGACTTCAGAGAAGTGTGACTAGCCCAAGGTCACCCAGCAGCTGCATGTGGAGGAGCGGAGATGTGAACCCTGTTCCCCGGATTATGAATCTACCGCTCTTAACCACTACACCACACTGGCTCTGTAAATTGTAATTTACAGGATGTAAATTGTAGTGCAATAACATCTGGATGGCACCATGTTGGCTACTTTTGGTGTGAACAATATTAAGCTAGAGGGACAAAATGGTCTGACTCAGTATAAGGAAGGGATGGAAGAGAGTTTCATTTGATCCGCATTTCTAAGAGTACCAGCTGAATTAATAGCTTCCAAACTAACAGATTGGATCATAATTAGCCTTTGGATTTTGTACTTCTCTGACCACACTTTTTATGCCTTCAACTTTCCCAAACCTAGCCATCCACTTGTTGATGCTAGACTACAGTGACAGTTCAACTTAACACTTTGCAGCCTGCTCGTCTTCCTTAGATGTAATGCCTCCCTCTAGTATAAGGTTCTTATAATAAAATTTACCGCATACACAATATGGTTTTTCTGCAATGTTGTTTTGTGATATTTGTGACAAATATGTATCTAATTACAGCCTTTTCACACACATATGCTGGGTGGCGCTGTGATCTAAACCACTGAGCCTAGGGCTTGCTTATCGGAAGGTTGGCGGTTCAAATCCCCGCAATGGGGTGAGCTCCTGTTGCTATGTCCCAGCTCCTGCCAACCTAGCAGTTTGAAAGCACGTCAAAGTGCAAATAGATAAATAGATACCGCTCTGGCAGGAAGGTAAATGGCGTTTCTGTGCGCTGCTCTGGTTCGCCAGAAGCGGCTTAGTCATGCTGGCCACATGACCTGGAAAATCTGTCTGCTGACAAACGTCGGCTCCCTCAGCCAGTAAAGCGAGATGAGCACCACAACCCCAGAGTTGTTCGTGACTGGACTTAACTGTCAGGGTTCCTTTACACACACACACACACACACACACACACACACACAAGAAAATGGGGCAGAATGGACCTATGATTGAGCACATGCTAAAGTGACATAGACAGAACCTTCCATCCATAGTAAAAAGCACCTTTCTATGATATTTATCCATCCACCCATTTGTCTATCTGGTCTTAGTACAGGGACTTTCCATCTATCAAATGTGCCCCAGACCAATTACCTTAAAGCAAACGCTATCTTACAGTTCCTAGCAATAAAGTGCCTGCATTTCTTTTTCCACTGGTGTTATACTAGACATTCATTACTAAACCTCAAAAACAACAAACATACTGCTAAATGGATATGCACATTCATAAGACTAAGAATAAATGTTTATTTTCATACTGTCTAAAAATACATTGTTTGGGGGAACAAACAGTAATATTATATATATCGCCTGGAAAACGGCAAAGTGGTTTTGGAGACTGCATATTAGATGAAGGAAAAATGACACCTTATTACAATGTGAGAAGTCATTGCCTTGAGTTTTGCAGAGACTCCTTAGGGTTCGCATTGCAGCTTCGGATGTTAAAAAAAGCTAAAACAAAAGCTGCTAAGGCTTACATAAGCTATTTGAAAGCATACACAAAGCTTATTTGGGGGCATTATTAATGCAGTCTCCATTTAAATGTGTTTTGTTCAGCTGATCATCAAATTTGTGAATGCCTCCAAAGACAGTGCCTCAAGTTATAAATAAGAAACAGTGTTGTGCTTTCTTTTCCTGCATTTGTTTTCATGTGCCTGTTGGTTTCCCCAAACAATATTTTGCTCATTTCTGCCTGACCCCAAAGTAGGCACGTGTGTGTGCATGTGGGGAGGGTTGCATGTGCTTGGGGAAGAGGCAAGACATGGATGAAGTGTATGGGTGCGTGTTGTCTCCATACACAGGGCCAAACAAGTCTATCATGCCCATCCTTAACCTTCATTGGCAATTCATTTTGGCACTTACCTTCTCACTCATTAGGTAGTGTGGGTGTAACTGATCACTTTAGGCTCTAGGAGAAAATTATTTGCCTGTTAACTAGATTGTCAAAGGACACAGGTTTTCCCCCTCTGCCTGCACTAAACTAAGTCTCAGCGGAGAAGGATTAGTTTTTATCCTGGACATTGGCAAACAAATGGGTTGGTTACAATGACAACTATCCAATTTGCATTTCTTTAACCAGCATACAAACAGAATCAATAGCAACTATCAAGATTCACACTTCCCTGAATTTTGCAATGCTCTTATCCACCAAAACCTTGTATACAAAATAAATATATTAGGGGAAATAACATGCAAAAGTGCATTATATTAGGAGAAAGTGCTTGTACATGTATTATCTTCACACAATACTGACACATTTTCATGAGGATTTTTTTTATAAAAACAACAACCAACCAATCATAAACTGCTGTGAAAGGTATTTCCACATCCAACATTCAATAATTTGGTTTTTTTGGGGGAGGGAGGCATTTATATACATCCCCTGGGCAAGACACAAATTTTAAAATATTAAAATAGACTGCTGTAATCCAAAGCTAAAACAATCATTACAATAACAGACCCACACAGAAGTCAGCATAAAAACAGTATAAACCATCACGAGACAGAAACAGAACAATAAAATCAGCACTAATGGCCAGCCCAGGAGCAACAAAATAGTTCAGAGAATGAAGAATAATTAATGCATTTTTTTAAAAGGCCTGGTAAATTAAAAAGGCCATCTTCTGGCATCTAAAAGATTCCAACATAGGTGCCAAGTGAGTCTCTCTGAGGAGAATATCCCCCCACTCAGAAGACCCTTTCCCCGGTCACCACCTGCCACTTCTCACTCTGGATGAATCTGAAGAAGGACCTTTGCTGAAGTTCTTAAGGTCAGGGCAGCCATATATGAAAAGAGGTGATCCTTCAGGTACGCTATTCCTAAGCCATTTAGAGCTTTGAAGGAGGGAGAGGCAACCTGTTCTTATAATCTCTGACCATGCACTATGCCAACTGGAGCGAATGGGAGTTGGAATCCAACAACATCTAGAGGGCCACAGGTTTCCAAACCCTACTTGGAAAGTTAATAATACCAGCACTTTGAACTGGCATTCCAGAAATAGCCTGGAAGACAATCTTTATCTGGTTGGCTGGAGTCAGAACAACCTGGAGAAATTGGGCCTTCAGTATGCTCCACCAAGACTGCTCCCAAGCCCTTATTTGAAAATGGTGTCCAAAATGAGAATATCTCTGCAGGTAGCCAGTTTTTGGCTTGTGAGATTGTGGGGAGTAATTCCAGTTTCAAAAACTTCTGCATTTTCTCTGAGATAATGAAAAGAAACTAATCCTGGACTGGCAACGATATGTATGCTAAAACTGAAATGTTTTCTGGCAACTGTACTGCTCTGTTTTGTTTTGTTTTGTAACGGAGTAAATGAAAAGAGAACCTTAAGCATTTATCTTTGCACTACTTAACACAGTTCTACATTTATGAGCTCCCAAACCAGGGAGTCCCAAACTAACCCACTTGGAGAATCACTTTTCCCCTTGAAAGAGAGGGGGAAATCATTAACTTTTCTGCTTAACTGAGCACAGGAAAGACTTTCCCTCTGATGCTGTGCTGCACAATTCCCCATATTTTCCTACAAGCAACAGTCTTATTATTAGATGCCTCTGTATATTTTTCTAGCAAGAAAGTTAATAAAAACTCACTGTTTTTAAAAAAATATTTTTTACAGAGTCCATGTCTTCCTGTAGCTCATAAATCAGAGCTGCTCCAGATACTTTGGATCTCATCTCTCTTTTCAGTGCTTTTGAATTACTGAATAGTAATTTCGTTCCTTACTTCTTTTTTTGTTTTGGTTGCACACTCATGAAATGTGTGTCTCAGTGATATCTAATAGCTTTTGGGCAAAGTGAGTGATCTGCTACATCCCAGAAATATTGCTTGACAATGCATGCAAGAAAATCCAGACAAGCTATTCCAAGTCAGATCTTCCTTCTTTAATGGAGAGGCACTCCATCCTTTTTCTAATGTTTGAAATCTTGGCATCTCTGCTATATGTCAAGCAGGCTTCTAGAGTTTCTCTGTCCAAGGGCCTAGGGCTATTGCTAAGTGTCATGAGGCATGCTTGTTACCTTGCCACATCCCTAAGGTGGAATCTACACACATAAAAAATGCTGTGGAAATGCTTTTTTAAAAAAACAAAGTTTTGAAAAATATATTGAATTTTCCATAGCTCACCATTGCCATCTAGTGTCACACTTGTATATTGTGCTTTACAAAACACTTGAAACGTTTTATTTGCAGTTGTATAGCTGAGTCCCAAGAAGCCCTTAAAATCAGGGAGAAGCTCCATTTTGACTTTTGGCTGTGGGTCAGGTCCTGATTGGCCAGTATATCATTGTATATAACTGTACCACTGTATCACACTGAATCAAGAGAACTAAGGAGCAGAGAATTGTTGAAACAGCTTATTAAATATTGGGAACTCCATGGAGCTCACTCCCAGGTAAGTGTGAATAGGTTTCCAGCCTAAAAAGAGTTAGAAGAAACAAAATGGAGGCACAGAGAATAAGTAATCTACTGAAGTAGTTTGGAGGCAAAAGGAGAGAAACATAATGATCATTTGGAAAGAGGTAGGGACCCAAATATAGTGGTACCTCAGCTTAAGTACTTAATTCGTTCCGGAGATCCGTACTTAACCTGAAACTGTTCTTAACCTGAAGCACCACTTTAGCTAATGGGGCCTCCTGCTGCTGCCATGCTGCTGGAGCACGATTTCTGTTCTCATCCTGAAGCAAAGTTCTTAATCTGAAGCACTATTTCTGGGTTAGCGGCGTCTGTAACCTGAAGCGTACGTAACCTGAAGCGTACATAACCCGAGGTACAACTGTAAGTTTTAAAAAAGAATTTTGGAAACAGTTGCATGCTTATAGCCAGAAGAGGGAGAGGGAGATAAAATGCAGCATCACTTACTTAAAATTGAGAGGGAACTGGATCAGAGGACAACTGAGAAAATGACAGGAAAAAGCAAAACTAATTTGTTACAGTGGAAGAAGTTGGCATAATATTACAATCATGTGGTAGTAATGATGGAGAGACAACAGAATTCTTACCCAAAATATATAGACCAAAGGCATCTGAAGAACTTGTGGAAAGAATGGTCAAAGAAGGAGGTTGAAAAAGAGAATTAAAATAGCAGGCAGATGTGGCCAAGAGAAGAAGAACAGAGAAAAGATTTAAAAATGAAAAAGACCAGGTGGAGGAAAACATCAATGTATAATTAGCAAAACCAGGCATAGTGAGATTTACCACAGGTCTTGTCAGTGGCTCTGACACAAGTATGAAAATAGTGTCAGAAAGAGGAGAACTGCAATGAATATTTTTGACACTTCACTGTGGCTTTGAGTAGCAGTTGCTGGCATTTTTGAATAGAGAGAGCACTGTTGTGCAGGGTTACTCATAGGCATCTGGTTGGCAGCTGTGAGAACAGAACGTTTGACTTGATGGGCCTTTGATCTGACCCTGTAGGGTTCTCCTTATGTTCTTAGAACCAAGGCTAAGACAGAATGGGAAGAAGAAAATCAAATTGGGGGTCTAGGTATATAAAGTATCTGAAAGTAGATGTGGCCTAAAACAACAACAACAACAACAACAACAACAACAACAACAACAACAACAACAACATAATAATAATAATAATAATAATAATAATAATAATAATAATCTGTATTGCTTTATATTTTTATGATTTTTAAAATTGGTTTACAACCACATTAAAACATCAAATAAAAGACTACAGAAGGAAACATTACTGCAGAAAGTGAAATATAAAGGATATTTTCAAAGCAGCATTTATTAACAGGAAACTAAAACATTATCTTAAAGATTTCAAAAGAAAACATTATGAAGGTGGTCAGCTACAGAATGCACATTTAACACAGCAAAATGAACCCCCCCAAAATTACCTTAAAACATTTCAAAAGGAATCATTGCTAAAGTGAAATCTAAAATGCTCATTTCAAACAGCATAATTAACAAGAGAATAAAATATTACCACAAGCATAGAACATATTGGCTGCTGTTGCTGCCAATCCTTCCAATGGTGGTTCATGGTGAGTGGTAGCTGTGAAAGCTCAGGCTCCATGACCTGGGCCTTTGCTAAGAGATGGCCAAGATGGTCTCTGGCCTCTTCAGCATCCTCAGCTTTTGTAGCTTGAGCCAGTCAGGGCCCTGCCCTCCCAGGCCAGGTGATAAAGGGTAGGGAGCAGGTTTTACAGGACTACAGAATATGGTCTCATAAAATTATATGTCTCTTCCCTTGCCACTTGCTATATTATACTCACTAATACTTCTTCTCATTCTCATTTCCATGGCACTGACCCATTGTCCTCCCCAGGAAAGGAAATCTGTGCTCCTCTAAAGCTAGCGGAAGAAGAAGGGGCAAGAACGCAGAGATCACATGCACTTCTCTGCACTTTATTTCTCTTGTTATCACCAGTTTGGTGGCTCATACATGTGTGCCAAATATATTCATTTCCAGTTTATGTCTGAATATGTCTGAAAATAAATGGAAATTATTTTGGGAAGTGCATAACAGTATGAAGATAATGAAGTCATCAGGATTTTGTCGGGGGGGGGGGGGAGAGAAATGATTCACAAGTTAAATATATGCCTGTATGTATTTAAAATACTTCTGATTACTTGTGATACAAACTGAAAATGAACGTTGAATAGAAGTAAATATAGTACATCAGTATGTGTTTGAGAGATAGTATGCATGCACAAACTGCAAGAATAATATTTTTGTCTCCTTTAAAAATACTGTGGTGACTGTCAGATGTTATACTAAAACAATTACCCTTAAGACTGTGTACTGGCAGGTTCTGAATAGTTTTTTAATAGATAACACATCACAGAATCATAGAGTTAGAAGGGACCTCCAAAGGTCATCTAACCCTCTGCAATGCAGGAATCTCAACTAAAGCACCCATGACAGATGGCCATCCAACCTCTGCTTAAAAACCTCCAGTGAAGGAGAGTCCACAACCTTCCAAGGAAGGCCATTCCACTGTTGAACAACCCTTACTTCCTGATGTTTAGTTGGAATCTCCTTTTTTGTAACTTGAAGCCATTAGTATGTGTCCTATCCTCCAGAGCAGGAGAAGCCCATATTATGTTGTGAACTGCCCTCAGATCTACGGATGAAGGACAGTATGCAAATTTAATAAATAATAATAAAAAGATTATTTTTTGTGTATTAAGATTTCAGAGGTCAAAGAGAACTATGAACCATAAGGTTTCCATTCTTGTCATAACAGTTCATAGATAAGCCCCATGTTCCTGTGGACAGGTAAACTATACAAACTATTTTGTAGCGTTCCTCAAGGAATTCTTCAAATTGTTGTGTCCCGCCCACAGCTTTCTAATTCCATACATCCAGAAAGAGGAAACTGAATTCCTTTTGCAATTTTGTATCTACCATACTCTTTGTCAGAGCCACAAGGCAGCATTGTATTAAGAGTCTTTACAGCATTTGGATAGTATTTCTTGGGCTAGCAAGATTTGATGAGATTATAGGAGTGGTGTAGCATAAAATGATATTTAAGTTGCACAGAAATACTGATATTGCAATGAGCATACTAAAATAGTCATGGATAAAGAATATAGTACAGCAGATTTGACTAAAATCTTGGGGGTTTCAGAAGGGATAGGCTGAGCAGCTAATTTTATCTTGTTTTGGTGTCTTTGGCACTCAGTCATAGGTGTATTGCTTCCTGTTTCATCGTACTGTGTGTGTCATAGCATCTTGTCCCATCTTATTGCATACTGGGATGCCACTGTATGCATTTGTGCACACTTTTTACATAAAATACACACCTATATGTAAAATAATACTTTCCAATGCTGTCCTCAATAAAATGTACATTTTGTATGCATCTTCTTCTGCTAACCACCCCCTTCCTAATTCTGTGTACTCTTTTAGCACCAAAAATGCATTGCAAAATTCAGAGAGGCGTGTGATCCAAATGGGAGTTCTGTTTCAATCTGACAACAAATGTGTGGGCTTTGGATGAGATCAATCTGCTGTGAAAATTGTACTAAATGAATTCTTCTACCTTCCCTAAGATTTCAGGAAGGCTATTGGAATATTAAGGATAATATTCAAAGTTGGTGAATCCATGGTGCTTGAGCCACAATTACTATTGTCCCAAATTTGATCTCAGAGCAAAACAGTATGGCTTGGTGGCAGAAGAACTTTGTATGCAGAACTTGACAGGTTCAGTCCCCAGCAGTAGGGATGGGAAAGAGTCTCGTTCAAAACTCTGGAAAGCTGGTGTTAGTTTTGGTAGACAGTACTGAATGAGAGTGACCAGTGATTTGCCTCAGTTCAAGGCAGCTTCCTATGTATGCTTATGTGTCTCTGTTAATATTTTATAAAAGGAAGTAATGGTGTATTGGGAGCAAACTCCCCAATGCAATTTCCAAAAGCTCTTTGGCCAAGGTAAGCTGCCATGCACCACAAATCCATGCTTGTGGTGACTTCTTATTTTGGGCAAAGTAGACCTACTTACGCCTGTGACACTATTGGCAGATCGGGTCCTCCCTTAAAGAGGGCATGTGTTGCGGTGAGACCTGCCTGGCAACCAAACCCCGTGTTGTGGGTGGGTATGATTGGATAGCCACAACACCTAATTGGTAGGTCCCTTGATGCAGGGTTTAATCAGGCCAATGGGACGCAGACTAAATGGATCAAGGGACCTATATATACACCTATGCACGTGAGCTTCCTCTTTCGGCTCGTGCATCGGAACATCTGCCCACCTCTCCCTATTTTTAGGGCTTGTGCGCTTGACCTTGCTATGTCATCGTGTGTCGTCTGTCGTTGGGACAGGGGTGTGTCAGGAATTTCCCCCACTTGGCTGATTGGCTGGTGCCATTTGGGTTTCGCCTGCCACGCAGCAAATCGTCACAACTTGTAAGGTTGCTGATAGGCTCTGGTTCAGGTGATAGGGATGGGAGAACGCTCTCGCCATCCCTATGTGAAGGGTATTCCGTTAAAGGAATCGAGGGACTTGATGGTTTGGTCAACCCCTGAGAGGGGGTTCAGGTGATAGGGAAGGGAGAACGCTCTCGCCATCGCTATGTGAAGGGTATTCCGTTAAAGGAATCCAGGGACTTGATGGTTTGGTCAACCCCTGAGAGGGGGTTGTGCCCGTGCCTGAGTCCATGGGGGCATTTGGGTGGCAGAGATGGCCTGTTCCTGGCTTTCTGCCCAACCAGGTGTTCGCCCTAGGCTGACCAATGCTGGTGCCCTGGGTAAGTGCTACCTGCAACGGTGCAGGGAGCTAGTCAAACCAGAGCCTATGCAACCACTCGCTTGCTGTAATCAATAAAGTTGTGGCCTAAATTCTGCCAAAAACCAAACCAAAATTTGAGTCTTGTCTGAATTTATTTACGGGGAAGGTTTAAAGGTCTGAACACACAAGTGCCACTTCATGTGACAATTTCAATTGTGCACATACTGTACACATGACAGAATACAAGTTGTCTAAATTTAAGAACTCTGGCATTAATAGGCATCTTACTTTCATTGCTAAGCTAAACTGTAGCTCAGTTAAAGCCAC
This sequence comes from Podarcis vaucheri, assembly GCF_965113315.1. Lineage (NCBI taxonomy): Eukaryota > Metazoa > Chordata > Lepidosauria > Squamata > Lacertidae > Podarcis > Podarcis vaucheri. Next base: position 18,411,821 of record NC_138767.1, read on the forward strand.
AGGTATAGTTGGTGATATTCAGGTAACCTATACAGGGATTGGGCCCTAGTTTCCCACTCATTTGAATGGCTGTGGCAATGGAAAGTTAAGCCTTCTGGAATCTTAACAAAGATAAATTGCTCACTGTCACTGGGCATGCATAATTGCACATAAGTTCTCTGCACTTGTTGAAGAGACAACACATTTTATCCAACACTGTTCATGACTTATTAGCCTAGTGTTTTATCGCTTTGCATTGCTGACAATGAATGATACTGCATGCACTCAAACACTGTCTTCATTCATGGGATGAATACTAACAAAACATTAAAAAGTGCTGCCATAATGCACCTGAGTAATTTATTGGTTTCTTGATTGATAGATTCATTTTGGAAAGTATTGTAGTGCCACATTAGATCATTAGTATTCCTTCTTTGGGCACCGCTGATGATAAAATTCGGACTCAGAATGTGTTGAAGTTGTCAGGAGTATGCCGAGTTAAAGGATCAAAACCGCAGGTAGCATTAGCTATAATATTTTTCATTACCATTTTAACACACTTGGATGGAGACAATGCTATTATCCAGGTAACCAGAACATTTAAATTTCGGGAGAGTTTTAAATGTGCGCTGAATGACCCTTTTGCTGCCTCTGTTGCCAGGTAAGATGGAGCAGAATAGGCATTATTCAAGAGGCATTAAGTTAAATAGAACAGTCATGTATGGAATGGGCCACTTTACTCTTTGCTGTTTCAAAATGAGCACACAAACTCATACAGGCAATGCTGTTTACTTCTTTAGCTAAAGAAACTTCTTGAGCATGATCAAAGTCAGTGTTTCAAATATTGGTTTTCTAGAGGGCTACATTTCTCCAGAAACTACATTTGCCCTTGCATTTTGTTTATTTCCTTGTTTACCCTTCACCCTTTTGAGCTATTCATATTTTGGGGAGACTTGTTTGGAGTAAAGCTTTGTTAGATAGACATTGACTTGTTCATTTGTCTCCAAGTAAGTAAAAGTAAACTGTATACAGGTAGTAAAGGTAAAGGGACCCCTGACCATTAGGTCCAGTCGTGACCGACTCTGGGGTTGCGGCGCTCATCTCGCTTTATTGGCCAAGGGAGCCGACGTACAGCTTCTGGGTCATGTGGCCAGCATGACTAAGCCGTTTCTGGCAAACTAGAGCAGCGCACGCAAACACTGTTTACCTTCCCGCTGAAGCGGTATCTATTTATCTACTTGCACTTTGACGTGCTAGGTTGGCAGGATCAGGGACCGAGCAACAGGAACTCACCCCGTCGCGGGGATTTGAACCACCAACCTTTTGATTGGGAAGTCCTAGGCTCTGTGGTTTAACCCACAGCGACACCCGCGTCCCTTGTGTATACAGATACATACTCAATAAGTTGCTCTTAAGTTGTTCCTCCGTTCTTGTAAGGCTGCTTTTGCTGCCAGTTCCTCCTTCAGCCTGTAGCCTCCACCATCCTTAATTGCTCCCCAAACACAGGAGCAATTGGGGGTCTGCTGCAGGGGCTGCAATGGAAATGGGTGCCACTTTCTATTCATGGAAAGAATGTCAGAATGCAAACTGTAGTTTTAGAGGGTTGCATGTGCTAGTGGTTTCCCACCAGGTTGCCCTGTTTATGGGTTATGTCCATTGTCACAGGAACACAAAAAGCTACTGTATACTGAGATGGACCATTGGTCCATATAGTTCACGATACGCAAAACTGACTGACCTGTTCTCTAGGGTTTCAGCAGGGGACATTCCTAGCCCTGTTGCAGGCAATTCATGTGCTATACCACTGACTTATAGTGCCATGCGTTCAGTATCTACATTGCAAGAAAGTTCAAAGAAAACATTTTTATACATGAATTTGAATCTTTGCTTTGTCTTTTCTGTCCAGCTTTTTCTTAAGCTTGAAGATACAGAAGTTTATTGCCTTCATTTGCATGGATGTCCACAGATCATATAGTAACTAAGACTGATTAACTAATTGGAACTGTATCGTATTGAAGACTTGCTTTAAATAATAGAAGTAATTTCATCCTCCCATATTTTATTCAGCAACTTGTCTTCAAACTGAAGATTTAAACTTGAAAGATTCATTAATGCATTCTATAATTATATAAGCTCTCAAAAATTTGTTTTGACTTGATATAATTATCATTTGCATATACTAATTGAAATAAATTTGCTTGTGTAAATCAGAATACCTCTTTGCATATAACCAACTTTTAATAGCCATGTAATTTTGTAAAATTCCATCATCCTCTTAAACTAGATCTTATGCTCTAATTTGTCAGTGCCTAACATGCAAAGTAGGCATATACTTACTATATCTCTTGAAGGTTTCACTTAATTTTAATTACCAGACTTCCTTTCAAGTCACAGAAGTGGGAGGCACCCATTGCCTTTCACTTTGGACTCACAGAATCATACTTTATGAACGATTACCTAATAAACATGCTACTACTGGAAAAGGCCCTGGCATTATTTAATTACTTAAGAAGGCGAGCTAAAAACACTGTTGCACAGCAGAATCAGCTGGACTTTTATTTGCTTTTTACAAAGCAGCATCCCACAGAGTGTGAGTTAGAGCAATAAGGAGCTGTAAATCCAGTCGGCTCTATGAGCCATGAACTTCTTAACCAACTGGACATTCTCATTAAAAACTTAAAGTTTTATGAGCTGGATAATAACTATTTCATAAAAGTCGGTAAAATATGGATGCCCGCTCTAAAAATCAGATTGTGTGTGTTTGTAGCTGGCCAGGTATCTTCTTACATATTATACAGTTGCATCTGATTTGATTAGTTGCATCGAAAGTCAAGGTTGGTACAAAGGTTTTTGCTGCCCTAGGTAAATTAAATGCTTTCCACGTATTTTATTGTACATTGAGCATTATAACACAATGGTACATTAAATTAATAAGAATTAACCAGGATATGGTGTACTTGTTTTCAATTCTAGCATAATATGATGTACTTGTTTTCTATTTCAGCATGATGTACTTGTTTTCCATTTTAGTTCATAGGAAGGAGCTTTTGATTCTTTCTCCCCACTCAGTGAACCTTGAACCTTTGTTCTAAAGAGAGTTGAGTGTCCAATCTGCAGTCCATCTTCTAAGGGTTGTCTCTAAAGAGCATCTCTTTCTGTCTTGCTTCCTCCCTTGTACTGGCAATTTCCACATTGGATTGATGCAATGCTTTCTATGTGGGGCTACCCTTGAAATTGGTTAGAAGGCTGCAGCTGGTGCAGAACATGGTGGCTTGGTTGCTTGTGGGTTTTTTTGTATTGACTGCCATTTTGCTGCAGGGCCACGTTCAAGGTTGTGGTACTAACATATGGGGCCCTATACAGCTCAGACCCAAGTTATTTAAGAGATTGCTTTAACCTTTATATTTCTAGTAGGTCACTGTGGTTTACGGGAGACCTTCTCCTTCAAGTTCGGAAGATCTCAGGAGCCCACTCCACAGTAACTCAAAGCAGGGATTTTAGTATGGCAGTCCAGCATTCTGTTGAGATATGACAGGTGCTCATTATCTGCATTTTCCAAAAACAAACAAAACAAAACAAATGAAGACATTTTTGTTCTAAGCATTCCCAGCTGGATGAATAATCACTGCTGTGGGTGTCTGTTTTGTTCTTGGTTTTTGTTTAAATTTGCTATTTTCTCTGTTGCCTTAAACTGTTTTTCAGCCGTTTTTATAGCATTTTATACATCATATTGAGATATGTGTGGAAGGTGATAAATCAATGCATAATGCTGTGCCTATGTGTGCCATGAGTGGCCTCTGCAGACCCAAAAGATGCAGTTGTGTTAATTACAATGCAGGACACATCATCCAGCAGACAAGCTGCTCTACCGCCTCTCTGCCCTTCCATCAAACTTGTAGGTGCAAGAAGTTTTCCTCCAACACATTTAATTAGCTGTACCAGGTATCCTTGGAATTTTGGCTTCCCCTGAAGTTGCCTTGTTTGTTTGTCTCCAGAGTTAGGCCAGCCTCACTGAAAGCCATCAAGTTACCAGGTTCTTACCACAGGTAAGGTCCATAGATGCTGGTTACTGACCATAACAATAAGTTTTGATTTGATAGGGCCTGCAACATACACAGTGCTTGGAAATGGTGTTGAAAGTTCAGCTTGGAGAGGCACCTGGATGAATAAAAATGATGCCTTGTTTCCTGGTTATAAATCCCTTGGCAATTCTTTTTCAACTCTGTGCTATTTTTATGGGCTTGTTGGACATTTTTGGCAGCATTGTTAATTAAGCAGACGTTATCCCTGATTAATGTAGTGTGAGCTACTCCTGAAGTACTATAAATAATAAGATGATTAATTGCTATATCTGAATTCTGTCGTTCTTTAAATACTTTATAGTGGGACTGGACTGCTTGGATGAGATGTCCCATTCTCATTATGTTCATCAAGTGCAGAGAACTCTCTCAGCCTCTTAAAAGGTTTATTTCCCTTGAGAGAGGCCATAGGCAGAGTTCAATTGGAAGCATTTTCTTCCTCCTGACTTGGAGTATATTAAAAACTGAGTGGGGCATTCTTTTGAAGCTGCACTTTGGGAGAAACTATCTGTAAATTATTACGACGGTTATTGAAACAGGGAACTAATGTTAAGTTTTGACTACTATGTGAGTGAGAAGGGATTCCCCCTGTACCTTTTCTCCTTTTTTCATCAATGATTTTACGGCAAAGGCTGGCTCAAAGTAGACCTTCAGTTCCTATAGCTGTTACCTTTTTCAGTTAATTCATTATATTTTACCGTGAAGCTGTGACAAGGGGAAGAGGTTGAGACTGCCAGTATCTGAAGGCAAAGTTTCATGTTGAGCATCACTTTAACAACACGAGTGCAAACAATTACTCCACACACACTTCTTATAGGTGATGTTTCCAAGACCAACGTTGTGTTTTGAGTCCTGTCCTGAATGAGGACAATTATCCTTGTACCTTCAAGGCTCCAAGAATGGGGTAGGTCCAGTGGAAGTATAGAAGACCCTTGTC